>NC_088402.1:95532366-95537366 GCF_034236695.1 Oncorhynchus nerka | reverse complement strand
TTATCCGGTGGCCAGTGTGAATTTAAATATGCTCCCTTTAATTCTCTCTCTTTCCCTCTCCCTCCCCTCCCGGAGGACCTGAGCCCTGGGAACATGCCTCAGGACTACCAGGCCTGATGACTCCTTGCTGTCCCAGTCCACCTGATGGTGCTGCTGCTCTAGTTTCAACTATTCTGCCTGCGACTATGGAACCCTGACCTGTTCACCAGACGTGCTACCTGTCCCAGACCTGCTGTTTTCAACTCTCTCTCTCTCTACCGCACCTCCTGTCTCTAACTCTGAATGATCAGCTATGAAAAACTGACATTTACTCCTGATGTGCTGACCTGTTGCACCCTCTACAACCACTGTGATTATTATTATTTGACCATGCTGGTCATCTATGAACGTTTGAATATCTTGGCAATGTACTGGTATAATCTCCATCCAGCACAGCCAGAAGAGGACTGGCCACCCCTCATTGCCTGGTTCCTCTCTAGGTTTCTTCCTAGGTTCCTGCCTTCCTAGGGAGTTTTTCCTAGCCACCGTGTTTCCACAAGCATGGCTTGCTGTTTTGGGTTTTAGGCTGGGTTTCTGTACAGCACTTTGTGACATCGGGTGATGTAAAAAGGGCTTCATAAATACATTTGATTGATTGATTGATTGATTGATGACAGCTTTGCAGACTCTAAGCATTCTCGCAACCTTCTTCACCTTGAATGCTTTTCCAACAGTCTTGAAGGAGTTCCCACATATCCTGAGCACTTGTTGGCTGCTTTTCCTTCACTCTGCGGTCCTACTCATCCCAAACCATCTCAATTTGGTTGATGTCGGGGGATTGTGGAGGCCAGGTCATCTAATGCAGCACTCCATCACTCACCTTCTTGGTCAAATAGCCCTTACACATTCTGGAGGTGTGTTGAGTCATTGTCCTGTTGAAAAACAAATGATCGTCCCACTAAGCCCAAACCAGATGGGATGGCTTATCACTGCAGAATACTGTGGTAGCCATGCTGGTTAAGTGTGCCTTTAATTTACCCACACCCTCACACCACCTCCTCCATGCTTCACGGTGGGAACCGTTCACCTACTCTGCGTCTCATAAAGACACAGTGGTTGGAACCAAACGTCTCCAATTTGGACTCATCAGACCAAGGGGCAGATTTCCACCGGTCTAATGTCCATTGCTCATGTTTCTTGGCCCAAGTAAGTCTCTTCTTCTGATTGGTGTCCTTTAGTAAAGGTTTCTTTGCAGCAATTCAAACACAAAGGCCTGATTCACACAGTCTCCTCTGAACAGTTCATGTTGAGATGTGTCTGTTACTTGAACTCTGTGAAGCATTTATTTGGGCTGCAATTTCTGAGGCTGGTAACTCTAATGAACTTATCCTCTGCTGCAGAGGTAACTCTGGGTCTTCCTGTAGCAGAGGTAACTCTGGGTCTTCCTGTAGCAGAGGTAACTCTGGGTCTTCCTTTCCTGTGGTGGTCCTCATGAGAGCCAGTTTCATCATAGCGCTTGATGATTTTTGCGACAGCACTTGAAGAAACTTTGAAACTTCTTGAAATTTTACAGATTAACTGACATTCATGTCTTAAAGTAATGATGGACTGTAGTTTCTCTTTGCTTATTTGAACTGTCTTGCCATAATATGGACTTAGTATTTTACCACCTCTACCTTGCCACAACACAATTGATTGGCTCAAACACATTAGGAAGGAAAGAAATTACACAAATTAACTTTTAACTAGGCACACCTGTTATTTGAAATGCATTCCAGGTGACTACCTCATGAAGCTGGTTGAGAGAACGCCAAACGTTTGAAGTATCTCAAATATAAAATATATTTTATTTTGTTTAACACTTTTTTGGTTACTACATGATTAAATATATATCATTTAATGTTTTGGATTTCTTCACTATTATTCTACATTGTAGAAAATAGTAAAAATAAATAAAAACCCTTGAATGAGTAGGTCTGTCCAGACTTTTGACTGGTACTGTACATAGTGGAAGGTGATCATACAGTCATATTGTGACACAACAGTTCCAGAACAAGCAACAAGCAACAGTTCCAGAACAAGCAACAAGCAACAGTTCCAGAACAAGCAACAGTTCCAGAACAAGCAACAGTTCCAGAACAAGCAACAAGCAACAGTTCCAGAACACAACGGCCTTGTGTTAAGGATGCAGAAATACCAGGAGTCTATGAAAGGCATAACATCACATAGACATACCAGACAATGTTTCAGTAGACACACCAGACAATGATTCAGTCGACACACCAGACAATGATTCAGTAGACAGACCAGACAATGTTTCAGTAGACAGACCAGACAATGTTTCAGTAGACACACCAGACAATGATTCAGTAGACATATGGACAATGATTCAGTCGACACACCAGACAATGTTTCAGTAGACATATGGACAATGATTCAGTCGACACACCAGACAATGTTTCAGTAGACATATGGACAATGTTTCAGTCAACATATGGACAATGTTTCAGTCAACATATGGACAATGTTTCAGTAGACATATGGACAATGTTTCAGTAGACATATGGACAATGTTTCAGTAGACACACCAGACAATGTTTCAGTAGAAATATGGACAATGTTTCAGTAGACAGACCAGACAATGTTTCAGTCAACATATGGACAATGTTTCAGTAGACATATGGACAATGTTTCAGTAGACAGACCAGACAATGTTTCAGTCAACATATGGACAATGTTTCAGTAGACATATGGACAATGTTTCAGTAGACATATGGACAATGTTTCAGTAGACAGACCAGACAATGTTTCAGTCAACATATGGATAATGTTTCAGTAGACACACCAGGCAATGTTTCAGTAGACAGACCAGGTAATGTTTCAGTAGACACACCAGACAATGTTTCAGTAGAAACACCAGACAATGTTTCAGGAGACAGACCAGACAATGTTTCAGTAGACAGACCAGACAATGTTTCAGTAGACACACCAGACAATGTTTCAGTAGACACACCAGACAATGTTTCAGTAGAAAAACTAGACAATGTTTCAGTAGACTTTTTTACTTTTTATTTTTTTATTTCACCTTTATTTAACCAGGTAGGCTAGTTGAGAACAAGTTCTCATTTACAACTGCGACCAGGCCAAGATAAAGCAAAGCAGTCTGACACAAACAACAACTCCAGAGTTACACATGGAATAACACAATAGAAAAAAATCTATGTACAGTGTGTGCAAATGTAGAAGAGTAGGGAGGTAAAGGCAATAAATAGGCCACAGTGGCGAAGTAATTACAATATAGCAATTAAACACTGGAGTGATAGATGTGCAGAAGAGGGATGTGCAAGTAGAGATACGGGGGTGCAAAGGAGCAAAATAAATAAATAACAGTATGGGATGAGGTAGTTGGATGGGCTTTTTACAGATGGGCTACGTACAGGTGCAGTGATCTGTAAACTGCTCTGACAGCTGGTGCTTAAATTTAGTGAGGGAGATGTGAGTCTCCAGCTCCAGTGAATTTTGCAAATCGTTGCAGTCATTGGCAGCAGAAGACTGGAAGGAAAGGCGGCCAAATGAGGAGTTGGCTTTGGGGGTGACGAGCGAAATATACCTGCTGGAGCGCGTGCTACGGGTGGGTGCTGCTTTGGTGACCAGTGAGCTGAGATAAGGCGGGGCTTTACCTAGCAGAGACTTGTAAATGACCTGGAGCCAGTGGGTTTGGCGACGAGTATGAAGCGAGGGCCAGCCGACTAGAGCATACAAGTCGCAGTGGTGGGTAGTATATGGGGCTTTGGTGACAAAACGGATGGCACTGTGATAGACTGCATCCAATTTGTTGAGCAGCGTGTTGGAGGCTATTTTGTAAATGACATCGCCGAAGTCAAGGATTGGTAGGATAGTTTGTTTTACAAGGGTATGCTTGGCGACATGAGTGAAGGAGGCTGATTCTAGATTTAATTTTGGATTGGAGATGCTTAATGTGAGTCTGGAAGGAGAGTTTACAGTCTAACCAGACACCTAGGCATTTGTAGTTGTCCACATATTCTAAGTCAGAACTTTCCAGAGTAGTGATGGCAGGTGCAGGCAGCGATTGGTTGAAGAGCATGCATTTAGTTTAACTTGCATTTAAGAGCAGTTGGAGACCACGGAAGGAGAGTTGTATGGCATTGAAGCTCGTCTGAAGGTTTGTTAACACAGTGTCCAAAGAAGGGCCAGAAGCATACAGAATGGTGTCGTCTGCGTAGAGGTGGATCAGAGACTCACCAGCAAGAGCAACATCATTGATGTATACAGAGAAAATTGTTGGCCCGAGAATTGAACCCTGTAGCACCCCCATAGAGACTGCCAGAGGACCGGACTACAGGCACTCCGATTTGACACACTGAACTCTGTCTGAGAAGAAGCTGATGAACCAGGCGAGGCAGTCATTTGAGAAGCCAAGTCTGTTGAGTCTGCCGATAAGAAAGTGGTGATTGACAGAGTCGAAAGCCTTGGCCAGGTCGATGAAGACGGCTGCACAGTACTGTCTTTTATCGATGGCGATTATGATATCATTTAGGACCTTGGCTGAGGTGCACCCATGATTGCATAGCGGAGAAGGTACCGTGGGATTTGAAATGGTCGGTGATCTGGCCATGAAGTCATGGGTGAACAGGGAGTACAGGAGGAGACTGAGCATGCACCCCTGAGAGGCCCCATGTTGAGGATCAGCGTGGCAGATGTGTTATTACCTACCCTCACCACCTGGGGGCGGCCCGTCAGGAAGTCCCGGATCCAGTTGCAGAGGGAGGTGTTTAATCCCAGGGTCCTTCGCTTAGTGATGAGCTTTGAGGGCACTATGGTGTTGAACGCTGAGCTGTAGTCAATGAACAGCATTCTCACATAGGTGTTCCTTTTGTCCAGATGAGAAAGGGTGGTGTGGAGTGCAATAGATGTTGCATCATCTGTGGATCTGTTGGGGTGGTATGCAAATTGGAGTGGCTCTAGGTTTTTTTTGGGGATAATGGTGTTGATGTGACCAG
>NC_088402.1:95509866-95527366 GCF_034236695.1 Oncorhynchus nerka | reverse complement strand
GGGAACAACATCCCCATCTATCTCATTGACAGGGGAACAACATCCCCATCTATCTCATTGACAAAAAGGAATTTTCACTGGTTTATTTTTTATTTCTTTATCCCAAAATGTTGTCATATCCAATTGGTAGTTACAGTCTTGTCCCATCGCTGCAACTCCCGTACAGACTCAGGAGAGGCGAAGGTCGAGAGTCGCTCCTCTGAAACACAACCCAGCCAATCCGCACTGCTCCTTGACACACTGCCCGCTTAACCTGGAAGCCAGCCGCACCAATGTGTCAGAGGAAACACCGTACACCTGGTGACCATGTCAGCGTGTATGTACCCAGCCCGCCACAGGAGTCGCTAGAGCGCGATGAGACAAGGACATCCCTGCCGGCCAAACCCTCCCCCTAACCCTGACGACACTGGGCCAAACCCTCCCCTAACCCGGACGACACTGGGCCAAACCCTCCCCTAACCCGGACGACGCTGGGCCAAACCCTCCCCTAACCCGGACGACACTGGGCCAAACCCTCCCCTAACCCGGACGATGCTGTGCCAAACCCTCCCCTAAACCGGACGATGCTGGGCCAAACCCCCCCCTAACCCAGACAACGCTGGGCCAAACCCTCCCCTAACCCGGACGGCGCTGGGCCAATTCCTCCCCTAACCCGGACGACGCTGGGCCAAACCCTCCCCTAAACCGGACGACGCAGGGCCAAACCCTCCCCTAACCCGGACGGCGCTGGGCCAATTCCTCCCCTAACCCGGACGACGCTGGGCCAAACCTGCGCCTCTCGGGAGGCCCCAATAAGCTCACTGGTTTGAGAATCAACCAGCTCTACCTACTAAAAATACTCTGATTGAAGAAAACTTGTTCGGAGATCAAATTATTAAGATTTGTAGGTTCATTATAATTTCTACACACTTTCTACCTTGTTTTAGTTGTTTAAAATCAGATTGGATACATTTTTTAATTTTATTTAAAAAAATATATATATATTTAAATGTTTCGGGGGGGTGCCCGCAGCCCAATAAAAACCTCCCGCAACCCACCAGTTGAGAATCACTGAGGTAAACAGTCTTACCAGCTAGAGAGGGGGGAGAGAGAAAGGACGTAAGGAGACGAAGGGAGATAAGAGAGGCGGGAGAAGGGGGGAGGGGTTGAACAACTTCAACGTGAGCAAGTTCAGTTTAGAGTTTAGAGTTTAGAGCTGTTAGAAAACTCTAGAGACATCAGGTTACACTAGAGACATCAGGTTACACTAGAGACATCAGGTTACTCTAGAGACATCAGGTTACTGTAGAGACATCAGGTTACACTAGAGACATCAGGTTACTCTAGAGACATCAGGTTACACTAGAGACATCAGGTTACACTAGAGACATCAGGTTACATCGGGTTACTCTAGAGACATCAGGTTACACTAGAGACATCAGGTTACACTAGAGACATCAGGTTACACTAGAGACATCAGGTTACATCGGGTTACTCTAGAGACATCAGGTTACACTAGAGACATCAGGTTACATCGGGTTACTCTAGAGACATCAGGTTACACTAGAGACATCAGGTTACACTAGAGACATCAGGTTACTCTAGAGACATCAGGTTACACTAGAGACATCAGGTTACATCAGGTTACACTAGAGACATCAGGTTACTCTAGAGACATCAGGTTACATCAGGTTACTCTAGAGACATCAGGTTACACTAGAGACATCAGGTTACATCAGGTTACACTAGAGACATCAGGTTACTCTAGAGACATCAGGTTACATCAGGTTACTCTAGAGACATCAGGTTACATCAGGTTACACTAGAGACATCAGGTTACACTAGAGACATCAGGTTACTCTAGAGACATCAGGTTACAGAGACATCAGGTTACTCTAGAGACATCAGGTTACATCAGGTTAGTAAATACAGCATCATATTATTTAACCTGTTAAGGAAGTTGAGAATTCAAGCAGCTTTTCGCAGCTTTTTGTTAAAAAACGCTTAACATTTCAGCGCCCTGCTATTCATGCCAGGAATATAGTATATGCATATGATTAGTATGTGTGGATAGAAAACACTCAGACGTTTCTAAAACTGTTTAAATCACGGCTGTGACTTTAACAGAACGTGCGTTTCATCGAAAAGTGCAGGGAAAACTGATCACTGAAAATGGAAAAATATATCCATCCGCGACTTCAAAGAATTGTTCAAAGTGAACCGAATTAAATAGGGCCGAGTTTACAGTGCCTACGGCTTCCACACGATGTCTAGAGTCTTGTCATTTGATTCAGCTTTGATTCTTGGTCAAACCGATTCAAGGGAACTCATTCCCTCCAGTCTCCGACCGGATGTTTTGGTCGACTTCTCTTCAGACATGTTTTTCTACACGGACAGCTAAAGAAATTACATCGCCTCCTGATGAATTTTATCGCTTATTAACGTGTACTAATACCTAAAGTTGCATTAGAACAGTATTTCCAAGTGTTTTGTGAAAGTTTATCGTCGACTTTTTGAATTTTAAAAAATGACGTTACGTTATGAAACGCTATTTTTTTCCGTTTATCACACAGTATTCTTAGATCGATATCTAGGCTATATATGGACCGATTTAATCGAAAAAAGACCCTAAATTATGTTTATGGGACATCTAGGAGTGCCAAGAAAGAAGCTCGTCAAAGGTAATGAATGTTTTATATTTTATTTCAGCGTTTTGGTTTGCGACGGCTAACGCAAAATCTGTCGTGTTAGGTGACGTTGCAGTATTTTGAGGGTGCATGGTATCAGATAATAGCTTCTCATGCTTTCCCTGAAAAGCATTTTACAAATCTGACTCGGTGGATAGATTCACAACGAGTGTAGCTTTAATTCAGTATATTGTATGTCAATTTTAATGAAAGTTTGAGGTTTATCAACCTCTATGGGTGGCGCTCTTGAGCATTTCCGCTGATTGTGGTTCCTTTATGTCTCTATAGTAAATACAGCATCATATGATTTAAGGCCTTTATGTCTCTATAGTAAATACAGCATCATGTCATTTAAGGCCTTTATGTCTCTATAGTAAATACAGCATCATGTCATTTAAGGCCTTTATGTCTCTATAGTAAATACAGCATCATGTCATTTAAGGCCTTTATGTCTCTATAGTAAATACAGCATCATGTCATTTAAGGCCTTTATGTCTCTATAGTAAATACAGCATCATGTCATTTAAGGCCTTTATGTCTCTATAGTAAATACAGCATCATGTCATTTAAGGCCTTTATGTCTGGTTAGTAAATACAGCATCATGTCATTTAAGGCCTTTATGTCTCTATAGTAAATACAGCATCATGTCATTTAAGGCCTTTATGTCTGGTTAGTAAATACAGCATCATGTCATTTAAGGCCTTTATGTCTCTATAGTAAATACAGCATCATGTCATTTAAGGCCTTTATGTCTCTATAGTAAATACAGCATCATGTCATTTAAGGCCTTTATGTCTCTATAGTAAATACAGCATCATGTCATTTAAGGCCTTTATGTCTCTATAGTAAATACAGCATCATGTCATTTAAGGCCTTTATGTCTCTATAGTAAATACAGCATCATGTCATTTAAGGCCTTTATGTCTCTATAGTAAATAAAGCATCATATGATTTAAGGCCTTTATCTGTATAGTAAATACACTATAGTAAATACACGACATGAAGTATCAATTAATAGGTTGTTAACGTTCTGATGATTCATATTCGTGTGTGTGTGTGTGTGTGTGTGTGTGTGTGTGTGTGTGTGTGTGTGTGTGTGTGTGTCAGAACCAAGACGATTTGAACTTGTCCAACCTGAGACAACTGTTCCCATGGAGACCAGGGCATGATTACAACCTGTTACAATGGTGCCAGGAAAATCTGTGTTGTGTTCCGATTCTCTACCGTTCGCTCAGAAAGGTCCACTTGTTTACGTTATATCTCTAGAAATCTATGAGGGGGGTAGATAGAGAATCAGACGGCAACGTCAGGCACTTAGACAAAGGAGGAAAAAGAGAGACAGAAAAATAGACAGAGAAGTAGAAAGGAGAAACTGTGTAACTGTGTTTGACATCAGGACTTCCATGGTGATATAAAGCAGTGCATTATTCTCCTTCTCAGGGTCTGCTCTACCTAAGCCTTGTCCAAACCAGAACAGCCCAAAGGACAGGAGCCCATCTCCTGTTTCTGTAGCGTGAGGCATATTGATGAACAGTACACCCCCTGGACAGGAAAGAACTCTATCTAGGTCCAACATAAATATTAAATGTGGGATTATTTAAGATATTCTTTGAAGAGGTATGGTTTCAGATGTTTTCAGGAAGATGGGCAGGGACTCTGCTGTCCTAGCTTCAGGGGGAAGCGAGTTATACCATTGGGTTGTCAGGACAGAGAAGAGTTTGGACTGAGCTGAGAGAAAGCTGGGGTGGGAGTGGGGGGGCAAGAAACCAGACGTGACAGAACGGATTACTTGGGTTGGGGTGTAGGGTTTGAGCAGAGCCTGAAGGTAGGGATGGGCAGTTCCTCTTGCTGCTCCGTAGGTAAGCACCATCGTTTTGTAGAGGATTCAAGCTTTTGATTAGAAGCCAGTGGAGTGTGCCGAGGAGCAGGGTCACATGGGAGAACTTGGAAAGGTTAGACACCAGGCGGAATGCAGCATTCTGGATCATTCCCAGGGGTTGGATGACACAAGCAGGGAGCCCAACCAACATCGAATTGCAGTAGCCCAGACAGGAGATGACAAGTGCCTGGATTAGGATCTGTGCCACTTCCTGTGTGAGGTAGGGTCGTACTCTACGGATGTTCACTTCCTGTATGAGGTAGGGTCGTACTCTATGGATGTACCACTTCCTGTGTGAGGTATGGTCGTTCTCTACGGATGTTCCACTTCCTGTGTGAGGTATGGTCGTTCTCTACGGATGTTCCACTTCCTGTGTGAGGTAGGGTCGTACTCTACGGATGCGCCACTTCCTGTGTGAGGTAGGGTCGTACTCTACAGATGTTCACTTCCTGTGTGAGGTAGGGTCGTTCTCTACGGATGTTCCACTTCCTGTGTGAGGTATGGTCGTACTCTATGGATGTTCCACTTCCTGTGTGAGGTAGGGTCGTACTCTATGGATGTGTCACTTCCTGTGTGAGGTAGGGTCGACCTCTATGGATGTGTCACTTCCTGTGTGAGGTATGGTCGCACTCTATGGATGTGTCACTTCCTGTGTGAGGTAGGGTCGTACTCTATGGATGTTCCACTTCCTGTGTGAGGTAGGGTCGTACTCTATGGATGTTCCACTTCCTGTGTGAGGTAGGGTCGTACTCTATGGATGTTCCACTTCCTGTGTGAGGTATGGTCGTACTCTATGGATGTTCCACTTCCTGTGTGAGGTATGGTCGTACTCTATGGATGTTCCACTTCCTGTGTGAGGTAGGGTCGTACTCGACAGATGTTATAGAGCATGAACCTGCAGGAGTGAGTCACTGCTTTGATGATTGCAGAGAACGACAGGATGTGGTTCAGGGTCACGCCAAGGTTCTTTGCACCCTGGGAGGGGAACACCGTGGAGTTGTAAACCGTGATGGAGAGGTCTTTGAGCGGGCATGTCTTTCCTGGGACGAAGAACAGCTCCATCTTGTCGAGGTTGAGCTTGAGGTGGAGGGCCGACATCCAAGCTGAGATATCTGCCAGAGGTGCTTGTCGCCATCTGGGTGTCAGAAGGGGGGTGTCATAGTTGAGTGTCATCCTCATAACAATGTAACAATGTTAGAAGAGACCATGAGAGGATATGACGGAGCTGAGTGACATGGTGTATAGACTTGGTGTATAGAGAGAAGAGGAGAGGGCCAAGAAGCGAGCCCTGGGGGACACCAGTAGTGATAGTACATGGTGCAGACACAGATCCTCTCCATGTCACCTGGTAGGAGAGACCAAGAGTGTGCAGGGCCTGAGACTCCCAGCCCTGAGAGGGTGGAGAGGAGGACCTGATAGAGCCTGAGACACCCAGCCCTGAGAGGGTGGAGAGGAGGACCTGATAGAGCCTGAGACACCCAGCCCTGAGAGGGTGGAGAGGAGGATCTGATAGAGCCTGAGATGCCCAGCCCTGAGAGGGTGGAGAGGAGGATCTGATAGAGCCTGAGACGCTCAGCCCTGAGAGGGTGGAGAGGAGGATCTGATAGAGCCTGAGACACCCAGCCCTGAGAGGGTGGAGAGGAGGCAGAGACTCCCAGCCCTGAGAGGGTGGAGAGTAGGACCTGATAGAGCCTGAGACACCCAGCCCTCAGAGGGTGGAGAGGAGGATCTGATAGAGCCTGAGACGCCCAGCCCTGAGAGGGTGGAGATGAGGATCTGATAGAGCCTGAGACACCCAGCCCTGAGAGGGTGGAGAGGAGGATCTGATAGAGACTGAGACACCCAGCCCTGAGAGGGTGGAGAGGAGGATCTGATAGAGACTGAGACACCCAGCCCTGAGAGGGTGGAGAGGAGGATCTGATAGAGCCTGAGACGCCCAGCCCTGAGAGGGTAGAGATGAGGATCTGATAGAGCCTGAGACTCCCAGCCCTGAGAGGGTGGAGAGGAGGCAGAGCCTGAGACGCCCAGCCCTGAGAGGGTGGAGAGGAGGCAGAGCCTGAGACACCCAGCCCTGAGAGGGTGGAGATGATAGAGCCTGAGACGCCCAGCCCTGAGAGGGTGGAGAGGAGGATCTGATAGAGTCTGAGACTCCCAGCCCTGAGAGGGTGGAGAGGAGGATCTGATAGAGCCTGAGACGCCCAGCCCTGAGAGGGTGGAGAGGAGGATCTGATAGAGCCTGAGACGCCCAGCCCTGAGAGGGTGGAGAGGAGGATCTGATGGTTCATGGTGTCGAAGGCAGCGGATAGATCTACGAGGATGAGAACAGAGGAGAGAGAGTCAACTTTGGCAGTGACACAGAGGAGCACAGTCTCTGTTAAGTGAGCCGTCTTGAAGTCTGACTGGTTAGGGTCCAGAAGATCATTCTGAGAGAGAGAGAGAGAGAGAGAGAGAGAGGGGGGGGAGACAGAGAGAGAGAGAGACAGAGAGAGAGAGAGAGAGAGAGAGAGAGAGACAGAGAGAGAGAGAGAGAGAGAGAGAGAGACAGAGAGAGACACAGAGACACAGAGAGAGAGAGAGAGAGAGAGAGAGAGAGACAGAGAGAGACACAGAGACACAGAGAGAGAGAGAGAGAGAGGGGGAGAGAGAGAGAGACAGAGAGAGACACAGAGACACAGAGAGAGAGAGACAGAGAGACAGAGAGAGAGAGAGAGAGGGGGGGGAGAGTTGATCTGAGACAGCACGCTCAAGTATTTTGGAAAGAAAAGAAAGAAGGGATACTGATCTGTAGTTTTTGACATCAGAGGAGTCGAGTTTTGGTTTCTTGAGGAGGGGAGCGACTCGGCCATTTTGTATTAAATCAAATATATTTATAAAGCCCTTTTACATCAGCAGATGTCACAAAGTGCTGTACAGAAACCCAGCCTAAAACCCCAAACAGCAAGCAATGCAGGTGTAGAAGCACGGTGGCTAGGAAAAACTCCCTAGAAAGGCCAAAACCTAGGAAGAAACCTAGAGAGGAACCAGGCTATGTGGGGTGGCCAGTCCTCTTCTGGCTGTGCCGGGTGGAGATTATAACAGAACATGGCCAAGATGTTCAAATGTTCATAGATGACCAGCAGGGTCAAATAATAATCACAGGGGTTGTAGAGGGTGCAAGAAGTCAGCACCTCAGGAGTAAATGTCAATTGGCTTTTCATAGACGAGCATTCAGAGGTCAAGACAGCAGGTGCGGGAGGGAGGGAGGGAGGGAGGGAGGGGAGGGAAGGAGGGGGAGGGAGGGAGGAGGGAGGGAGGGAGGGAAACAGCATGTCTGGGACATGTAGCACATCTGGTGAACAGGTGGGAGGGAGGGGGGAGGGAGGGAGGGAGGGAGGGAGGGAGGGAGGGAGGAGGGAGGAGGGAAACAGCATGTCTGGGACATGTAGCACATCTGGTGAACAGGTAGGAGGGAGGGAGGGAGGGAGGGAGGGAGGGAGGGAGGGAGGGAGGGAGGGAAACAGCATGCCTGGGACATGTAGCACATCTGACGAACAGGTCAGAGTTCCACAGCCACAGGCAAAACAGCAGAAATTGGATTAGCAGCACGACCAGGTGGACTGGGGACCGGGACAGCCAGGAGTCATCAGGCCAGGTAGTTCTGAGGCCTGGTCCTAGGGCTCAGGTACAGACAGGCGGACAGACGGACGGACGGAGAGAAAATACTTAAGTTCACACAGCCCCCGTAATAGGGTCAGAGGCAGAGAATCCCAGTGGAGAGAGGGGAGCCGGCCAGGCAGAGAGGGCGTTTCGTCATTCCAGTCCCTTGCCGTTCACCATCGCACACCTGGGCCAGACTACATTCAATCAATGAAGAGATGACTCTTCAGCAAGGACTTAAAGGTCGAGACCGAGTCTGCATCGCTCACATGGATAGGCAGACCCATTCCATAAAAATGTAGGAGAAAGCCCTCCAGCTGTTTGCTTAGAAATTCTAGGGACAATAAGGAGGCCTGCGTCATGTGATCGTAGGGTACGTGTAATTATGTACGGCAGAACCAAATTGGAAAGATAGGTAGGAGCAAGCCCACGCAATGCTTTGTAGGTTACGGAGACGTCTCCGTCTCCAGCTCTGTGTCTGTCTTTCCTGTCTCTGGCTCCAGCTCTGTGTCTGTCTTCCTCATCTCTGGCTCCAGTTCTGTGTCTGTCTTCCTCATCTCTGGCTCCAGTTCTGTGTCTGTCTTCCTTGTCTCTGGCTCCAGTTCTGTGTCTGTCTTCCCTGTCTCTGTCTCCAGCTCTGTGTCTGTCTTCCCTGTCTCTGTCTCGAGGTCTGTGTCTGTCTTCCCTGTCTCTGGCTCCAGTTCGGTGTCTGTCTTCCTCGTCTCTGGCTCCAGCTCTGTGTCGGTCTTCCTCGTCTCTGGCTCCAGCTCTGTGTCTGTCTTCCTCATCTCTGGCTCCAGTTCTGTGTATGTCTTCCTCATCTCTGGCTCCAGTTCTGTGTCTGTCTTCCTTGTCTCTGGCTCCAGTTCTGTGTCTGTCTTCCCTGTCTCTGTCTCCAGCTCTGTGTCTGTCTTCCCTGTCTCTGTCTCCAGCTCTGTGTCTGTCTTCCCTGTCTCTGGCTCCAGTTCGGTGTCTGTCTTCCTCGTCTCTGGCTCCAGCTCTGTGTCGGTCTTCCTCGTCTCTGGCCTCAGCTCTGTGTCTGTCTTCCCTGTCTCTGGCTCCAGCTCTGTGTCTGTATTCCCTGTCTCTGTCTCCAGTTCGGTGTCTGTCTTCCCTGTCTCTGGCTCCAGCTCTGTGTCTGTCTTCCCTGTCTCTGTCTCCAGTTCGGTGTCTGTCTTCCCTGTCTCTGGTTCCAGTTCTGTGTCTGTCCTCCCTGTCTCTGGCTCCAGCTCTGTGTCTGTCTTCCCTGTCTCTGTCTCCAGTTCGGTGTCTGTCTTCCCTGTCTCTGGCTCCAGTTCTGTGTCTGTCTTCCTCGTCTCCGTCTCCAGCTCTGTGTCTGTCTTCCCTGTCTCTGGCTCCAGCTCTGTGTCTGTCTTCCTAGTCTCTGGCTCCAGTTCTGTGTCTGTCCTCCCTGTCTCTGGCTCCAGTTCGGTGTCTGTCTTCCCTGTCTCTGGTTCCAGTTCTGTGTCTGTCCTCCCTGTCTCTGGCTCCAGTTCGGTGTCTGTCTTCCCTGTCTCTGGCTCCAGCTCTGTGTCTGTCTTCCCTGTCTCTGGCTCCAGTTCTGTGTCTGTCTTCCTCATCTCTGGTTCCAGCTCTGTGTCTGTCTTCCCTGTCTCTGGCTCCAGTTCTGTGTCTGTCTTCCCTGTCTCTGGCTCCAGCTCTGTGTCTGTCTTCCCTGTCTCTGGCCTCAGCTCTGTGTCGGTCTTCTGAGAGAGTATGTGAGAGAGTTGTTCAGTACCAGCACACTCAAATGTTTTGGAAAGAAACACAGAACAACGCAAACTGTCTCTAACCAGAACAGAAAGAGGAGTGGGAGGCCCCGGTGCACAATTGAGCAAGATGATAAGTACATTAGAGTGTCTATTTTGAGAAACAGACGCCTCACAATTCCTCAACTGGAAGCTTCATTAAATAGCACCGCAAACACTAGTCTCAACTTCAACAGTGAAGAGGCGACTCCAGGATGCTGGCCTTCTAGGCAGAGTTCCTCTGTCCAGTCTCAACATCAACAGTGAAGAGGCGACTCCAGGATCCTGGCCTTCTAGGCAGAGTTCCTCTGTCCAGTCTCAACATCAACAGTGAAGAGGCGACTCCAGGATCCTGGCCTTCTAGGCAGAGTTCCTTTGTCCAGTCTCAACTTCAACAGTGAAGAGGCGACTCCAGGATCCTGGCCTTCTAGGCAGAGTTGAAAAGAAAAAGCCATATCTCAGACTGGCCAATAATAAATAAAAGATTAAGATGGGCAAAAGAACAGACACTGGACAGAGGAACTCTGCCTAGAAGGCCAGCATCCCGGTGTGTTAGTATAGTGGTCTTTAGTATAGTGGTGTGTGTATTGGTGTGTTAGTGTAGTATAGTGGTGTGTTTAGTATAGTGGTGTGTTAGTATAGTGGTGTGTTAGTATGGTGGTGTGTTGTTGAGTGTAGTGTAGTATAGTGGTGTGTTGTATAGTGGTGTGTTAGTGTAGTATAGTGGTGTGTTAGTATGGTGGTGTGTTAGTGTAGTATAGTGGTGTGTTAGTATAGTGGTGTGTTAGTATGGTGGTGTGTTAGTGTGAGTATAGTGGTGTGTTAGTATAGTGGTGTGTTAGTGTAGTATAGTGGTGTGTTAGTATAGTGGTGTGTGTTAGTGTGTTAGTGTAGTATAGTGGTGTGTTAGTATAGTGGTGTGTTAGTATAGTGGTGTGTTAGTGTGGTGTGTTGGTGTAGTATAGTGGTGTGTTAGTATAGTGGTGTGTTAGTATAGTGGTGTGTTAGTATAGTGGTGTGTTAGTATAGTGGTGTGTGTAGTGTAGTATAGTGGTGTGTTAGTGTAGTATGTGGTGTGTTAGTATAGTGGTGTGTTAGTATAGTGGTGTGTTAGTGTAGTATAGTGGTGTGTTAGTATAGTGGTGTGTTAGTATAGTGGTGTGTTAGTATAGTGGTGTGTTAGTGTAGTATAGTGGTGTGTTAGTATAGTGGTGTGTTAGTATAGTGGTGTGTTAGTATAGTGGTGTGTTAGTGTAGTATAGTGGTGTGTTAGTATAGTGGTGTGTTAGTATAGTGGTGTGTTAGTGTAGTATAGTGGTGTGTTAGTGTAGTATAGTGGTGTGTTAGTGTAGTGGTGTGTTAGTATAGTGGTGTGTTAGTGTAGTGGTGTGTTAGTGTAGTATAGTGGTGTGTTAGTGTAGTGGTGTGTTAGTATAGTGGTGTGTTAGTGTAGTATAGTGGTGTGTTAGTATAGTGGTGTGTTAGTATAGTGGTGTGTTAGTATAGTGGTGTGTTAGTATAGTATAGTGGTGTGTTAGTATAGTGGTGTGTTAGTATAGTGGTGTGTTAGTATAGTATAGTGGTGTGTTAGTATAGTGGTGTGTTAGTATAGTGGTGTGTTAGTGTAGTATAGTGGTGTGTTAGTGTAGTGGTGTGTTAGTATAGTATAGTGGTGTGTTAGTGTAGTATAGTGGTGTGTTAGTATAGTGGTGTGTTAGTGTAGTATAGTGTTGATGTTGAGACTGGTGTTTTGCAGTGTAGTATAGTGGTGTGTTAGTATAGTGGTGTGTTAGTGTGGTGTGTTAGTGTAGTATAGTGGTGTGTTAGTATAGTGGTGTGTTAGTATAGTATTGTGGTGTTAGTGTAGTATGGTGTGTTAGTATAGGTGGTGTGTTAGTGTAGTATAGTGTGTGTTAGTATAGTGGTGTGTTAGTATAGTATAGTGGTGTGTTAGTGTATAGTGGTGTGTTAGTATAGTGGTGTGTTAGTGTAGTATAGTGGTGTGTTAGTATAGTGGTGTGTTAGTGTAGTATAGTGGTGTGTTAGTATAGTGGTGTGTTAGTATAGTGGTGTGTTAGTATAGTGGTGTGTTAGTGTATAGTGGTGTGTTAGTATGTGGTGTGTTAGTATAGTGGTGTGTTAGTATAGTGGTGTGGTGTGTTAGTATAGTGGTGTGTTAGTATAGTGGTGTGTTAGTATAGTGGTGTGTTAGTGTATAGTATAGTGGTGTGTTAGTATAGTGATGTGTTAGTATAGTGTGTGTGTTAGTATAGTAGTATAGTGGTGTGTTAGTATAGTGGTGTGTGTATAGTGGTGTGTTAGTATAGTGGTGTGTTAGTATAGTGGTGTGTTAGTAGTAGTGGTGTGTTAGTGTGTGTTAGTAGTGGTGTGTTAGTATAGTGGTGTGTTTAGTATAGTGGTGTGTTAGTGTAGTATAGTGGTGTGTTAGTGTATAGTGGTGTGTTAGTGTAGTATAGTGTGTGTGTTAGTATAGTGGTGTGTTAGTATAGTGGTGTGTTAGTGTGGTGTGTTAGTGGTGTGTTAGTGTTAGTGTGTTGAGTGGTGTGTTAGTGTAGTATAGTGGTGTGTTAGTATAGTGGTGTGTTAGTATAGTGGTGTGTTAGTATAGTGGTGTGTTAGTGTAGTATAGTGGTGTGTTAGTATAGTGGTGTGTTAGTATAGTGGTTGTGTAGTATAGTGGTGTGTTAGTATAGTGGTGTGTTAGTATAGTGGTGTGTTAGTATAGTGGTGTGTTAGTATAGTGGTGTGTTAGTATAGTGGTGTGTTAGTGTAGTATAGTGGTGTGTTAGTATAGTGGTGTGTTAGTGTAGTATAGTGGTGTGTTAGTGTAGTATAGTGTGTGTATAGTATAGTGGTGTGTTAGTGTAGTATAGTGGTGTGTTAGTATAGTGGTGTGTTAGTGGTGTGTTAGTATAGTGGTGTGTTAGTGGTGTGTTAGTGGTAGTATAGTGGTGTGTTAGTATAGTGGTGTGTTAGTGTGTGTTAGTATAGTGGTGTGTTAGTATATAGTGGTGTGTTAGTGTAGTGGTGTGTTAGTATAGTGGTGTGTTAGTATAGTGGTGTGTTAGTATAGTGGTGTGTTAGTGTAGTATAGTGGTGTGTTAGTGGTGTGTTAGTATAGTGGTGTGTTAGTGTAGTGGTGTGTTAGTATAGTGGTGTGTTAGTATAGTGGTGTGTTAGTGTAGTATAGTGGTGTGTTAGTGTATATGGTGTGTGTTAGTATAGTGGTGTGTTATAGTGGTGTGTTAGTATAGTGGTGTGTTAGTATATAGTGGTGTGTTAGTATAGTGGTGTGTTAGTATAGTGGTGTGTTAGTATAGTGGTGTGTTAGTATAGTGGTGTGTTAGTATAGTGGTGTGTTAGTATAGTGGTGTGTTAGTATAGTGGTGTGTTAGTAGTATAGTGGTGTGTTAGTATAGTGGTGTGTTAGTGTAGTATAGTGGTGTGTTAGTGTAGTGGTGTGTTAGTATAGTATAGTGGTGTGTTAGTATAGTGGTGTGTTAGTGTAGTATAGTGGTGTGTTAGTATAGTGGTGTGTTAGTATAGTGGTGTGTTAGTATAGTGGTGTGTTAGTATAGTGGTGTGTTAGTATAGTGGTGTGTTAGTGTAGTATAGTGGTGTGTTAGTATAGTGGTGTGTTAGTATATAGTGGTGTGTTAGTATAGTGGTGTGTTAGTGTAGTATAGTGGTGTGTTAGTATATAGTAGTGGTGTGTTAGTATAGTGGTGTGTTAGTGTAGTATATAGTGGTGTGTTAGTATAGTGGTGTGTTAGTGTAGTATAGTGGTGTGTTAGTATAGTGGTGTGTTAGTATAGTGGTGTGTTAGTGTAGTATAGTGGTGTGTTAGTGTAGTAGTGGTGTGTTAGTATAGTGGTGTGTTAGTGTAGTATAGTGGTGTGTTAGTATAGTGGTGTGTTAGTGTAGTATAGTGGTGTGTTAGTATAGTGGTGTGTTAGTGTAGTATAGTGGTGTGTTAGTATAGTGGTGTGTTAGTGTAGTACAGTGGTGTGTTAGTATAGTGGTGTGTTAGTGTAGTATAGTGGTGTGTTAGTATAGTGGTGTGTTAGTGTAGTATAGTGGTGTGTTAGTATAGTGGTGTGTTAGTATAGTGGTGTGTTAGTGTAGTATAGTGGTGTGTTAGTGTAGTATAGTGGTGTGTTAGTATAGTGGTGTGTTAGTGTAGTATAGTGGTGTGTTAGTATAGTGGTGTGTTAGTGTAGTATAGTGGTGTGTTAGTATAGTGGTGTGTTAGTGTAGTATAGTGATGTGTTAGTATAGTGGTGTGTTAGTATATAGTGGTGTGTTAGTATAGTGGTGTGTTGAGTGTAGTATATGGTGTGTTAGTATAGTGGTGTGTTAGTGGTGTGTTAGTGTAGTGGTGTGTTAGTATAGTGGTGTGTTAGTATAGTGGTGTGTTAGTGTAGTATAGTGTGTTAATATAGTGGTGTGTTGGTGTAGTGGTGTGTTAGTATAGTATAGTGGTGTGTTGTAGTATAGTATAGGTGTGTTAGTAGTATAGTGGTGTGTTAGTATAGTGGTGTGTTAGTGTAGTATAGTGGTGTGTTAGTATAGTGGTGTGTTAGTGTAGTATAGTGGTGTGTTAGTATAGTGGTGTGTTAGTGTAGTATAGTGGTGTGTTAGTATAGTGGTGTGTTAGTATAGTGGTGTGTTAGTGTAGTATAGTGGTGTGTTAGTGTAGTGGTGTGTTAGTATAGTATAGTGGTGTGTTAGTATAGTGGTGTGTTAGTATAGTGGTGTGTTAGTGTAGTGGTGTGTTATAGTGGTGTGTTAGTGTAGTGGTGTGTTAGTATAGTATAGGTGTGTTAGTGTAGTATAGTGGTGTGTTAGTGTAGTATAGTGGTGTGTTAGTGTAGTGGTGTGTTAGTATAGTGAATTGTGTTAGTATAGTGGTGTGTTAGTGTAGTATAGTGGTGTGTTAGTATAGTATAGTGTGTTAGTGTAGTATAGTGGTGTGTTAGTATAGTGGTGTGTTAGTATAGTATAGTGGTGTGTTAGTAGTGGTGTGTTAGTGTAGTGTGGTGTGTTAGTGTAGTGGTGTGTTAGTGTAGTATAGTGGTGTGTTAGTATAGTGGTGTGTTAGTATAGTGGTGTGTTAGTATAGTGGTGTGTTAGTATAGTGGTGTGTTAGTGTAGTATAGTGGTGTGTTAGTATAGTGGTGTGTTAGTGTAGTGGTGTGTTAGTATAGTGGTGTGTTAGTAGTGGTGTGTTAGTATAGTGGTGTGTTAGTGTAGTATAGTGGTGTGTTAGTATAGTGGTAGTGTGTTAGTATAGTGGTGTGTTAGTGTGGTGTGTTAGTATAGTGGTGTGTTAGTATAGTGGTGTGTTAGTGTAGTATAGTGGTGTGTTAGTATAGTATGTGTTAGTGTTAGTATAGTGGTGTGTTAGTATAGTGGTGTGTTAGTGTAGTATAGTGGTGTGTTAGTATAGTGGTGTGTTATGTAGTGGTGTGTTAGTATAGTGGTGTGTTAGTAGTATAGTGGTGTGTTAGTATAGTGGTGTGTTAGTATAGTGGTGTGTTAGTGTAGTATAGTGGTGTGTTAGTATAGTGGTGTGTTAGTATAGTATGTGTGGTGTGTTAGTGTATATAGTGGTGTGTTAGTATAGTGGTGTGTTAGTATAGTGGTGTGTTAGTGTAGTGGTGTGTTAGTATAGTGGTGTTAGTATAGTGTATAGTGTGTGTTAGTATAGTGGTGTGTTAGTAGTGGTGTGTTAGTGTAGTATAGGTGTGTTAGTATAGTGGTGTGTTAGTATAGTGGTGTGTTAGTATAGTGGTGTGTTAGTAGTATAGTGGTGTGTTAGTGTAGTGGTGTGTTAGTGTAGTATATGGGTGTGTTAGTATAGTGGTGTGTTAGTGTAGTATAGTGGTGTGTTAGTATAGTGGTGTGTTAGTGTAGTGGTGGTGTGTTAGTGTATATAGTGGTGTGTTAGTGTAGTATAGTGGTGTGTTAGTATAGTGGTGTGTTAGTATAGTGGTGTGTTAGTGTAGTATAGTGGTGTGTTAGTAGTGTGTGTAGTAGTGGTGTGTTAGTGTTAGTATAGTGGTGTGTTAGTATAGTGGTGTGTTAGTGTAGTATAGTGGTGTGTTAGTGTATAGTGGTGTGTTAGTATATAGTGGTGTGTTAGTATAGTGGTGTGTTAGTATATAGTGGTGTGTTAGTGTAGTATAGTGGTGTGTTAGTGTAGTATAGTGGTGTGTTAGTATAGTGGTGTGTTAGTATAGTGGTGTGTTAGTGTAGTATAGTGGTGTGTTAGTATAGTGGTGTGTTAGTGTGGTGTGTTAGTATATAGTGGTGTGTTAGTATAGTGGTGTGTTGAGTGTAGTATAGTGGTGTGTTAGTATATAGTGGTGTGTTAGTGTAGTATAGTGGTGTGTTAGTAGTATAGTGGTGTGTTAGTATAGTGGTGTGTATAGTATAGTGGTGTGTTAGTATAGTGGTGTGTTAGTGTAGTATAGTGGTGTGTTAGTATAGTGGTGTGTTAGTGTAGTATAGTGGTGTGTTAGTATAGTGGTGTGTTAGTATAGTATGTGTTAGTGTAGTATAGTGGTGTGTTAGTATAGTGGTGTGTTAGTATAGTGGTGTGTTAGTATAGTGGTGTGTTAGTATAGTGGTGTGTTAGTGTAGTATAGTGGTGTGTTAGTGTAGTATAGTGGTGTGTTAGTGTAGTAGTAGTATAGTGGTGTGTTAGTGTAGTATAGTGGTGTGTTATAGTGGTAGTATAGTGGTGTGTTAGTATAGTGGTGTGTTATAGTGTAGGTGTGTTAGTATAGTGGTGTGTTAGTATAGTGGTGTGTTAGTATATAGTGGTGTGTTAGTGTAGTATAGTGGTGTGTTAGTATAGTGGTGTGTTAGTAGTATAGTGGTGTGTTAGTATAGTGGTGTGTTAGTGTAGTATAGTGGTGTGTTAGTGTAGTATAGTGGTGTGTTAGTAGTAGTGGTGTGTTAGTATAGTGGTGTGTTAGTATAGTGGTGTGTTAGTATAGTGGTGTGTTAGTGTGGTGTGTTAGTATAGTGGTGTGTTAGTATAGTGGTGTGTGTTAGTATAGTGGTGTGTTAGTATAGTGGTGTGTTAGTATGGTGGTGTGTTAGTAGTGGTGTGTTAGTGTAGTATAGTGGTGTGTTATAGTATGTGTTAGTATAGTGGTGTGTTAGTATAGTGGTGTGTTAGTGTATAGTGGTGTGTTAGTAGTATAGTGGTGTGTTAGTATAGTGGTGTGTTAGTATAGTGGTGTGTTAGTATAGTATAGTGGTGTGTTAGTGGTAGTGGTGTGTTAGTAGTATAGTGGTGTGTTAGTATAGTGGTGTGTTAGTGTAGTATAGTGGTGTGTTAGTATAGTGGTGTGTTAGTGTGGTGTGTTAGTAGTATAGTGGTGTGTTAGTATAGTGGTGTGTTAGTGTAGTATAGTGGTGTGTTAGTATAGTGGTGTGTTAGTGGTGTGTTAGTATAGTGGTGTGTTAGTATAGTGGTGTGTTAGTATAGTGGTGTGTTAGTATAGTGGTGTGTTAGTATAGTGGTGTGTTAGTGTAG
>NC_088402.1:95368231-95509366 GCF_034236695.1 Oncorhynchus nerka | reverse complement strand
TAGTGGTGTGTTAGTGTAGTATAGTGGTGTGTTAGTATAGTGGTGTGTTAGTGTAGTATAGTGGTGTGTTAGTATAAGTGGTGTGTTAGTGTAGTATAGTGGTGTGTTAGTATAGTGTGTGTTAACATGTGTTAGTATAGTGGTGTGTTAGTGTAGTATAGTGGTGTGTTAGTATAGTGATGTGTTAGGTAGTAGTGGTGTGTTAGTATAGTGGTGTGTTAGTATAGTGGTGTGTTAGTGTAGTGGTGTGTTAGTATAGTGGTGTGTTAGTGTAGTATAGTGAATGTGTTAGTATAGTGATGTGTTAGTATAGTGGTGTGTTAGTATAGTGGTGTGTTAGTATATATAGTGGTGTGTTAGTGTAGTATAGTGGTGTGTTAGTATAGTGGTGTGTTAGTATAGTGGTGTGTTAGTAGTGGTGTGTTAGTATAGTATAGTGGTGTGTTAGTATAGTGGTGTGTTAGTGTAGTATAGTGGTGTGTTAGTATAGTGGTGTGTTAGTGTAGTATAGTGGTGTGTTAGTATAGTGGTGTGTTAGTATAGTGGTGTGTTAGTGTAGTATAGTGGTGTGTTAGTATAGTGGTGTGTTAGTGTAGTATAGTGGTGTGTTAGTATAGTGGTGTGTTAGTGTAGTATAGTGGTGTGTTAGTATAGTGGTGTGTTAGTATAGTGGTGTGTTAGTGTAGTATAGTGGTGTGTTAGTATAGTGGTGTGTTAGTATAGTGGTGTGTTAGTATAGTGGTGTGTTAGTATAGTGGTGTGTTAGTGTAGTATAGTGGTGTGTTAGTGTAGTATTCAGTGGTGTGTTAGTAGTATTTATAGTGGTGTGTTAGTATAGTGGTGTGTTAGTGTGGTGTGTTAGTATAGTGGTGTGTTAGTATAGTGGTGTGTTAGTATAGTGGTGTGTTAGTATAGTGGTGTGTTAGTGTAGTATAGTGGTGTGTTAGTATAGTGGTGTGTTAGTATAGTGGTGTGTTAGTATAGTGGTGTGTTAGTAGTGTGTGGTGTGTTAGTGAGGTATAGTGGTGTGTTTAGTATAGTGGTGTGTTAGTGTAGTAATTAGTGGTGTGTTAGTGTAGTATAGTGGTGTGTTAGTGTAGTGGTGTGTTAGTATAGTGGTGTGTTAGTATAGTGTGTGTTAGTTAGTATAGTGGTGTGTTAGTGTAGTGGTGTGTTAGTATAGTGGTGTGTTAGTGTAGTATAGTGGTGTGTTAGTATAGTGGTGTGTTAGTATAGTGGTGTGTTGTTAGTATAGTGGTGTGTTAGTATAGTATAGTGGTGTGTTAGTATAATTGGTGTGTTAGTAATTGGTGTGTTAGTATAGTATAGTGGTGTGTTAGTATAGTGGTGTGTTAGTATAGTGGTGTGTTAGTGTAGTATAGTGGTGTGTTAGTGTAGTGGTGTGTTAGTATAGTATAGTGGTGTGTTAGTGTAGTATAGTGGTGTGTTAGTATAGTGGTGTGTTAGTGTAGTATAGTGGTGTGTTAGTGTAGTGGTGTGTTAGTATAGTGGTGTGTTAGTGTAGTATAGTGGTGTGTTAGTGTAGTATAGTGGTGTGTTAGTGTGTATAGTGGTGTGTTAGTATAATGGTGTGTTAGTATAGTATAGTGGTGTGTTAGTATAGTGGTGTGTTAGTATAGTGGTGTGTTAGTAGTATAGGTGTGTTAGTGTAGTGGTGTGTTAGTATAGTGGTGTGTTAGTATAGTGGTGTTTAGTGTAGTGGTGTGTATAGTGGTGTGTTATAGTGGTGTGTTAGTATAGTGGTGTGTTAGTGTAGTATAGTGGTGTGTTAGTATAGTGGTGTGTTAGTGTAGTATAGTGGTGTGTTAGAGTGGTGTGTTTAGTATGAGTGGTGTGTTAGTACAGTGGTGTGTTAGTATAGTGGTGTGTTAGTGTAGTATAGTGGTGTGTTAGTATAGTATAGTGTGTTAGTGTAGTACAGTGGTGTGTTAGTATAGTGGTGTGTTAGTGTAGTAGTGGTGTGTTAGTATAGTGGTGTGTTAGTGTAGTATAGTGGTGTGTTAGTATAGTGGTGTGTTAGTATAGTGGTGTGTTAGTATAGTGGTGTGTTAGTATATAATGGTGTGTTAGTATAGTATAGTGGTGTGTTAGTGTAGTATAATTGTGTGTTAGTATAGTGGTGTTGTGTTAGTGTTATTATTTAGTATAGTGTGTGTGTTAGTATAATTGTAGTGGTGTTAATGTGGTGTGTTAGTATAGTGGTGTGTTAGTATAGTGGTGTGTTAGTATAGTGGTGTGTTAGTGGTAGTATAGTGGTGTGTTAGTGTATAGTGGTGTGTTAGTATAGTGGTGTGTTAGTGTAGTGGTGGTGTAGTATAGTGGTGTGTTAGTGTAGTGGTGTGTTAGTATAGTGGTGTGTTAGTGTAGTATAGTGGTGTGTTAGTATAGTGGTGTGTTAGTATAGTGGTGCTGTTAGTATAGTGGTGTGTTAGTATAGTATAGTGGTGTGTTAAGTATAGTGGTGTGTTAGTATAGTGGTGTGTTAGTATAGTATGGTGGTGTGTTAGTATAGTGGTGTGTTAGTATAGTGGTGTGTTAGTGTAGTATAGTGGTGTGTTAGTATAGTGGTGTGTTAGTATATAGTATGTGTTAGTGTAGTATAGTGGTGTGTTAGTATAGTGGTGTGTTAGTGTAGTATAGTGGTGTGTTAGTGTAGTGGTGTGTTAGTATAGTATAATGGTGTGTTAGTGTAGTATAGTGGTGTATTTAGTGTAGTATAGTGGTGTGTTAGTGTTTAGTAGTGGTGTGTTAGTGTAGTAGTATAGTGGTGTGTTAGTATAGTGGTGTGTTAGTGTAGTATAGTGGTGTGTTAGTATAGTGGTGTGTGTTAGTATAGTGGTATGTTAGTATAATTGGTGTGTTAGTATAGTATAGTGGTGTGTTAGTATAGTGGTGTGTAGTGTAGTATAGTGGTGTGTTAGTGTAGTGGTGTGTTAGTGTAGTATAGTGGTGTGTTGTTAGTATTTTAGTAGTGGTGTGTTAGTATAGTGGTGTGTTAGTATAGTGGTGTGTTAGTGTAGTGGTGTGTTAGTATAGTGGTGTGTTAGTGGTGTGTTAGTATAGTGGTGTGTTAGTGTAGTGTAGTGGTGTGTTAGTATAGTGGTGTGTTAGTATAGTGGTGTGTTAGTATAGTGTGTGTTAATATGTAGTATAGTGGTGTGTTAGTGTGGTGTGTTAGTGTAGTATATGGTGTGTTAGTTAGTATAGTGGTGTGTTAGTATAGTATAGTGGTGTGTTAGTATAGTGGTGTTAGTTAGTATAGTGGTGTGTTAGTATAGTGGTGTGTTAGTATAGTGGTGTGTTAGTAGTGGTGGTGTGTTAGTATAGTGGTGTGTTAGTATAGTATAGGGTGTTAGTTAGTATGGTGGTGTGTTAGTATGGTGTGTTAGTGTAGTATAGTGGTGTGTTAGTATAGTGGTGTGTTAGTGTAGTATAGTGATGTGTTAGTATAGTGGTGGTATTAGTGGTGTGTATAGTAGTGGTGTGTTAGTGTAGTGGTATAGTGGTGTGTTAGTATAGTGTGTGTTAGTATTAGTGGTGTGTTAGTATAGTGGTGTGTTAGTATAGTGGTGTGTTAGTAGTGTGTTAGTATAGTGGTGTGTTAGTATAGTGGTGTGTTAGTGTAGTATAGTGGTGTGTTAGTATAGTGGTGTGTTAGTATAGTGGTGTGTTAGTATAGTATAGTGGTGTGTTAGTATAGTGGTGTGTTAGTATAGTGGTGTGTTAGTGTAGTATAGTGGTGTGTTAGTATAGTGGTGTGTTAGTATAGTGGTGTGTTAGTGTGTAGTGGTGTGTTAGTATAGTGGTGTGTTAGTATAGTGGTGTGTTAGTATAGTGGTGTGTTAGTATAGTGGTGTGTTAGTGTAGTATAGTGGTGTGTTAGTATGTGTTTAGTATAGTGGTGTGTTAGTATAGTATAGTGGTGTGTTAGTATAGTGGTGTGTTAGTATAGTGGTGTGTTATAGTGGTGTGTTAGTGTAGTATAGTGGTGTGTTAGTATTGGTGTGTTAGTATAGTGGTGTGTTAGTGTAGTATAGTGTGTGTGTTAGTATAGTGGTGTGTTAGTGTATATAGTGGTGTGTTAGTATAGTGGTGTGTTAGTGTAGTATAGTGGTGTGTTAGTATAGTGGTGTGTTAGTGTAGTATAGTGGTGTGTTAGTATAGTGGTGTGTTAGTATAGGTATGGTGGTGTGTAGTATAGTGGTGTGTTAGTAGTATAGTGGTGTGTTAGTGTAGTGTAGTGTAGTATAGTGGTGTGTTAGTGTAGTGGTGTGTTAGGTAGTATAGTGGTGTGTTAGTATAGTGGTGTGTTAGTGTAGTATAGTGGTGTGTTAGTGTAGTATAGTGGTGTGTTAGTGTAGTATAGTGGTGTGTTAGTGTAGTATAGTGGTGTGTTAGTATAGTGGTGTGTTAGTGTAGTATAGTGGTGTGTTAGTATAGTGGTGTGTTAGTGTAGTATAGTGGTGTGTTAGTATAGTGGTGTGTTAGTATAGTGGTGTGTTAGTGTAGTATAGTGGTGTGTTAGTATAGTATGTGTTAGTGGTGGTGTTTAGTATAGTGGTGTGTTAGTATAGTGGTGTGTTAGTATAGTATAATGTGTTAGTATAGTGGTGTGTTAGTGTAGTATAGTGGTGTGTTAGTATAGTGGTGTGTTAGTATAGTGGTGTGTTAGTATAGTGGTGTGTTAGTATAGTGGTGTGTTAGTATAGTGGTGTGTTAGTATAGTGGTGTGTTAGTATAGTGGTGTGTTAGTGTATATAGTGGTGTGTGTTGGTATATAGTGGTGTGTTGTGGTATGGTGGTGTGTTAGTATAGTGGTGTGTTAGTATAGTGATGTGTGTATAGTGGTGTTAGTATAGTGGTGTGTTAGTATATAGTGGTGTGTTAGTATAGTGGTGTGTTAGTGTAGTATAGTGGTGTGTTAGTATAGTGGTGTGTTAGTGTGGTGGTGTGTTAGTATAGTGATGTGTTAGTATAGTGGTGTGTTAGTATAGTGGTGTGTTAGTATAGTGGTGTGTTTAGTATAGTGGTGTGTTAGTATAGTGGTGTGTTAGTATAGTGGTGTGTTAGTATAATGGTGTGTTAGTATAGTGTGTGTGTTAGGTATGGTGGTGTGTTAGTATAGTGGTGTGTTAGTGGTGTGTTAGTATAGTGGTGTGTTAGTGTAGTGGTGGTGTGTTAGTATAATGTAGTATAGTGGTGTGTTAGTATAGTGGTGTGTTAGTGTAGTATAGTGGTGTGTTAGTATAGTGGTGTGTTAGTATGGTGGTGTGTTAGTATAGTGGTGTGTTAGTATAGGTGTGTTAGTGTTAGTATAGTGGTGTGTTAGTATAGTGGTGTGTTAGTATAGTGGTGTGTTAGTGTAGTATAGTGGTGTGTTAGTATAGTGGTGTGTTAGTATAGTATAGTGGTGTGTTAGTATAGTGGTGTGTTAGTGTAGTATAGTGGTGTGTTAGTGTATGGTGGTGTGTTAGTATAGTGGTGTGTTAGTATAGTGGTGTGTTAGTATAGTGGTGTGTTATAGTGGTGTGTTAGTGTAGGTAGTGGTGTGTTAGTATAGTGGTGTGTTAGTATAGTGGTGTGTTAGTATAGTGGTGTGTTATGTAGTATGGTGTGTGTTGTATAGTGGTGTGTTGTGTAGTATAGTGGTGTGTTAGTATAGTGGTGTGTTAGTATAGTGGTGTGTTAGTATAGTGTGTTGTGTTAGTATAGTGGTGTGTTAGTATAGTGGTGTGTTAGTATAGTGGTGTGTTAGTATAGTGGTGTGTTAGTATAGTGGTGTGTTAGTATAGTGTGTGTTAGTATAGTGTGTGTTAGTATATAGTGGTGTGTTAGTGTAGTATGTGTGTTAGTATAGTGGTGTGTTAGTATAGTGGTGTGTTAGTATGTGTGGTGTGTTAGTATAGTATAGTGGTGTGTTAGTATAGTGGTGTGTTAGTATAGTGGTGTGTTAGTATAGTGGTGTGTTAGTATAGTGGTGTGTTAGTGTAGTATAGTGGTGTGTGTAGTATAGTGGTGTGTTAGTATAGTGGTGTGTTAGTGTAGTTAGTATAGTGTGTTAGTGTAGTATAGTTAGTATAGTGGTGTGTTAGTATAGTGGTGTGTTAGTATAGTGGTGTGTTAGTATAGTGGTGTGTTAGTATAGTGGTGTGTTAGTATAGTGGTGTGTTAGTATAGTGGTGTGTTAGTATAGTGGTGTGTTAGTATAGTGGTGTGTTAGTATAGTGGTGTGTTAGTATAGTGGTGTGTTAGTGTAGTATAGTGGTGTGTTAGTATAGTGGTGTGTTAGTGTAGTATAGTGGTGTGTTAGTATAGTGGTGTGTTAGTGTAGTGGTGTGTTAGTATAGTATAGTAGTGTGTTAGTATAGTGGTGGTGTATTAGTATAGTGGTGTGTTAGTATAGTGGTGTGTTAGTATAGTGGTGTGTTAGTATAGTGGTGTGTTAGTATAGTGGTGTGTTAGTATAGTGGTGTGTTAGTGTTAGTATAGTGGTGTGTTGTATAGTGGTGTGTTGAGTTAGTATAGTGGTGTGTTAGTATAGTGGTGTGTTAGTATAGTGTGTTAGTTAGTGGTGTGTTAGTATAGTGGTGTGTTAGTATAGTGGTGTGTTAGTATAGTGGTGTGTTAGTATGTAGTATAGTGGTGTGTTAGTATAGTGGTGTTAGTATAGGTGTGTTAGTATAGTGGTGTGTTAGTATAGTATAGTGGTGTGTTAGTATAGTGGTGTGTTAGTATAGTGGTTGTTAGTATAGTGGTGTGTTAGTGTAGTATAGTGGTGTGTTAGTATAGTGGTGTGTTAGTATAGTGGTGTGTTAGTATAGTATAGTGGTGTGTTAGTATAGTGTGGTGTGTTGGTATAGTGGTGTGTTAGTATAGTGGTGTGTTAGTGTATGGTGGTGTGTTAGTGGTGTGTATAGTGGTGTGTTAGTGTAGTATAGTGGTGTGTTAGTATAGTGGTGTGTTAGTATAGTGGTGTGTTAGTATAGTGGTGTGTTAGTGTAGTATTAGTGGTGTGTTAGTATAGTGGTGTGTTAGTATAGTGGTGTGTTAGTGTAGTGGTGTGTTAGTATATAGTGGTGTGTTAGTATAGTGGTGTGTTAGTGTAGTATAGTGGTGTGTTAGTATAGTGGTGTGTGTTTGAGTGGTGTGTTAGTATAGTGTGTGTTAGTATATAGTGGTGTGTGTTAGTATATAGTGGTGTGTTAGTATAGTGGTGTGTTAGTGTAGTGTTAGTGTGTATTAGTATAGTGGTGTGTTAGTATAGTGGTGTGTTAGTATAGTGGTGGTGTGTTAGTATAGTGGTGTTAGTGTAGTATAGTGGTGTGTTAGTATAGTGGTGTGTTAGTATAGTATAGTAGTACTAGTGGTGTGTTAGTATAGTGGTGTGTTAGTGTGGTGTGTTAGTATAGTGGTGTGTTAGTATAGTGGTGTGTTAGTATAGTGGTGTGTTAGTATAGTGGTGTGTTAGTATAGTGGTGTGTTAGTGTAGTATAGTGGTGTGTTAGTATAGTGGTGTGTTAGTGTAGTGGTGTGTTAGTATAGTGGTGTGTTAGTATAGTGGTGTGTTAGTGGTGTGTTAGTATAGTGGTGTGTTAGTGGTGTGTTAGTATAGTGGTGTGTTAGTATAGTGGTGTGTTAGTATAGTGGTGTGTTAGTATGTAGTATAGTGGTGTGTTAGTATAGTGGTGTGTTAGTATAGTGGTGTGTTAGTATAGTGGTGTGTTAGTGTAGTGGTGTGTTAGTATAGTGGTGTGTTAGTATAGTGGTGTGTTAGTATAGTGGTGTGTTAGTGTAGTGGTGTGTTAGTATAGTGGTGTGTTAGTATAGTATAGTGGTGTGTTAGTGTAGTGTAGTGGTGTGTTAGTATAGTGGTGTGTTAGTATAGTATAGTGGTGTGTTAGTGTAGTGTAGTGGTGTGTTAGTATAGTGGTGTGTTAGTATAGTATAGTGGTGTGTTAGTATAGTGGTGTGTTAGTATAGTGGTGTGTTAGTATAGTGGTGTGTTAGTGTAGTATAGTGGTGTGTTAGTATAGTGGTGTGTTAGTATAGTGGTGTGTTAGTATAGTGGTGTGTTAGTATAGTGGTGTGTTAGTATAGTGGTGTGTTAGTATAGTGGTGTGTTAGTGTAGTGGTGTGTTAGTATAGTGGTATAGTGGTGTGTTAGTGTAGTGGTGTGTTAGTGTAGTATAGTGGTGTGTTAGTGTAGTATTAGTGTGTTAATAGTAGTGTGTTAGTGTAGTATAGTGGTGTGTTAGTGTAGTAGTGGTGTGTTAGTATAGTGGTGTGTTAGTATAGTGGTGTGTTAGTATAGTGGTGTGTTAGTATAGTGGTGTGTTAGTATAGTGGTGTGTTAGTGTAGTGGTGTGTTAGTATAGTGGTGTGTTAGTATAGTGGTGTGTTAGTATAGTGGTGTGTTAGTGTAGTGGTGTGTTAGTATAGTGGTGTGTTAGTATAGTATAGTGGTGTGTTAGTATGTAGTGGTGTGTTAGTATAGTGGTGTGTTAGTATAGTATAGTGGTGTATAGTGGTGTGTTAGTATAGTGGTGTGTTAGTATAGTATAGTGGTGTGTTAGTATAGTGGTGTGTTAGTATAGTGGTGTGTTAGTGTATATGGTGGTGTGTTAGTGTAGTGTAGTGGTGTGTTAGTATAGTGGTGTGTTAGTATAGTGGTGTGTTAGTATAGTGGTGTGTTAGTATAGTGGTGTGTTAGTATAGTGGTGTGTTAGTATAGTGGTGTGTTAGTGTAGTGTGTGTGTTAGTGTAGTATAGTGGTGTGTTAGTGTAGTGGTGTGTTAGTGTAGTATAGTGGTTAGTATTAGTGTAGTATAGTGGTGTGTTAGTATAGTGGTGTGTTAGTGTAGTATGTGTGGTGTGTTGTGTTAGTATAGTGGTGTGTTAGTATAGTGGTGTGTTAGTATAGTATAGGTGTGTTAGTATAATTGGTGTGTTAGTGTAGTGGTGTGTTAGTATAGTGGTGTGTTAGTATAGTGGTGTGTTAGTATAGTGGTGTGTTAGTGTAGTGGTGTGTTAGTATAGTGGTGTGTTAGTATAGTGGTGTGTTAGTATAGTGGTGTGTTATAGTGGTGTGTTAGTATAGTGGTGTGTTAGTGTAGTATAGTGGTGTGTTAGTATAGTGGTGTGTTAGTGTAGTATATAGTGGTGTGTTAGTATGGTGTGTGTTGTTAGTATAGTGGTGTGTTAGTATAATGGTGTGTTAGTATAGTGGTGGTTAGTTGTAGTGGTGTGTTAGTATGGTGTGTTAGTATAGTGGTGTGTTAGTATAGTGGTGTTAGTATAGTGGTATGTTAGTATAGTGGTGTGTTAGTGTAGTGGTGTGTTAGTATAGTGGTGTGTTAGTATATAGTGGTGTGTTAGTATAGTGGTGTGTTAGTATAGTGTGTGTTAGTATAGTGGTGTGTTAGTATAGTAGTGTGTAGTATAGTGGTGTGTTAGTATAGTAGTGGTGTGTTAGTATAGTGGTGTGTTAGTATGTAGTGGTGTGTTAGTATAGTGGTGTGTTAGTATAATTGGTGTGTTAGTGTAGTATAGTGGTGTGTTAGTGTAGTAGTGGTTGTAGTGTGTTAGTATAGTGGTGTGTTAGTATAGTGGTGTGTTAGTATAGTGGTGTGTTAGTATAGTGGTGTGTTAGTATAGTGGTGTGTTAGTATAGTGGTGTGTTAGTATAGTGGTGTGTTAGTATAGTGGTGTGTTAGTATAGTGGTGTGTTAGTATAGTGGTGTGTTAGTATAGTGGTGTGTTAGTATAGTGGTGTGTTAGTATAGTGGTGTGTTAGTATAGTGGTGTGTTAGTATAGTGGTGTTTAGTGTAGTATAGTGGTGTGTTAGTATAGTGGTGTGTTAGTGTAGTGGTGTGTTAGTATAGTGGTGTGTTATAGTGGTGTAGGTAGTATAGTGGTGTGTTAGTGTATAGTGGTGTGTTAGTATAGTGGTGTGTTAGTATAGTGGTGTGTTAGTATAGTGGTGTGTTAGTATAGTGGTGGTTAATGGTATAGTATGGTGTGTGTTGTATTATAGTGGTGTGTTAGTATAGTGGTGTGTTGGTGTAGTGGTGTGTTAGTATAGTGGTGTGTTAGTATAGTGTGTTAGTGTAGTATAGTGGTGTGTTAGTATAGTGGTGTGTTAGTATAGTGGTGTGTTAGTATAGTGGTGTGTTAGTATTAGTGGTGTGTTAGTATAGTGGTGTGTTAGTATAGTGGTGTGTTAGTATATTAGTATAGTGGTGTGTTAGTATAGTGGTGTGTTAGTGTAGTGTAGTGGTGTGTTAGTATAGTGGTGTGTTGTTAGTATAGTGGTGTGTTAGTATAGTGGTGTGTTAGTGTGGTGTGTTAGTATAGTGGTGTGTTTATAATTGTGTGTTGTAGTGTAGTGGTGTGTTAGTATAGTGGTGTGTTAGTATAGTGGTGTGTTAGTATAGTGGTGTGTTAGTATAGTGGTGTGTTAGTATAGTGGTGTGTTAGTATAGTGAATGTGTTAGTATAGTGGTGTGTTAGTATAGTGGTGTGTTAGTATAGTGGTGTGTTAGTATGGTGGTGTGTTAGTGGTGTGTTAGTATAGTGGTGTGTTAGTATGGTGGTGTGTTGTTAGTGTAGTATAGTGTGTGTTAGTATAGTGGTGTGTTAGTATAGTGGTGTGTTATATAGTGGTGTTAGTATAGTGGTGTGTTAGTATAGTGTGTGTTAGTATAGTGGTGTGTTAGTATAGTGGTGTGTTAGTATAGTGGTGTGTTAGTATAGTGGTGTGTTAGTATAGTGGTGTGTTAGTATAGTATAGTGGTGTGTTAGTATAGTGGTGTGTTAGTATAGTGGTGTGTTAGTATAGTGGTGTGTTAGTATAGTGGTGTGTTAGTGTATTAGTATAGTGGTGTGTATATAGTGGTGTGTTAGTATAGTGGTGTGTTAGTATAGTGGTGTGTTAGTATAGTGGTGTGTTAGTATAGTGGTGTGTTAGTAGTATAGTGGTGTGTTAGTATAGTGGTGTGTGTTAGTATAGTGGTGTGTTAGTATAGTATAGTGTGTGTTAGTATAGTGGTGTGTTAGTGTAGTAGTATAGTGGTGTGTTAGTATAGTGGTGTGTTAGTGTAGTATAGTGTGTTTAGTATAGTGGTGTGTTAGTATAGTGGTGTGTTAGTGTAGTGGTGTGTTAGTATAGTGGTGTGTTAGTATAGTGGTGTGTTAGTATAGTGGTGTGTTAGTAGTGGTGTGTTAGTATAGTGTAGTGTGTTAGTATAGTGGTGTGTTAGTATAGTGGTGTGTTAGTATAGTGGTGTGTTAGTATAGTGGTGTGTTAGTGTAGTATAGTGGTGTGTTAGTATAGTGGTGTGTTAGTATAGTGGTGTGTTAGTGGTGTGTTAGTATAGTGGTGTGTTAGTATAGTGGTGTGTTAGTGTAGTGGTGTGTTAGTATAGTGGTGTGTTAGTATAGTGGTGTGTTAGTATAGTGGTGTGTTAGTATAGTGGTGTGTTAGTATAGTGGTGTGTTAGTATAGTGGTGTGTTAGTATAGTGGTGTGTTAGTATAGTGGTGTGTTAGTGTAGTATAGTGGTGTGTTAGTGTAGTGGTGTGTTAGTATAGTGGTGTGTTAGTATAGTGATGTGTTAGTATAGTGATGTGTTAGTATAGTGGTGTGTTAGTATAGTGGTGTGTTAGTATAGTGGTGTGTTAGTATAGTGGTGTGTTAGTATAGTGGTGTGTTAGTATAGTGGTGTGTTAGTATGTGTGGTGTGTTAGTATAGTGGTGTGTTAGTATAGTGGTGTGTTAGTATAGTGGTGTGTTAGTATAGTGGTGTGTTAGTATAGTGGTGTGTTAGTATGTGGTATATAGTGGTGTGTTAGTATAGTGGTGTGTTAGTATAGTGGTGTGTTAGTATAGTGGTGTGTTAGTATAGTGGTGTGTTAGTATAGTGGTGTGTTAGTATAGTGGTGTGTTAGTATAGTGGTGTGTTAGTATAGTATAGTGGTGTGTTAGTATAGTGGTGTGTTAGTATAGTGGTGTGTTATAGTGGTGTGTTAGTATAGTGGTGTGTTAGTATAGTGGTGTGTTAGTATAGTGGTGTGTTAGTATAGTATAGTGGTGTGTTAGTATAGTGGTGTGTTAGTATAGTGGTGTGTTAGTATAGTGGTGTGTGTGTTAGTATAGTGGTGTGTTAGTATAGTGGTGTGTTAGTGTAGTATAGTGGTGTGTTAGTATAGTGGTGTGTTAGTATAGTGGTGTGTTAGTATAGTGGTGTGTTAGTATAGTGGTGTGTTAGTATAGTGGTGTGTTAGTGGTGTGTAGTGGTGTGTTAGTATAGTGGTGTGTTAGTATAGTGGTGTGTTAGTGTAGTATAGTGGTGTGTTAGTGTAGTATAGTGGTGTGTTAGTATAGTGGTGTGTTAGTATAGTGGTGTGTTAGTATAGTGGTGTGTTAGTATAGTGGTGTGTTAGTGTAGTATAGTGGTGTGTTAGTATAGTGGTGTGTTAGTGTAGTATAGTGGTGTGTTAGTATAGTATAGTGGTGTGTTAGTATAGTGGTGTGTTAGTATAGTGGTGTGTTAGTATAGTATAGTGGTGTGTTAGTATAGTGGTGTGGTGTGTAGTATAGTGGTGTGTTAGTATAGTATAGTGGTGTGTTAGTATAGTGGTGTGTTAGTATAGTGGTGTGTTAGTATAGTGGTGTGTTAGTATAGTGGTGTGTTAGTATAGTGGTGTGTTAGTATAGTGGTGTGTTAGTATAGTGGTGTGTTAGTATAGTGGTGTGTTAGTGTAGTGGTGTGTTAGTATAGTGGTGTGTTAGTATAGTGGTGTGTTAGTATAGTGGTGTGTTAGTATAGTGGTGTGTTAGTGTAGTATAGTGGTGTGTTAGTATAGTGGTGTGTTAGTATAGTGGTGTGTTAGTATAGTGGTGTGTTAGTGTAGTATAGTGGTGTGTTAGTATAGTGGTGTGTTAGTATAGTGGTGTGTTAGTATAGTGGTGTGTTAGTATAGTGGTGTGTTAGTATAGTGGTGTGTTAGTATAGTGGTGTGTTGTGTTAGTATAGTGGTGTGTTAGTATAGTGGTGTGTTAGTATAGTGGTGTGTTAGTATAGTGGTGTGTTAGTATAGTGGTGTGTTGAGTTAGTATAGTGGTGTGTTAGTATAGTGGTGTGTTAGTATAGTGGTGTGTTAGTATAGTGGTGTGTTAGTATAGTGGTGTGTTAGTATAGTGGTGTGTTAGTATAGTGGTGTGTTAGTATAGTAGTGTGTTGTTAGTATAGTGATGTGTTAGTATAGTGGTGTGTTAGTATAGTGGTGTGTTAGTATAGTGGTGTGTTAGTATAGTGGTGTGTTAGTATAGTGGTGTGTTAGTATAGTGGTGTGTTAGTATAGTGGTGTGTTAGTATAGTGGTGTGTTAGTATAGTGGTGTGTTAGTGGTAGTATGTGTTAGTATAGTGGTGTGTTAGTATAGTGGTGTGTTAGTATAGTGGTGTGTTAGTATAGTGGTGTGTTAGTATAGTGGTGTGTTAGTATAGTGGTGTGTTAGTATAGTGGTGTGTTAGTATAGTGGTGTGTTAGTGTAGTATAGTGGTGTGTTAGTATAGTGGTGTGTTAGTATGGTGGTGTGTTAGTGTAGTATAGTGGTGTGTTAGTATAGTGGTGTGTTAGTATAGTATGTGTGGTGTAGTTGTTAGTTAGTATAGTGGTGTTAGTATAGTGGTGTGTATAGTGGTGTGTTAGTATAGTGGTGTGTTAGTATAGTGGTGTGTTAGTATAGTGGTGTGTTAGTATAGTGGTGTGTTAGTGTGGTGTGTTAGTATAGTGGTGTGTTAGTATAGTGGTGTGTTAGTATAGTATAGTGTGTGTTAGTGTGTGTTAGTATAGTGGTGTGTTAGTATAGTGGTGTGTTAGTATAGTGGTGTGTTAGTATAGTGGTGTGTTAGTATAGTGGTGTGTTAGTATAGTGGTGTGTTAGTATAGTGGTGTGTTAGTATAGTGGTGTGTTAGTATAGTGGTGTGTTAGTGTGTGTTATATAGTGGTGTGTTAGTATAGTGGTGTGTTAGTGGTGTGTGTTAGTATAGTGGTGTGTTAGTATAGTGGTGTGTTTAGTATAGTGGTGTGTTAGTATAGTGGTGTGTTAGTATAGTGGTGTGTTAGTATAGTGGTGTGTTAGTATAGTGGTGTGTTAGTATAGTGGTGTGTTAGTATAGTGGTGTGTTAGTATAGTGGTGTGTTAGTATAGTGGTGTGTTAGTGTAGTATAGGTGTGTTAGTATATAGTGGTGTGTTAGTATAGTGGTGTGTTAGTAGTATAGTGGTGTGTTAGTATAGTGTAGTGGTGTGTTAGTGTAGTATAGTGGTGTGTTAGTATAGTGGTGTGTTAGTATAGTGGTGTGTTAGTATATAGTGGTGTGTTAGTATAGTGGTGTGTGTGTTAGTATAGTGGTGTGTTAGTTAGTATAGTGGTGTGTTAGTGTATAGTGGTGTGTTAGTATAGTGGTGTGTTAGTGTAGTATAGTGGTGTGTTAGTATAGTGGTGTGTTAGTGTAGTATAGTGGTGTGTTAGTATAGTGGTGTGTTAGTATAGTGGTGTGTTAGTGTAGTGGTGTGTTAGTATAGTGGTGTGTTAGTTAGTATAGTGGTGTGTTAGTATAGTGGTGTGTTAGTATAGTGGTGTGTTAGTATAGTGGTGTGTTAGTATAGTGGTGTGTTAGTATAGTGGTGTGTTAGTATAGTGGTGTGTTAGTGTAGTATAGTGGTGTGTTAGTTAGTATAGTGGTGTGTTAGTATAGTGGTGTGTTAGTATAGTGGTGTGTTAGTAGTATAGTGGTGTGTTAGTATAGTGGTGTGTTAGTATGGTGTGTTAGTGTTAGTATAGTGGTGTGTTAGTGTAGTGGTAGTGGTGTGTTAGTATAGTGGTGTGTTAGTATAGTGGTGTGTTAGTGTAGTATAGTGGTGTGTTAGTATGTGGTGTGTGTTAGTATAGTGGTGTGTTAGTATAGTGGTGTGTTAGTATAGTGGTGTGTTAGTATAGTGGTGTGTTAGTATAGTGGTGTGTTAGTATAGTGGTGTGTTAGTGTAGTGGTGTGTTAGTATAGTGGTGTGTTAGTATAGTGGTGTGTTAGTATAGTGGTGTGTTAGTATAGTGGTGTGTTAGTATAGTGGTGTGTTAGTATAGTGGTGTGTTAGTGTAGTGTGTATAGTGGTGTGTTAGTATAGTGGTGTGTTAGTTAGTATAGTGGTGTGTTAGTGGTAGTGTAGTGGTGTGTTAGTATAGTGGTGTGTTAGTATAGTGTGTGTGTTAGTATAGTGGTGTGTTAGTATAGTGGTGTGTTAGTATAGTGGTGTGTTAGTGTAGTATAGTGGTGTGTTAGTATAGTGGTGTGTTAGTATAGTGGTGTGTTAGTATAGTGGTGTGTTAGTATAGTGGTGTGTTAGTATAGTGGTGTGTTAGTATAGTGGTGTGTTAGTATAGTGGTGTGTTAGTGTAGTATAGTGGTGTGTTAGTATAGTGGTGTGTTAGTGTAGTATAGTGGTGTGTTAGTGTAGTATAGTGGTGTGTTAGTATAGTGGTGTGTTAGTGTAGTATAGTGGTGTGTTAGTGTAGTATAGTGGTGTGTTAGTATAGTGGTGTGTTAGTATAGTGGTGTGTTAGTATAGTGGTGTGTTAGTGTAGTGGTGTGTTAGTATAGTGGTGTGTTAGTATAGTGGTGTGTTAGTATAGTGGTGTGTTAGTGTAGTGGTGTGTTAGTATAGTGGTGTGTTAGTATAGTATAGTGGTGTGTTAGTATAGTGGTGTGTGTTAGTATAGTGGTGTGTTAGTATAGTATAGTGGTGTGTTAGTGTAGTGTAGTGGTGTGTTAGTATAGTGGTGTGTTAGTATAGTATAGTGGTGTGTTAGTATAGTGGTGTGTTAGTATAGTGGTGTGTTAGTATAGTGGTGTGTTAGTGTAGTATAGTGGTGTGTTAGTATAGTGGTGTGTTAGTGTTAGTGTGTTAGTATAGTGGTGTGTTAGTTAGTATAGTGGTGTGTTAGTATAGTGGTGTGTTAGTATAGTGGTGTGTTAGTGTAGTGGTGTGTTAGTATAGTGGTGTGTTAGTATAGTGGTGTGTTAGTATAGTGGTGTGTTAGTGTAGTATAGTGGTGTGTTGGTGTGTTAGTATAGTGGTGTTAGTTAGTATAGTGGTGTGTTAGTGTAGTATAGTGGTGTGTTAGTGTAGTATGTGTATAGTGTTAGTATAGTGGTGTGTTAGTATAGTGGTGTGTTAGTATAGTGGTGTGTTAGTATAGTGGTGTGTTAGTATAGTGGTGTGTTAGTATAGTGGTGTGTTAGTATAGTGGTGTGTTAGTATAGTGGTGTGTTAGTGTAGTATAGTGGTGTGTTAGTATAGTGGTGTGTTAGTATAGTGGTGTGTTAGTATAGTGGTGTGTTAGTGTAGTATAGTGGTGTGTTAGTATAGTGGTGTGTTAGTATAGTGGTGTGTTAGTGTAGTATAGTGGTGTGTTAGTGTAGTGTAGTGGTGTGTTAGTATAGTGGTGTGTTAGTATAGTGGTGTGTTAGTATAGTGGTGTGTTAGTATAGTGGTGTGTTAGTGTAGTATAGTGGTGTGTTAGTATAGTGGTGTGTTAGTGTAGTATAGTGGTGTGTTAGTGTAGTATAGTGGTGTGTTAGTGTAGTATAGTGGTGTGTTAGTATAGTGGTGTGTTAGTATAGTATAGTGGTGTGTTAGTATAGTGGTGTGTTAGTGTAGTATAGTGGTGTGTTAGTATAGTATAGTGGTGTGTTAGTATAGTGGTGTGTTAGTGTAGTGGTGTGTTAGTATAGTGGTGTGTTAGTATAGTGGTGTGTTAGTATAGTGGTGTGTTAGTGTAGTGGTGTGTTAGTGTAGTGGTGTGTTAGTGTAGTGGTGTGTTAGTGTAGTGGTGTGTTAGTATAGTGGTGTGTTAGTGTAGTATAGTGGTGTGTTAGTATAGTGGTGTGTTAGTATAGTGGTGTGTTAGTGTAGTATAGTGGTGTGTTAGTATAGTGGTGTGTTAGTGTAGTGGTGTGTTAGTATAGTGGTGTGTTAGTATAGTGGTGTGTTAGTATAGTGGTGTGTTAGTATAGTGGTGTGTTAGTATAGTGGTGTGTTAGTATAGTGGTGTGTTAGTATAGTGGTGTGTTAGTGTAGTATAGTGGTGTGTTAGTATAGTGGTGTGTTAGTATAGTATAGTGGTGTTTAGTGTATGTGGTGTGTTAGTATAGTGGTGTGTTAGTGTAGTATAGTGGTGTGTTAGTGTAGTGTAGTGGTGTGTTAGTATAGTGGTGTGTTAGTATAGTGATGTGTTAGTATAGTGATGTGTTAGTATAGTGGTGTGTTAGTATAGTGGTGTGTTAGTATAGTGGTGTGTTAGTATAGTGGTGTGTTAGTATAGTGATGTGTTAGTATAGTGATGTGTTAGTATAGTGGTGTGTTAGTATAGTGGTGTGTTAGTATAGGTGTGTGTTTTAGTATAGTGGTGTGTTAGTATAGTGGTGTGTTAGTATAGTGGTGTGTTAGTATAGTGGTGTGTTAGTGTAGTGGTGTGTTAGTATAGTGGTGTGTTAGTATAGTGGTGTGTTAGTATAGTGGTGTGTTAGTATAGTGGTGTGTTAGTATAGTGGTGTGTTAGTATAGTGGTGTGTTAGTATGGTGGTGTGTTAGTATAGTGGTGTGTTAGTGTAGTGGTGTGTTAGTATAGTGGTGTGTTAGTGTAGTGGTGTGTTAGTATAGTGGTGTGTTAGTATAGTGGTGTGTTAGTATAGTGGTGTGTTAGTGTATAGTGGTGTGTTAGTATAGTGGTGTGTTAGTATAGTGGTGTGTTAGTATAGTGGTGTGTTAGTATAGTGGTGTGTTAGTATAGTGGTGTGTTAGTGTGTGTTAGTATAGTGGTGTGTTAGTATAGTGGTGTGTTAGTGTAGTATAGTGGTGTGTTAGTATAGTGGTGTGTTAGTATAGTGGTGTGTTAGTATATAGTGGTGTGTTAGTATAGTGGTGTGTTAGTATAGTGGTGTGTTAGTATAGTGGTGTGTTAGTATAGTGGTGTGTTAGTGTAGTGGTGTGTTAGTATAGTGGTGTGTTAGTATAGTGGTGTGTTAGTATAGTGGTGTGTTAGTATAGTGGTGTGTTAGTGTAGTGGTGTGTTAGTATAGTGGTGTGTTAGTATAGTGGTGTGTTAGTATAGTGGTGTGTTAGTATAGTGGTGTGTTAGTATATTAGTATAGTGGTGTGTTAGTATAGTGGTGTGTTAGTATAGTGGTGTGTTAGTATAGTGGTGTGTTAGTATAGTGGTGTGTTAGTGTAGTGGTGTGTTAGTATAGTGGTGTGTTAGTGTAGTGGTGTGTTAGTATAGTGGTGTGTTAGTATAGTGGTGTGTTAGTATAGTGGTGTGTTAGTATAGTGGTGTGTTAGTATAGTGGTGTGTTAGTATAGTGGTGTGTTAGTATAGTGGTGTGTTAGTATAGTGGTGTGTTAGTATAGTGGTGTGTTAGTATAGTGGTGTGTTAGTATAGTGGTGTGTTAGTATAGTGGTGTGTTAGTATAGTGGTGTGTTAGTATAGTGGTGTGTTAGTATAGTGGTGTGTTAGTGTAGTGGTGTGTTAGTATAGTGGTGTGTTAGTATAGTGGTGTGTTAGTATAGTGTAGTATAGTGGTGTGTTAGTATAGTGGTGTGTTAGTATAGTGGTGTGTTAGTATAGTGGTGTGTTAGTATAGTGGTGTGTTAGTATAGTGGTGTGTTAGTGTGTGTTAGTATAGTGGTGTGTTAGTATAGTGGTGTGTTAGTATAGTGGTGTGTTAGTGTAGTATAGTGGTGTGTTAGTATAATTGTGTAGTATAGTGGTGTGTTAGTATAGTGGTGTGTTAGTATAGTGGTGTGTTAGTATAGTGGTGTGTTAGTATAGTGGTGTGTTAGTGTAGTATAGTGGTGTGTTAGTATAGTGGTGTGTTAGTGTAGTATAGTGGTGTGTTAGTGTAGTATAGTGGTGTGTTAGTGTAGTATAGTGGTGTGTTAGTATAGTGGTGTGTTAGTATAGTATAGTGGTGTGTTAGTATAGTGGTGTGTTAGTGTAGTATAGTGGTGTGTTAGTATAGTATATAGTGGTGTGTTAGTATAGTGGTGTGTTAGTGTAGTGGTGTGTTAGTATAGTGGTGTGTTAGTATAGTGGTGTGTTAGTATAGTGGTGTGTTAGTGTAGTGGTGTGTTAGTGTAGTGGTGTGTTAGTGTAGTGGTGTGTTAGTGTAGTGGTGTGTTAGTATAGTGGTGTGTTAGTGTGTGTTAGTATAGTGGTGTGTTAGTATAGTGGTGTGTTAGTATAGTGGTGTGTTAGTGTAGTATAGTGGTGTGTTAGTATAGTGGTGTGTTAGTATAGTGGTGTGTTAGTATAGTGGTGTGTTAGTATAGTGGTGTGTTAGTATAGTGGTGTGTTAGTATAGTGGTGTGTTAGTATAGTGGTGTGTTAGTATAGTGGTGTGTTAGTATAGTGGTGTGTTAGTATAGTGGTGTGTTAGTGTATATAGTGGTGTGTTAGTATAGTGGTGTGTTAGTATAGTGGTGTGTTAGTATAGTGGTGTGTTAGTATAGTGGTGTGTTAGTGTGAGTATAGTGGTGTGTTAGTGTGGTGTGTTAGTATAGTGGTGTGTTATAGTGATGTGTTAGTATAGTGATGTGTTAGTATAGTGGTGTGTTAGTATAGTGGTGTGTTAGTATAGTGGTGTGTTAGTATAGTGGTGTGTTAGTATAGTGATGTGTTAGTATAGTGATGTGTTAGTATAGTGGTGTGTTAGTATAGTGGTGTGTTAGTATAGTGGTGTGTTAGTATAGTGGTGTGTTAGTATAGTGGTGTGTTAGTATAGTGGTGTGTTAGTATAGTGGTGTGTTAGTGTAGTGTAGTGGTGTGTTAGTATAGTGGTGTGTTAGTATAGTGGTGTGTTAGTATAGTGGTGTGTTAGTATAGTGGTGTGTTAGTATAGTGGTGTGTTAGTATAGTATAGTGTGTTTAGTATAGTGGTGTGTTAGTATAGTGGTGTGTTAGTGTAGTGGTGTGTTAGTATAGTGGTGTGTTAGTGTAGTGGTGTGTTAGTATAGTGGTGTGTTAGTATAGTGGTGTGTTAGTATAGTGGTGTGTTAGTATAGTGGTGTGTTAGTATAGTGGTGTGTTAGTATAGTGGTGTGTTAGTATAGTGGTGTGTTGTGTATAGTGGTGTGTTAGTATAGTGGTGTGTTAGTGTAGTATAGTGGTGTGTTAGTGTAGTGGTGTGTTAGTGTAGTATAGTGGTGTGTTAGTATAGTGGTGTGTTAGTATAGTGGTGTGTTAGTATAGTGGTGTGTTAGTATAGTGGTGTGTTAGTATAGTGGTGTGTTAGTATAGTGGTGTGTTAGTATAGTGGTGTGTTAGTATAGTGGTGTGTTAGTATAGTGGTGTGTTAGTATAGTGGTGTGTTAGTATAGTGGTGTGTTAGTATAGTGGTGTGTTAGTGTGGTGTGTTAGTATAGTGGTGTGTTAGTATAGTGGTGTGTTAGTATAGTGGTGTGTTAGTATAGTGGTGTGTGTTAGTATATTAGTATAGTGGTGTGTTAGTATAGTGGTGTGTTAGTATAGTGGTGTGTTAGTATAGTGGTGTGTTAGTATAGTGGTGTGTTAGTGTAGTGGTGTGTTAGTATAGTGGTGTGTTAGTGTAGTGGTGTGTTAGTATAGTGGTGTGTTAGTATAGTGGTGTGTTAGTATAGTGGTGTGTTAGTATAGTGGTGTGTTAGTATAGTGGTGTGTTAGTATAGTGGTGTGTTAGTATAGTGGTGTGTTAGTATAGTGGTGTGTTAGTATAGTGGTGTGTTAGTATAGTGGTGTGTTAGTATAGTGGTGTGTTAGTATAGTGGTGTGTTAGTATAGTGGTGTGTTGATTAGTATAGTGGTGTGTTAGTATAGTGGTGTGTTAGTATAGTGGTGTGTTAGTGTAGTGGTGTGTTAGTGTAGTGGTGTGTTATATAGTGGTGTGTTAGTATAGTGGTGTGTTAGTGTAGTATAGTGGTGTGTTAGTATAGTGGTGTGTTAGTATAGTGGTGTGTTAGTATAGTGGTGTGTTAGTATAGTGGTGTGTTAGTATAGTGGTGTGTTAGTGTAGTATAGTGGTGTGTTAGTATAGTGGTGTGTTAGTATAGTGGTGTGTTAGTATAGTGGTGTGTTAGTGTGTGTAGTGGTGTGTTAGTATAGTGGTGTGTTAGTATAGTGGTGTGTTAGTATAGTGGTGTGTTAGTATAGTAGTTAGTGTTGTGTTAGTATAGTGGTGTGTTAGTATAGTGGTGTGTTAGTGTAGTATAGTGGTGTGTTAGTGTAGTATAGTGGTGTGTTAGTGTAGTATAGTGGTGTGTTAGTATAGTGGTGTGTTAGTATAGTATAGTGGTGTGTTAGTATAGTGGTGTGTTAGTGTAGTATAGTGGTGTGTTAGTATAGTATAGTGGTGTGTTAGTATAGTGGTGTGTTAGTGTAGTGGTGTGTTAGTATAGTGGTGTGTTAGTATAGTGGTGTGTTAGTATAGTGGTGTGTTAGTGTAGTGGTGTGTTAGTGTAGTGGTGTGTTAGTGTAGTGGTGTGTTAGTGTAGTGGTGTGTTAGTATAGTGGTGTGTTAGTGTAGTATAGTGGTGTGTTAGTATAGTGGTGTGTTAGTATAGTGGTGTGTTAGTGTAGTATAGTGGTGTGTTAGTATAGTGGTGTGTTAGTATAGTGGTGTGTTAGTATAGTGGTGTGTTAGTATAGTGGTGTGTTAGTATAGTGGTGTGTTAGTATAGTGGTGTGTTAGTATAGTGGTGTGTTAGTATGGTGTGTTAGTATAGTGTGTTAGTATAGTGGTGTGTTAGTGTAGTATAGTGGTGTGTTAGTGTAGTGGTGTGTTAGTATAGTGTAGTGTGTTAGTATAGTGGTGTGTTAGTATAGTGGTGTGTTAGTGTGGTGTGTTAGTATAGTGGTGTGTTAGTGTAGTATAGGTGTGTTAGTATAGTGGTGTGTTAGTATAGTGGTGTGTTAGTATAGTGGTGTGTTAGTATAGTGGTGTGTTAGTATAGTGGTGTGTTGTATAGTATAGTGGTGTGTTAGTATAGTGATGTGTTAGTATAGTGATGTGTTAGTATAGTATAGTGTGTGTTAGTATAGTGGTGTGTTAGTATAGTGGTGTGTTAGTATAGTGGTGTGTTAGTATAGTGGTGTGTTAGTATAGTGGTGTGTTAGTATAGTGGTGTGTTAGTATAGTGGTGTGTTAGTGTAGTGGTGTGTTAGTATAGTGGTGTGTTAGTATAGTGGTGTGTTAGTATAGTGGTGTGTTAGTATAGTGGTGTGTTAGTATAGTGGTTTTAGTGTAGTATAGTGGTGTGTTAGTATAGTGGTGTGTTAGTATAGTGGTGTGTTAGTATAGTGGTGTGTTAGTATAGTGGTGTGTTAGTATAATAGTGGTGTGTTAGTATAGTGGTGTGTTAGTATAGTGGTGTGTTAGTATAGTGGTGTGTTAGTATAGTGGTGTGTTAGTATAGTGGTGTGTTAGTATAGTGGTGTGTTAGTATGTGTTAGTATAGTGTGTGTTGTGGTATAGTGGTGTGTTAGTGTAGTGGTGTGTTAGTATAGTGGTGTGTTAGTATAGTGGTGTGTTAGTGTGGTGTGTTAGTATAGTGGTGTGTTAGTGTGTATAGTGGTGTGTTAGTATAGTGGTGTGTTAGTATAGTGGTGTGTTAGTATAGTGGTGTGTTAGTATAGTGGTGTGTTAGTATAGTGGTGTGTTAGTATAGTGGTGTGTTAGTATAGTGGTGTGTTAGTATAGTGGTGTGTTAGTATAGTGGTGTGTTTAGTATAGTGGTGTGTTAGTATAGTGGTGTGTTAGTGTAGTGGTGTGTTAGTATAGTGGTGTGTTAGTATAGTGGTGTGTTAGTATAGTGGTGTGTTAGTATAGTGGTGTGTTAGTATAGTGGTGTGTTAGTATAGTGGTGTGTTAGTATAGTGGTGTGTTAGTATAGTGGTGTGTTAGTATAGTGGTGTGTTAGTGTAGTGGTGTGTTAGTATAGTGGTGTGTTAGTGTAGTGGTGTGTTAGTATAGTGGTGTGTTAGTATAGTGGTGTGTTAGTATAGTGGTGTGTTAGTATAGTGGTGTGTTAGTGTAGTATGTGTTAGTGTAGTGGTGTGTTAGTATAGTGGTGTGTTAGTATAGTGGTGTGTTAGTATAGTGGTGTGTTAGTGTGTATAGTGGTGTGTTAGTATAGTGGTGTGTTAGTATAGTGGTGTGTTAGTATAGTGGTGTGTTAGTATAGTGGTGTGTTAGTATAGTGGTGTGTTAGTATAGTGGTGTGTTAGTATAGTGGTGTGTTAGTGTAGTGGTGTGTTAGTATAGTGGTGTGTTAGTATAGTGGTGTGTTAGTGTAGTATAGTGGTGTGTTAGTATAGTGGTGTGTTAGTATAGTGGTGTGTTAGTATAGTGGTGTGTTAGTATAGTGGTGTGTTAGTATAGTGGTGTGTTAGTATAGTGGTGTGTTTAGTGTAGTGGTGTGTTAGTATAGTGGTGTGTTAGTATAGTGGTGTGTTAGTATAGTGGTGTGTTAGTATAGTGGTGTGTTAGTATAGTAGTGTGTTAGTGTAGTGGTGTGTTAGTATAGTGGTGTGTTAGTATAGTGGTGTGTTAGTATAGTGGTGTGTTAGTATAGTGGTGTGTTAGTGGTGTGTGTTAGTATAGTGGTGTGTTAGTATAGTGGTGTGTTAGTATAGTGGTGTGTTAGTATAGTGGTGTGTTAGTATAGTGGTGTGTTAGTATAGTGGTGTGTTAGTATAGTGGTGTGTTAGTATAGTGGTGTGTTAGTATAGTGGTGTGTTAGTGTAGTGGTGTGTTAGTATAGTGGTGTGTTAGTATAGTGGTGTGTTAGTATAGTGGTGTGTTAGTATATAGTGGTGTGTTAGTATAGTGGTGTGTTAGTATAGTGGTGTGTTAGTGTAGTGTTAGTGTGGTGTGTTAGTATAGTGGTGTGTTAGTATAGTGGTGTGTTAGTATAGTGGTGTGTTAGTATAGTGGTGTGTTAGTATAGTGGTGTGTTAGTATAGTGGTGTGTTAGTATAGTGGTGTGTTAGTATAGTGGTGTGTTAGTATAGTGGTGTGTTAGTATAGTGGTGTGTTAGTATAGTGGTGTGTTAGTATAGTATAGTGGTGTGTTAGTATAGTGGTGTGTTAGTATAGTGGTGTGTTAGTATAGTGGTGTGTTAGTATAGTGGTGTGTTAGTATAGTGGTGTGTTAGTATAGTGGTGTGTTAGTATAGTGGTGTGTTAGTATAGTGGTGTGTTAGTATAGTGGTGTGTTAGTATAGTGGTGTGTTAGTATAGTGGTGTGTTAGTATAGTGGTGTGTTAGTATAGTGGTGTGTTAGTATAGTGGTGTGTTAGTATAGTGGTGTGTTAGTATAGTGGTGTGTTAGTATAGTGGTGTGTTAGTATAGTGGTGTGTTGTATAGTGGTGTGTTAGTATAGTGGTGTGTTAGTATAGTGGTGTGTTAGTATAGTGGTGTGTTAGTGTAGTGGTGTGTTAGTATAGTGGTGTGTTAGTATAGTGGTGTGTTAGTATAGTGGTGTGTTAGTATAGTGGTGTGTTAGTATAGTGGTGTGTTAGTATAGTAGTGTGTTAGTATAGTGGTGTGTTAGTATAGTGGTGTGTTAGTATAGTGGTGTGTTAGTATAGTGGTGTGTTAGTATAGTGGTGTGTTAGTGTAGTGGTGTGTTAGTATAGTGATAGTGGTGTGTTAGTATAGTGGTGTGTTAGTATAGTGGTGTGTTAGTATAGTGGTGTGTTAGTATAGTGGTGTGTTAGTATAGTGGTGTGTTAGTATAGTGGTGTGTTAGTATAGTGGTGTGTTAGTATAGTGGTATAGTGTATGTGTTAGTGTTAATTATAGTGGTGTGTTAGTATAGTGGTGTGTTAGTATATAGTGGTGTGTTAGTGTAGTATAGTGGTGTGTTAGTATAGTGGTGTGTTAGTATAGTGGTGTGTTAGTATAGTGGTGTGTTAGTGTAGTATAGTGGTGTGTTAGTATAGTGGTGTGTTAGTATAGTGGTGTGTTAGTATAGTGGTGTGTTAGTATAGTGGTGTGTTAGTATAGTGGTGTGTTAGTGTAGTGGTGTGTTAGTATAGTGGTGTGTTAGTATAGTGGTGTGTTAGTATAGTGGTGTGTTAGTATATAGTGTGTGTTTAGTGTAGTGGTGTGTTAGTATAGTGGTGTGTTAGTATAGTGGTGTGTTAGTATAGTGGTGTGTTAGTATAGTGGTGTGTTAGTATAGTGGTGTGTTAGTATAGTGGTGTGTTAGTATAGTGGTGTGTTAGTATAGTGGTGTGTTAGTATAGTGGTGTGTTAGTATAGTGGTGTGTTAGTGTAGTGGTGTGTTAGTATAGTGGTGTGTTAGTATAGTGGTGTGTTAGTATAGTGGTGTGTTAGTATAGTGGTGTGTTAGTATAGTGGTGTGTTAGTATAGTGGTGTGTTAGTATAGTGGTGTGTTAGTGTAGTGGTGTGTTAGTATAGTGGTGTGTTAGTATAGTGGTGTGTTATAGTGGTGTGTTAGTATAGTGGTGTGTTAGTATAGTGGTGTGTTAGTATAGTGGTGTGTTAGTATAGTGGTGTGTTAGTATAGTGGTGTGTGTTAGTATAGTGGTGTGTTAGTATAGTGGTGTGTTAGTATAGTGGTGTGTTAGTATAGTATAGTGGTGTGTTAGTATAGTGGTGTGTTAGTATAGTGGTGTGTTATAGTGGTGTGTTAGTATAGTGGTGTGTTAGTATAGTGGTGTGTTAGTATAGTGGTGTGTTAGTGTAGTGGTGTGTTAGTATAGTGGTGTGTTAGTATAGTGGTGTGTTAGTATAGTGGTGTGTTAGTATAGTGGTGTGTTAGTATAGTGGTGTGTTAGTATAGTGGTGTGTTAGTATAGTGGTGTGTTAGTATAGTGGTGTGTTAGTATAGTGGTGTGTTAGTATAGTATAGTGGTGTGTTAGTATAGTGGTGTGTTAGTATAGTGGTGTGTTAGTATAGTGGTGTGTTAGTATAGTGGTGTGTTAGTATAGTGGTGTGTGTTGGTGTGTTAGTATAGTGGTGTGTTAGTATAGTGGTGTGTTAGTGTAGTGGTGTGTTAGTATAGTGGTGTGTTAGTATAGTGGTGTGTTAGTATAGTGGTGTGTTAGTATAGTGGTGTGTTAGTATAGTATAGTGGTGTGTTAGTATAATGGTGTGTTAGTATAGTGGTGTGTTAGTATAGTGGTGTGTTAGTATAGTGGTGGTTAGTTAATGGTGTGTTAGTATAATGGTGTGTTAGTATAGTGGTGTGTTAGTATAGTGGTGTGTTAGTATAATGGTGTGTTAGTATAGTGGTGTGTTAGTATAGTGGTGTGTTAGTATAGTATAGTGGTGTGTTAGTATAGTGGTGTGTTAGTATAGTGGTGTGTTAGTATAGTGGTAGTATAGTGGTGTGTTAGTATAGTGGTGTGTTAGTATAGTGGTGTGTTAGTATAGTGGTGTGTTAGTATAGTGGTGTGTTAGTGTAGTTATCCATTTAATAAACACAATGGAACAGCAACATTGACACATGGGTAAGGTGGCAGAGGCAGGAACAGTGGCATCTTGTGGCCAAAACCTGGTACTGTCACACTATTTCATGGTAAATAATGCAAGCGAATTCAAGGACTAATTTCTCTGAAGAGTTGAAAAAAAAGAAATCACAGGAAATACATTACAAAGGAAGAAGAAGCAATACTCAAAGCTGACCTCAATAGATGTTAGGTACTTGTATTTATTGAAGTTAGCTTAATTTCTCAAAAAATCACATTATATTTCAACAAAATAACGTTTCATGAATGATGATCTTATCTGTTTCTAAGTACAGAAATTATTTTAGAAAATGTTTCGATATTAGGTGTCAAAATCCTCTTTCTTCAGCTTTTTTTTCGTAGACTGACTCCGCTGCTTTGCGACCTTAATCCGCAGACAGGGTTTAGTAGCTTTCACAGGTCTAAACCAGGGCTGCAGTCCTAACAAGTTATTTTTCACCCCTCAGACCTTGCGCTAGACACTTTCCCTCAGGGGAATCCCTGTCGAGACCAGATGCAGTTTAATTGCCATTTTAAGATTGTCCCTGTTATTGTAGAGCACACCAGGGAGCTCCAGGGTGCACCTGTCGGGTACATCTACAGGTGAGCCCGACAGGTGCGCATTTTGATAAGGAAAAAGCATACTCCGGTTGCCAGAAGGTTAAGTCCGATGTTTCTAAACATGCAGGTGAACACCTCCGTACAATTTATAATCCACAAAGGGGTGTCAACTCTGATTTGTAATAACGTGTCGTTGTGTGGTAGACGGGATACTCTGTCTGTTCTTTCCTAGCCCACGTTTGCATCACTGTTGCTAGTTGTAACGTCGTTGTGTGGTAGACGGATACTCTGTCTGTTCTTTCCTAGCCCACGTTTGCATCACTGTGCTCTCGCTGTTGGATACGTTGTAGTAACGTCGTTGTGTGGTAGACGGGATACTCTGTCTGTTCTTTTCCTAGCCCACGTTTGCATCACTGTGCTCTCGCTGTTGGATACGTTGTAGTAACGTCGTTGTGTGGTAGACGGGGTACTCTGTCTGTTCTTTCCTAGCCCACGTTTGCATCACTGTGCTCTCGCTGTTGGATACGTTGTAGTAACGTCGTTGTGTGGTAGACGGGATACTCTGTCTGTTCTTTCCTAGCCCACGTTTGCATCACTGTGCTCTCGCTGTCGGTGTCAGATACCTCAATGAATACAGAGAGAGCTGTCTGCTATGTGTCACTAAAATCTGGCTAAAAGACATGATAGCAATGAACTGAAAATAGAAGGCTTGGGAACCCCAAGTAGAAGAGACAGAGATCCCGTAATCCCCAAAAAGCCACTAGAGGCCGTTTACATATTAATATGTAAGGATTTTACTGTACCGTCATTTTGCAGTGTGGAAGTCGTGTCTTTACCTCTTCAGATTTTCTACCTGCCGAGGGAGTTTGGACAAATATTTGTGACTCTGGTGTCGTGTCTTTGGCTATGCTGGATTACATGCTATTTTATAAAATCCTTTCTCTGTAATTAATATTACCTGATTGAGCTAATCATGTAAATGTAATTAACTAGAAAGTCGGGGAACCACAAAATAATATTTATAGAGCTGTTATCTTCCGAACAAACTAGGGACAATAAAATAAACTCTCTGAATAAACTCTTAAAGACCTAGTAGTATTTTACATCAATAGCAGTCAATATTAATCATCACCTTAATTCAGTCTCATCTGAAAGTTGTACATTCTTGGTTATCTTCACGAACCCTGGCTAACAAGTTGAATCAGCAATACAAAAATTGGGTTTAATTATGTATTACTAAATACCTAACTAATCACACAGACTTACATATACACAGAATGAATCATACCTTGATTACAAATTACATCATGAAGAAAAACTTCCCTAGCGGACGGAACAGATATGACAGCTGGTTACACAAAAGAAAAGGGGCTGGGTTTGAGTGAAAGAGAAGGAAGACTGAGGAACAAGGGGAGAAGCGATGTCTCTATCAGGCCGTAGGCAGCTACACTATCGTAAATACAGTATCTTATGCATTCTAAATTACCGCCCATTTGGAAAAGGAAAATGCAATAAATATTTACTCTGAGCTGCGCTTCAGTAGGTTGGTGGTAGATGGAAGGCCGTGTTGCCAAACCGAGTCCTTTGAAGAATGTCTCTGCTGGTAAATTGGATACGTTGTAGTAACGTAGTTGTGTGGTAGACGGGATACTCTGTCTGTTCTTTCCTAGCCCACGTTTGCAGCTGCTGTTGCTAACTCAACGGCTAGGAGCTATCACTTCTGTAGTGAATAAGAGTTTAAAGTTCATAACATTCTCAACCAAAGCTCACGCTGAGGTGGCTTCGTTCTGTAGTTATTATCTGAACCATTCTGACATCGGATCGTCATCCTAATGTATCCGGAACAGGAGGTTACATTTTCGTCAAGGCTTTATATAGTGGAGGGATAGAAGGGTATGTTTCATAGTTTTATAACCCATGTTCCTTCACAGGGGCGTGCCACTGATTGAGCTGAGCCCTAACCTTATGAAAACCCAAATCTCTCATTTGGAAGCTAAAATTACATTTCATCCTTTCACCAATAATTTTATATTCAAACATTTAAATTGAACAACAATTCCATGTGAATCCGATAACTACAATGTGTAGACTTTCCACTGTAGAGTTTGTCATCCTATCATTGATGAGAATGTCTCAGATGACAACCGAACTAACATCCTATTCATTAAGTACCAACGAAATATGGTTAATTTCCCCCCAGCTTCTGATGTTCCCAGAATCTCTATGTTAACCTGAAGGGTTTGCAAATGTCACATCAGTAGGGTAGAGAGAGGAAAAAGTGGGGAGAGGTATTTCTGATTGTCATAAACCTACCCCCAGGCCAACGTTATGACACTGGTATATATAAAGCCAACTGTAAAGCCAACTACAACAAGGCTGCTGACATCATCCATCATCTCATCGGGAGATTGTTGCGCCAAAACTCGTCCTCTGTGATTTTACCTGGTGATTTTACCTGCCTCCCAAATTATGAACAATATGTAACCTGCCACACTCGATATAAAAATAAAAAAAACTAGATATCTGTTATGGAGGTATATCGCATGGCTATAAAGCACCTCTTGGGGACTCAGATTATAAATTAATTTTGCTCTCACCTAGTATAATGCATGGCTACAAAGCTATCCAGGCTGTATCACAACCGGACGTGATTGGGAGTCCCACAGAGCGGCGCACAATTGGCCCAGCGTCGTCTGGGTTTGGCAGTGTAGGCCGTCATTGTAAATACGAATTTGTTGTTAACTGACTTGTCTAGTTATATGAAAAAAAATATATATATATATATATATATATATATATATATACAGTGGGGCAAAAAATAGTATTTAGTCAGCCACCAATTGTGCAAGTTCTCCCACTTGTTTGTAGGTGACCAAATACTTATTTTCCACCATAATTTGCAAACAAATTCATTAAAAATCCTACAATGTGATTTTCTGGATTTTTGTTTCTTATTTTGTCTGTCATAGTTGAAGTGTACCTATGATAAAAATTACAGGCCTCTCTCATCTTTTTTAAGTGGGAGAACTTGCACAATTGGTGGCTGACTAAATACTTCTTTGCCCCACTGTATATTAAAGCTCATGTGCAGCTGACAATTATCACCTCGCTATTTGAGATGCACTAATCAGGATGTACCTCGTGTTAGGTCGTAGGCTGAAAACGGTTCATTTTTCAATGAGGTCAATTACATGTAGAGAGAGAGAGCTCCCTTTGGTGTTGGTTGGATTTGAGGCTCTCTCTGCTAATGTCAGCTAGCATTGTGCTGTAAGGAGAATGGTTGTGTAATATAGAGTATATGAACAGTGCTACCCAGAAGGAAGCTACGTAAAATATTTTTTTAAATCAGAGAAACCTTATATAAAAGTTGGTGAGGGAACAAATGGACATGTTGAAAGGCTGCTTTTGACCACATGGGAGGAATTCTGGGAAAACAAATGGACATGTTGAAAGGCTGCTTTTGACCACATGGGAGGAATTCTGGGAAAACATGGAGGAATTGAACTATAAAGACACTAAACGTTTTCCTAATGCAAAAACCCTGGATAACTAAGAACATTCAGAGACTTGTCCCGAAGCCACTCCTGCTCTGTGCTTGGTGCAGTAACAGTCCTGAACATAGTCTACAGTCCATGGTGGCAGTAACAGTCCTGAACCTAGCTTACAGTCCATGGTGGCATCAACAGTCCTGAACCTAGCTTACTACAGTCCATGGTGGCATCAACAGTCCTGAACATAGTCTACAGTCCATGGTGGCATCAACAGTCCTGAACATAGTCTACAGTCCATGGTGGCAGTAACAGTCCTGAACATAGTCTACAGTCCACCATAGTCCTTATCTTCAATGTCCTTTTCCTCCAATTAAAGTAAATGTTCTATTCAGTTCAGTCCCACAATCCATTAAGAAATCTAATTAATCCAGCCTTGTATGTGTATCTGTAGTCTTCGATACCACTTATCGAAAGGAAAAATTGTCCGCATAGAAAAAGCCAAAATATTTTATCTGCGCCGGTCGGACTATAGTGTGCATTGTTTGAAACTCAGTGGTAAATTAAAATCTCCCTACCATCATATGTAAGCCAATATGATACCAATGTTGATTAAAAAATTTGCAAATCAACAATGTTTCGAGGACGCATGACTCGACCTTGGCCTCTCCCGTTTGTTGGGGAGTTACAGCGACGAGACGATCGTAATTGGATCGCAATTGGATTGGTGAGAAAATAATCGGGTTAAAATGTAATATATAAAATAAAATAATAAAAATGGCTGATTCTAACAGGACCAAAAGAAGACGTCTAAGAGACACTGGTGTAGGTACCCTTAGTGGGAAGTGGACGTCAACAACTAAACAACTGGAGGGGGGTCTGGGGGAACTCTCCCGGATTTGGGGGGAACTCCTTTCTGAATGCTCACTCAGCCAACTAATTCAGTACTTTCAGTCTCTTACAGGAACTGGTACGTGCCTAATGTAAAGCAGCTGTTGATTTTAACCCCCTTCCCCTCTTTAAAAGGAGAAACCATATGTTTTACATAAATGTAATAGCCAGGAGGCGATTACATTTACATTTAAGTCATTTAGCAGACACTCTTATCCATCTCCCGATAGCGATGGAACTTAAGCTTACGGATGTTTTAACGATGCATAGTTTCTATAACAGCCAAAGAACACACACGCGTTTCCCAACATGTTAGAACATGTGTCATCACCTTTAAACTGTGACGATGTGGATTCTAGAACGTCACCTTTAAACTGTGAAGATGTGGATTCTAGAACGTCACCTTTAAACTGTGAAGATGTGGATTCTAGAACGTCACCTTTAAACTGTGAAGATGTGGATTCTAGAACGCTGATCGGATCGAAAGAAAGGCAGCCTTGCTCTCGGATGAGCGTTCTCCATTCAAATCTTGCCTTAAGCTTAGATACCGAGGAAGGATCAGCTCCTAGAAATAAATGATCACCCCCATTGCTGCAAATATTGAGTCGGCTTTTTCTAATGCTTAGGACACATGTTGTTAGACCTACACATCATGAAATTAGACAGTAGCCTACAATGAGCAAAATAGAACTAATTGATTGAACATGAAAATGATTTCAATATGATTTAAATAAACTGGTCAAAAAAATAAAGGGAACACTTAAACAACACAATGTAACTCCAAGTCAATCACACTTCTGTGAAATCAAACTGTCCACTTAGGAAGCAACACTGATTGACAATAAATTTCACATGCTGTTGTGCAAATGGAATAGACAACAGGTGGAAATTATAGGCCATTAGCAAGACACCCCCAATAAAGGAGTGGTTCTGCAGGTGGGGACCACAGACCACTTCTCAGTTCCTATGCTTCCTGGCTGATGTTTTGGTCACTTTTGAATGCTGGCGGTGCTTTCACTCTAGTGGTAGCATGAGACGGAGTCTACAACCCACACAAGTGGCTCAGGTAGTGTAGCTCATCCAGGATGGCACATCATTGCGAGCTGTGGCAAGAAGGTTTGCTGTGTCTGTCAGCGTAGTGTCCAGAGCATGGAGGCGCTACCAGGAGACCGGCCAGTACATCAGAAGACGTGGAGGAGGCCGTAGGAGGGCAACAACCCAGGAGCAGGACTGCTACCTCCGCCTTTGTGCAAGGAGGAGCAGGAGGAGCACTGCCAGAGCCCTGCAAAATGACCTCCACAGGCCACAAATGTGCATGTATCTGCTCAAACGGTCAGAAACAGACTCCATGACGGTGGTATGAGGGCCCGACGTCCACAGGTGGGGGTTGTGCTTACAGCCCAACACCGTGCAGGACGTTTTTCATTTGCCAGAGAACACCAAGATTGGCAAATTCGCCACTGGTGCCCTGTGCTCTTCACAGATGAAAGCAGGTTCACACTGAGCACATGTGACAGACGTGACAGTCTGGAGACACCGTGGAGAACGTTCTGCTGCCTGCAACATCCTCCAGCATGACCGGTTTGGCGGTGGGTCAGTCATGGTGTGGGGTGGCATTTCTTTGGGGGGCCGCACAGCCCTCCATGTGCGCGCCAGAGGTAGCCTGACTGCCATTAGGTACCTCAGACCCCTTGTGAGACCATATGCTGGTGCGGTTGGCCCTGGGTTCCTCCTAATGCAAGACAATGCTAGACCTTATGTGGCTGGAGTGTGTCAGCAGTTCCTGCAAGAGGAAGGCATTGATGCTATGGACTGGCCCGCTCTTTCCCCAGACCTGAATACAATTGGGCACATCTGGGACATCATGTCTCGCTCCATCCACCAACTGTCCAGGAGTTGGCGGATGCTTTAGTCCAGGTTTGGGAGGAGATCCCTCAGGAGACCATCCGCATCTCATCAGGAGCATGCCCAGGCGTTGTAGGGAGGTCATACAGGCACGTGGAGGCCACACACACTACTGAGCCTCATTTTGACTTGTTTTAAGGACATTACACCAAATCAAATCAAATCAAATCAAATTTATTTATATAGCCCTTCGTACATCAGCTGATATCTCAAAGTGCTGTACAGAAACCCAGCCTAAAACCCCAAACAGCAAGCAATGCAGGTGTAGAAGCATCCAAAGTTGGATCAGCCTGTAGTGTGGTTTTCCACTTTAATTTTGAGTGCGACTCCAAATCCAGACCTCCATGGGTTGATACATTTGATTTCCATTGATAATGTTTGTGTGATTTTGTTGTCAGCACATTCAACTATGTAAAGAAAAAAGTATTTAATAAGAATATTTCATTCATTCAGATCTAGGATGTGTTATTTTAGTGTTCCCTTTATTTATTTTTTGAGCAGTGTATATATGCCTATGTACGTATTTATCTTTCGATAAAGTATCTTTTTACCCTTTGCTTGTTTATAAGACAACTTTATATTGTAGTCAACTTCATTTCTGGAGTAATCGGAGGTCACAGAGAGACCGCTTGATTTTATGTGTAGCGGAGGTCTTCAGTGGATAAAGTGCTCAGGCAGAAGGCACAATTAGCGGTTCTACGAGTGGTTTGAGGAAGTCGCTTAAATAACGATCGTTTTCAAACTTTAGTAACTATGTTTTTTTGAAACAGCTCTGAGATTTAATGATGTGTCCACGGAGGTTCTAACCTCTTAGCCTTTTGGATGTTTTGGGGAAACTGGGTTCTGGACAATACATTATGTGAGACAAACAAAAATATATAATATAATATAAATAAATAAATATAAATATAAATAAATATAAAACATTTTCATCATTTGGTACAATCACCTTCCGGTGTAAAACCTTGGAAATTAAAAACAAAAAAACTATGTTTTAATTAAGAAGTGAGCGTTGGTCTTAAGCCGAAAAGAAAGGAAATTCAAAATGAGTTTAAGGGTTGGAGGGTTGGAGGGTTAGGGTTGGAGGGTTTAAGTGTTTAAAAAGGTTGGAGGGTTTAAGGATTGGAGGGTTTAATGGATGGATGGTTTGAGGTTGTTGGAGGTTTAAGTTGGAGGGTGGAGTTGGAAGGTTTAAGGGTTGGAGGGTTGGAGGGTTGGAAGGTTTAAGGGTTGGAGGGTTGGAGGGTTGGAAGGTTTATGGTTTAAGGGTTGGAGGGTTGGAGGGTTGGAGGGTTTAAGGGTTGGAGGGTTGGAGGGTTGGAAGGTTTAAGGGTTGGAGGGTTGGAGGGTTGGAAAGGTTTAGGGTTGGAAGGGTTGGAGGGTTGGAGGGTTTAAGGGGTTGGAGGGTTGGAGGGGTTGGAAGGTTTAAGGGTTGGAGGGTTGGAAGGTTTAGGATTGGAAGGAGTTGGAGGGTTTAGGTTTAGGGTTGGAGGGTTTAAGGGTTTAAGGGTTGGAGGGTTAAGGGTTGGAGGGTTTTAAGGGTTGCAGGGATGGAGGGTTGGAGGGTTTAAGGGTTTTTAAGGGTTGGAGGGATGGAGGGTTGGAAGTTTAAGGGTTGGAGGGTTTAAGGGTTGCAGGGATGGAGGGTTTTAAGGGTTTGAGGGTTGGAGGGTTTTAGGGTTGGAGGGTTTAGGGTTGCAGGGTTGGAGGATGGAGGGTTTAAGGGTTTAAGGGTTGGAGGGTTGGAGGGTTGGATGGTTTAAGGGTTGGAGGGTTGGAGGAGTTGGAAGGGTTGAAGGAGTTGGATTGTTTAAGGGTTGGAGGGTTTTTAGGGTTGGAAAGGTTGGAGGTTTTATGGGTTGGTGGGTTAAGGGTTGGTGGGTTAAGTGTTGGAGGGTTGAAGGGTTGGATGGTTTAAGGGTTGGAGGGTTTAAGGGTTGGATGGTTTAAGGGTTGGAGGGTTAGGTTAAGGGTTCAAGTGTTTAAAAAGGTTGGATGGTTTAAGGATTGGAGGGTTTAATGGATGGAGTGTTTGAGGGATGGAGGGTTTGAAGGTTGGAGGGTTGGTGGGTTAGGGTTGGTGGGTTAGGGTTGGTGAGTTGGACGTTTAAGGGTTTTTACTCAGTGATGTATCTGTCCCCATTATGATGCATGTGCAGCGCCATTAAGGCCATCTCCATTTCGAAGTAGGCCATTTCTTCCACTACTTCTATGAGTAGGTTGCATACAGTCACCTGGAGGTTTTGTACTGGTGATTTACTGTTATGGATTTCATCTACAGCTATGGGATGTTTTGCTCAGGAGTATAATTCATTGGCTGATTCTTCCTGATAACCTGGATGGAATTGTTTGATTCTTCTTTAACCCGAGAAGGAAGTCCCACCCAGTTCCTAAGTCCTCAATGTCCATGCCAAAACAGGTCATCTTTATCTCTATAGGGTATCCGTAGTAACTGTCTGTGTTTCAGGACGTGTGTCCATGAGGTCCATGTGGCTATGGCATGATGTTGTTGTTGTTGTTGACATGCAATGTGTTGTTTTTGTTGACAGGATGTTGTTTTTGTTGTTGTTAACAGGACGTGTGTTGATGCTGTTGTTGTTGACAGAACGTGTGTTAATGTTGTTGTTGTTTACAGGGCAAGTGTTGATGTTGTTGTTGTTGACAGGACGTGTGTTGTTGTTGTTGACGGGACATGTGTTGTTGTTGCTGTTGACAGGACGTGTGTTGTTGTTGTTAACAGGACGTGTGTTGATGCTGTTGTTGTTGACAGGATGTGTGTTGATGTTGTTGTTGACAGGATGTGTGTTGTTGTTGTTGACAAGGAGTGTTTGATATTTGTTGTCCTTGACAGAACGTGTGTTGATGTTGTTGTTGTTGACAGGGCGTGTGTTGTTGTTGTTGACAGGACGTGTGTTGATGTTGTTGTTGTTGACAAGGAGTGTGTTGATGTTGTTGTTGTTGACTGGGCGTGTGTTGATGTTGTTGTTGTTGACAGGACGTGTGTTGTTACAGTTGACAGGGCGTGTGTTGATGTTGTTGTTGTTGACTGGCGTGTGTTGATGTTGTTGTTGTTGACAGGGCGTGTGTTGATGTTGTTGTTGTTGACAAGTGTGTTGATGTTGTTGTTGTTGACAGGACGTGTGTTATTGTTGTTGACAGGACGTGTGTTGTTGTTGACAGGACATATGTTGTTGTTGTTGACAGGGCGTGTGTTGTTGACAGGGCGTGTGTTGTTGACAGGACGTGTGTTGTTGACAGGACGTGTGTTGTTGTTGACAGGGCGTGTGTTGTTGACAGGGCGTGTGTTGTTGTTGACAGGGCGTGTGTTGTTGACAGGGCGTGTGTTGTTGTTGACAGGACGTGTGTTGTTGTTGACAGGACGTGTGTTGTTGACAGGACATGTGTTGTTGTTGACAGGACGTGTGTTGTTGACAGGACATGTGTTGTGTTGACAGGACGTGTGTTGTTGACAGGAGCGTGTGTTGTTGTTGACAGGGCGTGTGTTGTTGTTGACAGGAATGTGTTTATGTTGTTGTTGACAGGAATGTGTTTATGTTGTTGTTGACAGGAATGTGTTTATGTTGTTGTTGACAGGACGTGTGCCCATGAGGTCGTTGCTGTTGGTGCTTCTGCTGATTGGCGTCCAGGCTGTACTGAACATGGGAGGTGTCCTGGGCCCGGTGGCAACCAGCCACAGCGCAGAACACCACACAGTAGCCAATGGCAGAGCAAAACAGCAGCGGGAGCGGCCCGCCTCTCAGTGTCACCTCAGCAGGAGCAGCAGACTCAGCAGAGACCCAGCCGGACCAGACAGGCCCACAGGCCAGCCTCTCTACCCCAGGGCAGGATCTCTTCCCTGGGCCACTCTGAGACAGGCTCCCCCTCTACCTCCTCCATCCCGGAGGTGGACACCAAACTGTTCGGCAAGCGGCTCTACCACTCCTCACCGCGCGTCGTCTTCAGTGACGTACCCCCCTCTCACCACGGCCTGGGGGGGGAGACGGGGGAAGAGGAGGGAGAGGAGGAAGTGGGGAGGGTGACGGGTGGGGGAGTGAGGGTGAGGCGGAAGGCGGGGGGGCAGCCCATGCACAGGGGGGAGTACTCCGTGTGCGACAGCATCAGCGTGTGGTTGGGGAACCTGACCAAGGCCACAGACATCGCCGGCAACGAGGTGGAGGTTCTGCCAGAGGTGAAGATAGACAACGTTCGCAAGAGACAGTTCTTCTACGAGACCACCTGCCGTGTGGCCACACCCCCGGGGGCGAGGGCCAAATCAGGGTGCCGCGGCATCGACAGCCCCGTCACACTGGAACTCGTACTGCACCAGCACGCACCGTACGTGCTCGCTCACCAAGTCAAGGCAGATGGCGTGGAGGCTGATACGCATCAGCGCGCGCGTGTGTGCGTCCTCAGCCGCAAGTCCTGGAGGCATTGACCTTAACCCCTGGGACTATGGACCCTGAACCACACACCATCATCACTGACCTTTAACCCCTGGGACTATGGACCATGGACCATGAACCCTGAACCACACACAGTACACACACCATCATCACTGACCTTTAACCCCCTGGGAATATGGACCATGGACCATGGACCTGAACCACACACCATCATCACTGACCTTTAACCCTGGGAATATGGACCATGAACCTGAACCACACACCATCATCACTGACCTTTAACCCTGGGACTATGTACCATGAACCTGAACCACACACCATCATCACTGACCTTTAACCCCTGGGACTATGGACCATGGACCATGAACCTGAACCACACACAGTACACACACCATCATCACTGACCTTTAACCCCTGGGAATATGGACCATGGACCATGGACCCTGAACCACACACACCATCATCTGACCTTTAACCCCTGGGACTATGGACCCTGAACCACACACAGTACACACATCATCATCGGCCATCATTAGGGGTCGAGTATGATTGCCCTCTGGTGGGTCTCACACACACACTCTTGAATCACCCCTACCTCAGTCAGTGTCCTGGTTCTTCTAAGTTATGAGGACTGTAAGTCATATTTATATTTTAAACAGTCAAATATGAATTTAAATATATATTAAATAAGTGTGTATATATACACACATCATGAAATCAAGCTTTCATTGTTGTTGTTGTTGATGTTGTTATTTATTAAACTCTTCAGTATATGCCTGGTTCCTTACTCTCATTGGCTGTTGGAGCTTTTCAGAGATCTCTATTGACACCATGCAGAGAACATGGTGTGTGTGTCTGGTGATACTCTCCTTATGGGTACCAGAAGTTCTCACAAACAAGTGGGGACATTTCACGGTCCTACAAGGTTAAAAGGCTATTTTAGGCTTAGGGGTTAGGTTTAGGAGGTTCAAATGAGGGTTAGGGTTAAGGGTTAAGTTTAGGGTTTAACGGTTAAGGAAAATAGGATTTGAATGGGAATCAATTGTTTTGTCCCCACAAGGATAGCATAACAAACGTGTGTGTTTGTGTGTTTGCGTGCATGTGTGTATGCCGGGTGTGAGTTTGCATGGTGCCTGTGGACATGTCGGAGAATCTCACCCTGGCCGTGCTGGCCCTCACTGGTTGACCAGGCAGAGTACAGAATACACACACTGTCTGGGACCAACCTGATGCTGGAACTTCAGGATTCCTGTCACCTTGGAGGGAGTGCTGGTGTTAACAAAGCCGATGGTGTTGAGAACTATGTGATGTTAGAGCTATCACAGGAGGGACGGTCCCAACTAACATCTGGACACCGAAGGAGAGGTGGAGAGAGAAGGAGGGAGGGGGTGAGTGCAGGGTAGGATAGAGTGGAGGAGTTCTGGAAGGAGAGAGGAGGGGAAAGAGGGAGAAGAGAAGAGAGTATGAGGAGGTATGGAGAGGGGAGAGAGGATGGAGAGGATGGAGGAGAGAGAGGATGGAGAGAGAAAGAGAGGATGGAGGGAGAAAGAGAGGATGGAGGGAGGAGAGAGAGGATGGAGGGAGAGAGAGAGGATGGAGGGAGAGAGGAGGATGGAGGGAGGATGGAGAGAGGCTGGAGGGAGAGAGGATGGAGGGAGGATGGAGAGGATGGAGGGAGAGAGGAGGGAGGGATGGATTTTGGCCTTTCTAGGGAGTTTTTCCTAGCCACCGTGCTTTTACACCTGCATTGTTTGCTGTTTGGGGTTTTTAGGCTGGGTTTCTGTACAGCACTTTGAGATATCAGCTGATGTACGAGCTATATAAATAAATTTGATTTGATTTGATTTGATTTGAAGGAGAGAAGGAGAGATGATAGAGGGAGGATGGAGAGAGGCTGTAGAGTGGATGGAGGGGTTGGAGCAAGAGAGGATGGAGGAAGGGAGAGGATGGAGAGAGGATGGGGGAAGGGGGAGAGGATGGAGAGAGGAAATAGGATGGAACGAGGATGGAGACAGGATGAGAAAGGATGGAGAGGATGGAGCTACTTTCTTGCAATTCTATTTTGTAATGACTTATGCCATGTTAATATGATATCTGAGTGAGCCAAAATCAATGTGGTATTCAGCCATGATTACTACAAGTTTAGATAGCTGGATAGACTAACTACAATCTAAAAATGGTTAGCTGACATGGCTAATTGGAGTGACTGACATAACAATAATGATAATAATAATAATAGTTTGTTTTTATGAGTTGGGCCTGTTATGAGAAATAGTGTCTCCCGGCCTAATGGTGTCCCCCTCTGCGTCAACATGGGATTCGATGACTTCTAGCACTGTTGCTAGGGCTGTTGCTAGGGCTGTTGCTAGGGCTGTTGCTAGAAATTCTGACTGGATTACGTCATGAACCAAAGCGTCCGTTGCTATGCCGGTTGCTTGGTTACTGCAGTAGCTGTCGCTAAGGAAGGAGGACACTTGGAGTTCCATTTCACCTCAATTAATTACCTCAGAATTGCTCTCCAAGGGACGGTGACAAGCTGCCGCTTCAGAGGACCGAAAGACTGGAAAGAGATCACTCTTTCTTGACCATATATTTGTTTTTATATAAGAACATTTGTTAAATCGGAATAAATGATTTAAGCTGTTTTTAGATTTGACGTTTACTGTACTTATTTACCTCAGCCTGTCTAGTCAGCTAAAGCCGGCTACAATAGCCAGACAGTTTAATTTAGCTAACGTCAGCTAGCTAGCTACTGTAACTGTTATTGTAGCTTTCTGTTTGTATGTAGCTTGCACTTCAATGGCATGCCTCGAGGAGATTTTATTGTATCTTTCCAACCAGGCTGGGTACTATAAAGACAACACTGATCTCGACAAGAGACACCACATTCAGAAAATTCACAATTCAGGGTAACGTTATGCAGTTCACTTCTATTAGATGGTTAACTGGTTGGATTTACCAATGAAAAACACAGAGATGCATGCTGGACATGTCAGAGTGAAGCACATGATTGCCAAATGAACCTACTCTTCTTCTGATGGAGGTGGTGGACAGCTGGGTAAGTGAAAGAACCTTTTGTTTATCAATCACATTCTAGTATATCTGGAATGATTAGGATTTCAATGAATGTCATATCAGAGAGCACACAATGTTTCAATGTGTCACTTTGTATTTAAAGGTCATAACTTTGTCTAGCCAGACAGAAGTCTGAGAGGGTGAAGACTGTGGTACCAGAGTCCTGTCTAGCCAGCCAGAAGTCTGAGAGGGTGAAGACTGTGGTACCAGAGTCCTGTCTAGCCTGCCAGAAGTCTGAGAGGGTGAAGACTGTGGTACCAGAGTCCTGTCTAGCCAGCCAGTAGTCTGAGAGGGTGAAGACTGTGGTACCAGAGTCCTGTATAGCCTGCCAGAAGTCTGAGAGGGTGAAGACTGTGGTACCAGAGTCCTGTCTAGCCAGCCAGAAGTCTGAGAGGGTGAAGACTGTGGTACCAGAGTCCAAAAGAGCAGGCCAGATTTCTGAGAGGGTGAAGACTGTGGTACCAGAGTCCTGTCTAGCCTTCCAGAAGTCTGAGAGGGTGAAGACTGTGGTACCAGAGTCCTGTCTAGCCAGACAGAAGTCTGAGAGGGTGAAGACTGTGGTACCAGAGTCCTGTCTAGCCAGCCAGAAGTCTGAGAGGGTGAAGACTGTGGTACCAGAGTCCTGTCTAGCCTGCCAGAAGTCTGAGAGGGTGAAGACTGTGGTACCAGAGTCCTGTCTAGCCAGCCAGAAGTCTGAGAGGGTGAAGACTGTGGTACCAGAGTCCTGTCTAGCCAGCCAGAAGTCTGAGAGGGTGAAGACTGTGGTACAAGAGTCAAAAAGAGCATGCCAGAAGTCTGAGAGGGTGAAGAATGTGGTACCAGAGTCCAAAAGAGCCTGCCAGAAGTCTGAGAGGGTGAAGACTGTGGTACCAGAGTCCTGTCTAGCCTGCCAGAAGTCTGAGAGGGTGAAGACTGTGGTACCAGAGTCCTGTCTAACCTGCCAGAAGTCTGAGAGGGTGAAGACTTTGGTACCAGAGTCCTGTCTAGCCTGCCAGAAGTCTGAGAGGGTGAAGACTGTGGTACCAGAGTCCTGTCTAGCCAGCCAGTAGTCTGAGAGGGTGAAGACTGTGGTACCAGAGTCCTGTATAGCCTGCCAGAAGTCTGAGAGGGTGAAGACTGTGGTACCAGAGTCCTGTCTAGCCAGCCAGAAGTCTGAGAGGGTGAAGACTGTGGTACCAGAGTCCTGTCTAGCTGAGGCCAGATTTCTGAGAGGAGAGGGTGAAGACTGTGGTACCAGAGTCCTGTCTAGCCTCTGAAGACTGAGAAGGTGAAGACTGTGGTACCAGAGTCCTGTCTAGCCAGCCAGAAGTCTGAGAGGGTGAAGACTGTGGTACCAGAGTCCTGTCTAGCCAGCCAGAAGTCTGAGAGGGTGAAGACTGTGGTAGCCAGAGTCCTGTCTAGCCAGCCAGAAGTCTGAGAGGGTGAAGACTGTGGTACCAGAGTCCTGTCTGAGCCAGCCAGAAGTCTGAGAGGGTGAAGACTGTGGTACCAGAGTCCTGTCTAGCCTGCCAGAAGTCTGAGAGGGTGAAGACTGTGGTACCAGAGTCCTGTCTAGCCAGCCAGAAGTCTGAGAGGGTGAAGACTGTGGTACCAGAGTCCTGTCTAGCCAGCCAGAAGTCTGAGAGGGTGAAGAGTCCAATCTAGAAACCAGCCAGAAGTCTGAGAGGTGAAGACTGTGGTACCAGAGTCTGAGAGGGTCTAGAGCCAGCCAGTCTGAGTCTGAGAGCCAGGTGAGAGACTGTGGTACCAGAGTCCTGTATAGCCTGCCAGAAGTCTGAGAGGGTGAAGACTGTGGTACCAGAGTCCTGTCTAGCCAGCCAGAAGTCTGAGAGGGTGAAGACTGTGGTACCAGAGTCCTGTCTAAAGAGCCAGCCAGATTTCTGAGAGGGTGAAGACTGTGGTACCAGAGTCCTGTCTAGCCTTCCAGAAGTCTGAGAGGGTGAAGACTGTGGTACCAGAGTCCTGTCTAGCCAGACAGAAGTCTGAGAGGGTGAAGACTGTGGTACCAGAGTCCTGTCTAGCCAGCCAGAAGTCTGAGAGGGTGAAGACTGTGGAGCCAGAGTCCTGTCTAGCCAGCCAGAAGTCTGAGAGGGTGAAGACTGTGGTACCAGAGTCCTGTCTAGCCAGCCAGAAGTCTGAGAGGGTGAAGACTGTGGTACCAGAGTCCTGTCTAGCCAGCCAGAAGTCTGAGAGGGCCAGCCAGAAGTGAAGACTGTGGTACCAGAGTCCTGTCTAGCCAGCCAGAAGTCTGAGAGGGTGAAGACTGTGGTACCAGAGTCCTGTCTAGCCTGCCAGAAGTCTGAGAGGGTGAAGACTGTGGTACCAGAGTCCTGTCTAGCCAGCCAGAAGTCTGAGAGGGTGAAGACTGTGGTACCAGAGTCCTGTCTAGCCAGCCAGAAGTCTGAGAGGGTGAAGACTGTGGTACCAGAGTCCTGTCTAGCCAGCCAGAAGTCTGAGAGGGTGAAGACTGTGGTACCAGAGTCCTGTCTGAGAGGGTGAATACTAGCCAGCCAGATGCCAGGAAGTCTGAGAGGGTGAAGACTGTGGTACCAGAGTCCTGTCTAGCCAGCCAGAAGTCTGAGAGGGTGAAGACTGTGGTACCAGAGTCCTGTCTAGCCAGCCAGAAGTCTGAGAGGGTGAAGACTGTGGTACCAGAGTCCTGTCTAGCCAGTCAGCTGAGAGGGTGAAGACTGTGGTACCAGAGAAGTCCAGAGCTGATGTCTGAGAGGGTGAAGACTGTGGTACCAGAGTCCTGTCTAGCCTGCCAGAAGTCTGAGAGGGTGAAGACTGTGGTACCAGAGTCCTGTCTAGCCAGCCAGAAGTCTGAGAGGGTGAAGACTGTGGTACCAGAGTCCTGTCTAGCCAGCCAGAAGTCTGAGAGGGTGAAGACTGTGGTACCAGAGTCCTGTCTAGCCTGCCAGAAGTCTGAGAGGGTGAAGACTGTGGTACCAGAGTCCTGTCTAGCCAGCCAGTAGTCTGAGAGGGTGAAGACTGTGGTACCAGAGTCCTGTATAGCCTGCCAGAAGTCTGAGAGGGTGAAGACTGTGGTACCAGAGTCCTGTCTAGCCAGCCAGAAGTCTGAGAGGGTGAAGACTGTGGTACCAGAGTCCAAAAGAGCAGGCCAGATTTCTGAGAGGGTGAAGACTGTGGTACCAGAGTCCTGTCTAGCCTGCCAGAAGTCTGAGAGGGTGAAGACTGTGGTACCAGAGTCCTGTCTAGCCAGCCAGAAGTCTGAGAGGGTGAAGACTGTGGTACCAGAGTCCTGTCTAGCCAGCCAGAAGTCTGAGAGGGTGAAGACTGTGGAGCCAGAGTCCTGTCTAGCCAGCCAGAAGTCTGAGAGGGTGAAGACTGTGGTACCAGAGTCCTTGCTAGCCAGCCAGAAGTCTGAGAGGGTGAAGACTGTGGTACCAGAGTCCTGTCTAGCCAGCCAGAAGTCTGAGAGGGTGAAGACTGTGGTACCAGAGTCCTGTCTAGCCAGCCAGTAGTCTGAGAGGGTGAAGACTGTGGTACCAGAGTCCTGTCTAGCCTGCCAGAAGTCTGAGAGGGTGAAGACTGTGGTACCAGAGTCCTGTCTAGCCAGCCAGAAGTCTGAGAGGGTGAAGACTGTGGTACCAGAGTCCTGTCTAGCCAGCCAGAAGTCTGAGAGGGTGAAGACTGTGGTACCAGAGTCCTGTCTAGCCAGCCAGAAGTCTGAGAGGGTGAAGACTGTGGTACCAGAGTCCTGTCTAGCCAGCCAGAAATCTGAGAGGGTGAAGACTGTGGTACCAGAGTCCTGTCTAGCCAGCCAGAAGTCTGAGAGGGTGAAGACTGTGGTACCAGAGTCCTGTCTAGCCTGCCAGAAGTCTGAGAGGGTGAAGACTGTGGTACCAGAGTCCTGTCTAGCCAGCCAGTAGTCTGAGAGGGTGAAGACTGTGGTACCAGAGTCCTGTCTAGCCTGCCAGAAGTCTGAGAGGGTGAAGACTGTGGTACCAGAGTCCTGTCTAGCCTGCCAGAAGTCTGAGTCTGAGAGGGTGAAGACTGTGGTACCAGATGGAGGGTGACCAGATTCCTGTCTAGCCAGCCAGTATTCTGAGAGGGTGAAGACTGTGGTACCAGAGTCCTGTCTAGCCTGCCAGAAGTCTGAGAGGGTGAAGACTGTGGTACCAGAGTCCTGTCTAGCCAGCCAGAAGTCTGAGAGGGTGAAGACTGTGGTACCAGAGTCCTGTCTAGCCAGCCAGAAGTCTGAGAGGGTGAAGACTGTGGTACCAGAGTCCAAAAGAGCATGCCAGATTTCTGAGAGGGTGAAGACTGTGGTACCAGAGTCCTGTCTAGCCAGCCAGTAGTCTGAGAGGGTGAAGACTGCGGTACCAGAGTCCTGTATAGCCTGCCAGAAGTCTGAGAGGGTGAAGACTGTGGTACCAGAGTCCTGTCTAGCCAGCCAGAAGTCTGAGAGGGTGAAGACTGTGGTACCAGAGTCCAAAGCCAGCCAGAATCTGAGAGGGTGAAGACTGTGGTACCAGATTTCTGAGAGGGTGAAGACTGTGGTACCAGAGTCCTGTCTAGCCTTCCAGAAGTCTGACCAGAAGTCTGAGAGGGTGAAGACTGTGGTACCAGAGTCCTGTCTAGCCAGACAGAAGTCTGAGAGGGTGAAGACTGTGGTACCAGAGTCCTGTCTAGCCAGCCAGAAGTCTGAGAGGGTGAAGACTGTGGAGCCAGAGTCCTGTCTAGCCAGCCAGAAGTCTGAGAGGGTGAAGACTGTGGTACCAGAATCCTGTCTAGCCTGCCAGAAGTCTGAGAGGGTGAAGACTGTGGTACCAGAGTCCTGTCTAGCCAGCCAGTAGTCTGAGAGGGTGAAGACTGTGGTACCAGAGTCCTGTCTGTGGTAGCCTGCCAGAAGTCTGAGAGGGTGAAGACTGTGGTACCAGAGTCCTGTCTAGCCAGCCAGAAGTCTGAGAGGGTGAAGACTGTGGTACCAGAGTCCTGTCTAGCCAGCCAGAAGTCTGAGAGGGTGAAGACTGTGGTACCAGAGTCCTGTCTAGCCAGCCAGAAGTCTGAGAGGGTGAAGACTGTGGTACCAGAGTCCTGTCTAGCCAGCCAGAAATCTGAGAGGGTGAAGACTGTGGTACCAGAGTCCTGTCTAGCCAGCCAGAAGTCTGAGAGGGTGAAGACTGTGGTACCAGAGTCCTGTCTAGCCTGCCAGAAGTCTGAGAGGGTGAAGACTGTGGTACCAGAGTCCTGTCTAGCCAGCCAGAAGTCTGAGAGGGTGAAGACTGTGGTACCAGAGTCCTGTCTAGCCAGCCAGAAGTCTGAGAGGGTGAAGACTGTGGTACCAGAGTCCTGTCTAGCCTGCCAGAAGTCTGAGAGGGTGAAGACTGTGGTACCAGAGTCCTGTCTAGCCAGCCAGTAGTCTGAGAGGGTGAAGACTGTGGTACCAGAGTCCTGTCTAGCCTGCCAGAAGTCTGAGAGGGTGAAGACTGTGGTCTGACCAGAGTCCTGTCTAGCCAGCCAGAAGTCTGAGAGGGTGAAGACTGTGGTACCAGAGTCCTGTCTAGCCAGCCAGAAGTCTGAGAGGGTGAAGACTGTGGTACCAGAGTCCAGAGGGTGAAGTCTGAAGAGTGAGATGCCAGATTTCTGAGAGGGTGAAGACTGTGGTACCAGAGTCCTGTCTAGCCTGCCAGAAGTCTGAGAGGGTGAAGACTGTGGTACCAGAGTCCTGTCTAGCCAGCCAGAAGTCTGAGAGGGTGAAGACTGTGGTACCAGAGTCCTGTCTAGCCAGCCAGAAGTCTGAGAGGGTGAAGACTGTGGAGCCAGAGTCCTGTCTAGCCAGCCAGAAGTCTGAGAGGGTGAAGACTGTGGTACCAGAGTCCTTGCTAGCCAGCCAGAAGTCTGAGAGGGTGAAGACTGTGGTACCAGAATCCTGTCTAGCCTGCCAGAAGTCTGAGAGGGTGAAGACTGTGGTACCAGAGTCCTGTCTAGCCAGCCAGAAGTCTGAGAGGGTGAAGACTGTGGTACCAGAGTCCTGTCTAGCCTGCCAGAAGTCTGAGAGGGTGAAGACTGTGGTACCAGAGTCCTGTCTAGCCAGCCAGAAGTCTGAGAGGGTGAAGACTGTGGTACCAGAGTCCTGTCTAGCCAGCCAGAAGTCTGAGAGGGTGAAGACTGTGGTACCAGAGTCCTGTCTAGCCAGCCAGAAGTCTGAGAGGGTGAAGACTGTGGTACCAGAGTCCTGTCTAGCCAGCCAGAAGTCTGAGAGGGTGAAGACTGTGGTACCAGAGTCCTGTCTAGCCAGCCAGAAGTCTGAGAGGGTGAAGACTGTGGTACCAGAGTCCTGTCTAGCCTGCCAGAAGTCTGAGAGGGTGAAGACTGTGGTACCAGAGTCCTGTCTAGCCAGCCAGAAGTCTGAGAGGGTGAAGACTGTGGTACCAGAGTCCTGTCTAGCCAGCCAGAAGTCTGAGAGGGTGAAGACTGTGGTACCAGAGTCCTGTCTAGCCTGCCAGAAGTCTGAGAGGGTGAAGACTGTGGTACCAGAGTCCTGTCTAGCCAGCCAGTAGTCTGAGAGGGTGAAGACTGTGGTACCAGAGTCCTGTCTAGCCTGCCAGAAGTCTGAGAGGGTGAGGGTGAAGACTGTGGTACCAGAGTCCTGTCTAGCCAGCCAGAAGTCTGAGAGGGTGAAGACTGTGGTACCAGAGTCCTGTCTAGCCAGCCAGAAGTCTGAGAGGGTGAAGACTGTGGTACCAGAGTCCAAAAGAGCATGCCAGATTTCTGAGAGGGTGAAGACTGTGGTACCAGAGTCCTGTCTAGCCTGCCAGAAGTCTGAGAGGGTGAAGACTGTGGTACCAGAGTCCTGTCTAGCCTGCCAGAAGTCTGAGAGGGTGAAGACTGTGGTCCAAGAGTCCTGTCTAGCCAGCCAGAAGTCTGAGAGGGTGAAGACTGTGGTACCAGAGTCCTGTCTAGCCAGCCAGAAGTCTGAGAGGGTGAAGACTGTGGTACCAGAGTACAAAAGAGCATGCCAGATTTCTGAGAGGGTGAAGACTGTGGTACCAGAGTCCTGTCTAGCCAGCCAGAAGTCTGAGAGGGTGAAGACTGTGGTACAAGAGTCAAAAAGAGCATGCCAGAAGTCTGAGAGGGTGAAGACTGTGGTACCAGAGTCCAAAAGAGCCTGCCAGAAGTCTGAGAGGGTGAAGACTGTGGTACCAGAGTCCAAAAGAGCCTGCCAGAAGTCTGAGAGGGTGAAGACTGTGGTACCAGAGTCCTGTCTAGCCAGCCAGAAGTCTGAGAGGGTGAAGACTGTGGTACCAGAGTCCTGTCTAGCCAGCCAGAAGTCTGAGAGGGTGAAGACTGTGGTACCAGAGTCCTGTCTAGCCAGCCAGAAGTATGAGAGGGTGAAGACTTTGGTACCAGAGTCCTGTCTAGCCTGCCAGAAGTCTGAGAGGGTGAAGACTGTGGTACCAGAGTCCTGTCTACCCTTCCAGAAGTCTGAGAGGGTGAAGACTGTGGTACCAGAGTCCTGTCTAGCCAGACAGAAGTCTGAGAGGGTGAAGACTGTGGTACCAGAGTCCTGTCTAGCCAGCCAGAAGTCTGATAGGGTGAAGACTGTGGTACCAGAGTCCTGTCTAGCCTGCCAGAAGTCTGAGAGGGTGAAGACTGTGGTACCAGAGTCCTGTCTAGCCAGCCAGAAGTCTGAGAGGGTGAAGACTGTGGTACCAGAGTCCTGTCTAGCCTGCCAGAAGTCTGAGAGGGTGAAGACTGTGGTACCAGAGTCCTGTCTAGCCAGCCAGAAGTCTGAGAGGGTGAAGACTGTGGTACCAGAGTCCTGTCTAGCCAGCCAGAAATCTGAGAGGGTGAAGACTGTGGTACCAGAGTCCTGTCTAGCCTGCCAGAAGTCTGAGAGGGTGAAGACTGCAAGAGTCACCAGAGTCCTGTCTAGCCTGCCAGAAGTCTGAGAGGGTGAAGACTGTGGTACCAGAGTCCTATCTAGCCTGCCATAAGTCTGAGAGGGTGAAGACTGTCACCAGAGTCCTGTCTAGCCTGCCAGAAGTCTGAGAGGGTGAAGACTGCGGTACCAGAGTCCTGTCTAGCCAGCCAGAAGTCTGAGAGGGTGAAGACTGCGGTACCAGAGTCCTGTCTAGCCTGCCAGAAGTCTGAGAGGGTGAAGACTGCGGTACCAGAGTCCTATCTAGCCTGCCATAAGTCTGAGAGGGTGAAGACTGTCACCAGAGTCCTGTCTAGCCTGCCAGAAGTCTGAGAGGGTGAAGACTGTGGTACCAGAGTCCTGTCTAGCCAGCCAGAAGTCTGAGAGGGTGAAGACTGTGGTACCAGAGTCCTGTCTAGCCAGCCAGAAGTCTGAGAGGGTGAAGACTGTGGTACCAGAGTCCTGTCTAGCCTGCCAGAAGTCTGAGAGGGTGAAGACTGTGGTACCAGAGTCCTATCTAGCCTGCCATAAGTCTGAGAGGGTGAAGACTGTCACCAGAGTCCTGTCTAGCCTGCAGAGTCTGAGAGGGTGAAGACTGTGGTACCAGAGTCCTGTCTAGCCAGCCAGAAGTCTGAGAGGGTGAAGACTGTGGTACCAGAGTCCTGTCTAGCCAGCCAGAAGTCTGAGAGGTCTGTGAAGACTGTGGTACCAGAGTCCTGTCTAGCCAGCCAGAAGTCTGAGAGGGTGAAGACTGTGGTACCAGAGTCCTGTCTAGCCTGCCAGAAGTCTGAGAGGGTGAAGACTGTGGTACCAGAGTCCTGTCTAGCCAGCCAGAAGTCTGAGAGGGTGAAGACTGTGGTACCAGAGTCCTGTCTAGCCAGCCAGAAGTCTGAGAGGGTGAAGACTGTGGTACCAGAGTCCTGTCTAGCCAGCCAGAAGTCTGAGAGGGTGAAGACTGTGGTACCAGAGTCCTGTCTAGCCTGCCAGAAGTCTGAGAGGGTGAAGACTGTGGTACCAGAGTCCTGTCTAGCCTGCCAGAAGTCTGAGAGGGTGAAGATTGTGGTACCAGAGTCCTGTCTAGCCAGCCAGAAGTCTGAGAGGGTGAAGACTGTGGTACCAGAGTCCTGTCTAGCCAGCCAGAAGTCTGAGAGGGTGAAGACAGTGGTACCAGAGTCCTGTCTAGCCTGCCAGAAGTCTGAGAGGGTGAAGACTGTGGTACCAGAGTCCTGTCTAGCCAGCCAGAAGTCTGAGAGGGTGAAGACTGTGGTACCAGAGTCCAAAAGAGCATGCCAGAAGTCTGAGAGGGTGAAGACTGTGGTACCAGAGTCCTGTCTAGCCAGCCCGAAGTCTGAGAGGGTGAAGACTGTGGTACCAGAGTCCTGTCTAGCCTGCCAGAAGTCTGAGAGGGTGAAGACTGCGGTACCAGAGTCCTATCTAGCCTGCCATAAGTCTGAGAGGGTGAAGACTGTCACCAGAGTCCTGTCTAGCCAGCCAGAAGTCTGAGAGGGTGAAGACTGTGGTACCAGAGTCCTGTCTAGCCAGCCAGAAGTCTGAGAGGGTGAAGACTGTGGTACCAGAGTCCTGTCTAGCCAGCCAGAAGTCTGAGAGGGTGAAGACTGTGGTACCAGAGTCCTGTCTAGCCTGCCAGAAGTCTGAGAGGGTGAAGACTGTGGTACCAGAGTCCTGTCTAGCCTGCCAGAAGTCTGAGAGGGTGAAGACTGTGGTACCAGAGTCCTGTCTAGCCAGCCAGAAGTCTGAGAGGGTGAAGACTGTGGTACCAGAGTCCTGTCTAGCCAGCCAGAAGTCTGAGAGGGTGAAGACTGTGGTACCAGAGTCCTGTCTAAAAGAGGGTGAAGACATCCCTGTCTAGCCAGAGAAGTCTGAGAGGGTGAAGACTGTGGTACCAGAGTCCTGTCTAGCCAGCCCAGAAGTCTGAGAGGGTGAAGACTGTGGTACCAGAGTCCTGTCCAAAGTCTGAGAGCCAGCCAGAAGTCTGAGAGGGTGAAGACTGTGGTACCAGAGTCCTGTCTAGCCAGCCAGAAGTCTGAGAGGGTGAAGACTGTGGTACCAGAGTCCTGTCTAGCCTGCCAGAAGTCTGAGAGGGTGAAGACTGTGGTACCAGAGTCCTGTCTAGCCAGCCAGAAGTCTGAGAGGGTGAAGACTGTGGTACCAGAGTCCTGTCTAGCCTGCCAGAAGTCTGAGAGGGTGAAGACTGTGGTACCAGAGTCCTGTCTAGCCTGCCAGAAGTCTGAGAGGGTGAAGACTGTGGTACCAGAGTCCTGTCTAGCCAGCCAGAAGTCTGAGAGGGTGAAGACTGTGGTACCAGAGTCCTGTCTAGCCTGCCAGAAGTCTGAGAGGGTGAAGACTGTGGTACCAGAGTCCTGTCTAGCCAGCCAGAAGTCTGAGAGGGTGAAGACTGTGGTACCAGAGTCCTGTCTAGCCTGCCAGAAGTCTGAGAGGGTGAAGACTGTGGTACCAGAGTCCTGTCTAGCCAGCCAGAAGTCTGAGAGGGTGAAGACTGTGGTACCAGAGTCCTGTCTAGCCTGCCAGAAGTCTGAGAGGGTGAAGACTGTGGTACCAGAGTCCTGTCTAGCCAGCCAGAAGTCTGAGAGGGACTGAAGACTGTGCCTGTACTGTGGTACAGAGTCCTGTCTAGCCTGCCAGAAGTCTGAGAGGGTGAAGACTGTGGTACCAGAGTCCTGTCTAGCCAGCCAGAAGTCTGAGAGGGTGAAGACTGTGGTACCAGAGTCCTGTCTAGCCTGCCAGAAGTCTGAGAGGGTGAAGACTGTGGTACCAGAGTCCTGTCTAGCCTGCCAGAAGTCTGAGAGGGTGAAGACTGTGGTACCAGAGTCCTGTCTAGCCAGCCAGAAGTCTGAGAGGGTGAAGACTGTGGTACCAGAGTCCTGTCTAGCCAGAAGTCTGAGAGGGTGAAGACCAGAAGTCTGAGAGGGTGAAGACTGTGGTACCAGAGTCCTGTCTAGCCAGAAGTCTTAGAGGGTGAAGACTGTGGTACAGAAGTCTGAGAGGGTGAAGACTGTGGTACCAGAGTCCTGTCTAGCCAGCCAGAAGTCTGAGAGGGTGAAGACTGTGGTACCAGAGTCCTGTCTAGCCAGCCAGAAGTCTGAGAGGGTGAAGACTGTGGTACCAGAGTCCTGTCTAGCCAGCCAGAAGTCTGAGAGGGTGAAGACTGTGGTACCAGAGTCCTGTGTGCGTGCGTGCGTGCGTGCGTGTGTGCGTGTGTGTGTTTGTGCGTGTGCGTGTGTGCGTGTGTGTGTGTGTGTGTGTGTGTGTGTGTGTGTGTGTGTGTGTGTGTGTGTGTGTGTGTGTGTGTGTGTGTGTGTGTGCATACATCTGCATACTGTATGACATAGATACGGGTAAGAATGAAGGAATCTTGAAAACACAATTATCTCATATATTGTGGTCTTTCAAATGTGTGATTGACTTTTAGTATAATGTCCTTTCAGATCACTGAAACCCCACCTGGTGGGGTGGACGTTGTCGAACCAGATCAGAACTCCTTTCAGGACCACCTTCAGACCACCTTCAGACCACCTTCAGGACCACCTTCAGACCACCTTCAGGACCACCTTCAAACCACCTTCAGACCACCTTCCGACCACCTTCAGGACCACCTTCAGGACCACCTTCAGACCACCTCCAGACCACCTTCAGACCACCTTCAGACCACCTTCAGGACCACCTTCAGACCACCTTCAGACCACCTTCAGGACCACCTCCAGGACCACCTCTGGGACCACCTCCAGGACCACCTTCAGACCACCTTCAGGACCACTTTCAGACCACCTTCAGGCACGGACTGAGAAGGACGGGGAGGTTTCTGACCAGGTAAAAATGATGTGAGACTGAACATGGACGAGATGCAGGAGAAACAGGAGAGCTACCTGAGGAGAATCAAGAAGGGGACCAAGTGCTACGACATCTGGGCCAATGACTTGGTTTGGAAGAAGGTCGAAAGGAAAGCGAGACCTGCGAAACCTGGCTGCTCTTTCGCTCCTAGCTGGGGTCACCATCTGTTAAGGTAAATATAAAACATCTCTGATAATAACTATTTGCAAAATGAGCTCACATCAACCACATCCATCATAACATCAACCTCGACCACAAAAACCAACCAGAGCCTCAACCACACATCAAACTCAAACAAAACCCCAACCTCAACCTCAACCACACTGCCCTCTGGTGGCTGTTACCATGTAACTATATCTTGGGTCGGCATCGGGCGTCCAAAACCGGCCCACAAGTGATTTATTTTTCCCCCCCAAAAGTTTTTAGTAAAATTATTGACTTTTGTTTTTGGTAAAGATAATAAGGACTTCTGCTAAAAATGAAATTTGTTCGCATGAATAAAAATAAACGTTTGGGATTGTGTCTCAATGTAATCAAGGTATGAAATCAGCATGTTATTTTAAAATGCAAGGTCTTCATGGACTTACTTGTGGGTGGTCAATTTGCCGGGTTCAAAATGATTATAACTATGTTCTGTCCTCACAACCATCCGCTCAGACAAAAAAACCTTCCCACTGCTGAGTTGCCTACCCGTGCACTAGATGGTGCTGTTTACCTATAACAGGGACTCTTATGACTTCTTCTTGAGAAATGAATGAAACTGTTAACAGCTGATGTTGTTCTTTAATAACACAAATAGCTAGCTTTAAGCACCAGCTGTCAGAGCAGCTCACAGATTACTGCACCTGTACATAGCCCACCTATCATTTTAGCCCAAACAACTACCTCTTTCCCTACTGTATTTATTTTATTTATTTTGCTCCTTTGCACCCCATTATTTTTATTTCTACTTTGCAAATCTACCATTCCAGTGTTTTACTTGCTATATTGTATTTACTTCGCCACCATGGCCTTTTTTTCATTGCCTTTACCTCCCTTATCTCACCTCATTTGCTCACATGGTATATAGACTTATTTTTCTACTGTATTATTGACTGTATGTTTGTTTTACTCCATGTGTAACTCTGTGTCGTTGTTTGTGTCGAACTGCTTTGCTTTATCTTGGACAGGTCGCAATTGTAAATGAGAACTTGTTCTCAACTGGCTTACCTGGTTAAATAAAGGTGTTCTCAACTAGCCTACCTGGTTAAATAAAGGTGTTCTCAACTGGCCTCCCTGGTTAAATAAAGGTGTTCTCAACTAGCCTACCTGGTTAAATAAAGGTGTTCTCAACTAGCCTACCTGGTTAAATAAAGGTGTTCTCAACTGGCCTACCTGGTTAAATAAAGGTGTTCTCAACTAGCCTACCTGGTTAAATAAAGGTGTTCTCAACTAGCCTACCTGGTTAAATAAAGGTGTTCTCAACTTGCCTACCTGGATAAATAAAGGTGTTCTCAACTTGCCTACCTGGTTAAATAAAGGTGTTCTCAACTAGCCTACCTGGTTAAATAAAGGTGTTCTCAACTAGCCTACCTGGTTACATAAAGGTGTTCTCAACTGGCCTACCTGGTTAAATAAAGGTGTTCTCAACTAGCCTACCTGGTTAAATAAAGGTGTTCTCAACTGGCCTACCTGGTTAAATAAAGGTGTTCTCAACTGGCCTACCTGGTTAAATAAAGGTGTTCTCAACTGGCCTACCTGGTTAAATAAAGGTGTTCTCAACTGGCCTACCTGGTTAAATAAAGGTGTTATCAACTGGCCTACCTGGTTAAATAAAGGTGTTCTCAACTGGCCTACCTGGTTAAATAAAGGTGTTCTCAACTGGCCTACCTGGTTAAATAAAGGTGTTCTCAACTGGCCTACCTGGTTAAATAAAGGTGTTCTCAACTGGCCTACCTGGTTAAATAAAGGTGTTCTCAACTAGCCTACCTGGTTAAATAAAGGTGTTCTCAACTAGCCTACCTGGTTAAATAAAGGTGTTCTCAACTAGTATACCTGGTTAAATAAAGGTGTTCTCAACTAGCCTACCTGGTTAAATAAAGGTGTTCTCAACTGGCCTACCTGGTTAAATAAAGGTGTTCTCAACTAGCCTACCTGGTTACATAAAGGTGTTCTCAACTAGCCTACCTGGATAAATAAAGGTGTTCTCAACTGGCCTACCTGGTTAAATAAAGGTGTTCTCAACTAGCCTACCTGGTTAAATAAAGGTGTTCTCAACTAGCCTACCTGGTTATAAAGGTGTTATCAACTAGCCTACCTGGTTAAATAAAGGTGTTCTCAACTAGCCTACCTGGTTACATAAAGGTGTTCTCAACTGGCCTACCTGGTTAAATAAAGGTGTTCTCAACTAGCCTACCTGGTTATAAAGGTGTTATCAACTAGCCTACCTGGTTAAATAAAGGTGTTCTCAACTGGCCTACCTGGTTACATAAAGGTGTTCTCAACTAGCCTACCTGGTTATAAAGGTGTTATCAACTAGCCTACCTGGTTAAATAAAGGTGTTCTCAACTAGCCTACCTGGTTAAATAAAGGTGTTCTCAACTAGCCTACCTGGTTAAATAAAGGTGTTCTCAACTGGCCTACCTGGTTAAATAAAGGTGTTCTCAACTAGCCTACCTGGTTAAATAAAGCTGTTCTCAACTAGCCTACCTGGTTAAATAAAGGTGTTCTCAACTAGCCTACCTGGTTAAATAAAGGTGTTCTCAACTGGCCTACCTGGTTAAATAAAGGTGTTCTCAACTAGCCTACCTGGTTAAATAAAGGTGTTCTCAACTGGTCTACCTGGTTAAATAAAGGTGTTCTCAACTGGCCTACCTGGTTAAATAAAGGTGTTCTCAACTAGCCTACCTGGTTAAATAAAGGTGTTCTCAACTAGCCTACCTGGTTAAATAAAGGTGAAATACATTTTTAAAAATAAAAAAATCAGGGGGAGGAAAATAGATTTATTTGAAGAGGACAAATCATACAGGGAGGTAGATGGTCATTCTTCCCTGTCCTCAGTGGTTCTCTCCTCAGTGATGCTCTCCAGTGATTCTCTCCTCAGTGATGCTCTCCTCAGTGGTTCTCTCCTCAGTGATGCTCTCTTGTGATTCTCTCCTGTGATTCTCTCCTCAGTGATGCTCTCCTGTGATTCTCTCCTGTGATTCTCTCCTCAGTGATGCTCTCTTGTGATTCTCTCCTGTGATTCTCTCCTCAGTGATGCTCTCCAGTGATTCTCTCCTCAGTGATGCTCTCCTGTGATTCTCTCCTGTGATTATCTCCTGTGATTCTCTCCTCAGTGATGCTCTCCTGTGATGCTCTCCTGTGATTCTCTCCTCAGTGATGCTCTCCTGTGATTCTCTCCTGTGATTCTCTCCTCAGTGATGCTCTCCTGTGATTCTCTCCTGTGATGCTCTCCTGTGATTCTCTCCTCAGTGGTTCTCTCCTCAGTGATTCTCTCCTCAGTGGTTCTCTCCTCAGTGATGCTCTCCTGTGATTCTCTCCTCAGTGATGCTCTCCTGTGATTCTCTCCTGTGATTCTCTCCTGTGATTCTCTCCTCAGTGATGCTCTCCTCAGTGGTTCTCTCCTCAGTGATTCTCTCCTGTGGTTCTCTCCTGTGATTCTCTCCTCAGTGATGCTCTCCTGTGATTCTCTCCTGTGATTCTCTCCTCAGTGATGCTCTCCTCAGTGGTTCTCTCCTCAGTGATTCTCTCCTGTGGTTCTCTCCTGTGGTTCTCTCCTCAGTGGATGCTCTCCTGTGATTCTCTCCTGTGATTCTCTCCTCAGTGATGCTCTCCTGTGATTCTCTCCTGTGATTCTCTCCTCAGTGATGCTCTCCTGTGATTCTCTCCTGTGATTCTCTCCTCAGTGATGCTCTCCTGTGATTCTCTCCAGTGATTCTCTCCAGTGATGCTCTCCTGTGATTCTCTCCTCAGTGATGCTCTCCTGTGATTCTCTCCTCAGTGATTCTCTCCTGCGATTCTCTCCTCAGTGATGCTCTCCTGTGATTCTCTCCTCAGTGATGCTCTCCTGTGATTCTCTCCTCAGTGATGCTCTCCTGTGATTCTCTCCTCAGTGATTCTCTCCTGTGATTCTCTCCTCAGTGATTCTCTCCTGTGATTCTCTCCTCAGTGATGCTCTCCTGTGATTCTCTCCTCAGTGATGCTCTCCTGTGATTCTCTCCAGTGATTCTCTCCAGTGATTCTCTCCAGTGATGCTCTCCAGTGATTCTCTCCAGTGATTCTCTCCAGTGATTCTCTCCAGTGATTCTCTCTCCTGTGATTCTCTCCACAGAACAAAGGGACAGGATGTAGTTTTATAACCCAGCCCTAGCCTGTGGTTGACCAATTAGAATTCCTTGCAGTGAAACTGGGCCAATGGCCAAATAACAAGTATCCTATTTCAGGCTCACTGTATAGACAAATTCCTCCCATGGCTCTGACCCATTGATCAATAATTCCCTATAACAGAAAAAACACTATTTACATTGATCGTTAGTCCTATCGACTTCTCGTATTCTGTCTCTGTGTTGTTTATTTATGTTACAAATATTATTCAGAAACCAAAACATGATTACTGTTTGGTTGGTGTCAAAATAATGTTGATTGCACAACTCAGTATCACGTTCTGACCTTTATTTCCTTTGTTTTGTCATTATTTAGTATGGTCAGGGCGTGACCATACTATGTTTCGGCCTGTTTCGGCCTAGTATGGTTCTCAATCAGAGGCAGGTATCATTAGTTGTCTCTGATTGAGAATAATACTTAGGTAGCCTGGGTTTCACTGTGTGTTTGTGGGTGATTGTTCCTGTCTCTGTCTTTGCACCAGATAGGACTGTTTAGGTTTTCCATGTTTATTGTTTTGTAGTGTTCATGTGTACATTTACGTATTAAAAGAACCATGGACACTTACCACGCCGCAGATTGGTCCTCTGATCCTTTTCGCCTCTCCTCTTCGGAAGAAGAGTAAATCCCTGACACTCAGTTTGTCAGTTAAAATGTCTCTTGTATTGTGCCGTTCCATATGACTCTCTCTATTTAAAATGTCTCTTGTATTGTGCCGTTCCATATGACTCTCTCTATTTAAAATGTCTCTTGTATTGTGCCGTTCCATATGACTCTCTCTATTTAAAATGTCTCTTGTATTGTACCGTTCCATATGACTCTCTCTATTTAAAATGTCTCTTGTATTGTGCCGTTCCATATGACTCTCTCTATTTAAAATGTCTCTTGTATTGTGCCGTTCCATATGACTCTCTCTATTTAAAATGTATCTTGTGTTGTGCCGTTCCATATGACTCTCTCTATTTAAAATGTCTCTTGTGTTGTACCGTTCCATATGACTCTCTCTATTTAAAATGTCTCTTGTATTGTGCCGTTCCATATGACTCTCTATTTAAAATGTCTCTTGTTTAATAAAGCACTAATTCACCTTCGCTTTGTGCAGCTTAATGTTCCAGGAAAACCTCTGGGCCCTAGTCATAAAGGTTCCAGGAAATCCTCTGGGCCCTAGTCATAAAGGTTCAAGGAAAACCTCTGGGCCCTAGTCATAAAGGTTCCAGGAAACCTCTGGGCCCTAGTCATAAAGGTTCAAGGAAAACCTCTGGGCCCTAGTCATAAAGGTTCCAGGAAAACCTCTGGGCCCTAGTCATAAAGGTTCAAGGAAAACCTCTGGGCCCTAGTCATAAGGGTTCAAGGAAAACCTCTGGGCCCTAGTCATAAAGGTTCCAGGAAAACCTCTGGGCCCTAGTCATAAAGGTTCAAGGAAAACCTCTGGGCCCTAGTCATAAGGGTAAGTGGTAGGAGGCACTTTCTCTCTCGGGTAGCCTATCCTCACCAGAGAGGTCTTTGAATAAACTTTGAATAAGGGTTTCAAATTTGGAGAAATGACACTAATTGTTTTATATTTTTGACATTTTGTCAGGAAATGCAGCTCCGTCTCAGGTTCTGCTGTTGTGCAGTGGTTGCACAGCCTTTCCTCTACAGGAAGACAGGTTTTCCTGTGTCTACCCTTCTCAATGGCAAGGCTATGATCACTCAGCCTGTACTTTGTCAAGGTTTTTGATAAACTATGGTCAAATAGTTAGCCACGGTATACTGTCGATTAGGGCGGTGGGGCAGCTCCAGAGTGCAGGTGTTTTAGTCTAGCTCAGTGCTTTCTGTGGTGGTGGGGCAGCTCCAAGGTGCAGGTGTTTCAGTCTAGCTCAGTGCTTTCTGTGGTGGTGGGGCAGCTCCAACGTGCAGGTGTTTCAGTCTAGCTCAGTGCTTTCTGTGGTGGTGGGGCAGCTCCAGAGTGCAGGTGCTTCAGTCTAGCTCAGTGCTTTCTGTGGTGGTGGGGCAGCTCCAACGTGCAGGTGTTTCAGTCCAGCTCAGTGCTTTCTGTGGTGGTGGGGCAGTCAGTGGGAAATACAGAGCGTAGGGGTTGGTAATGTTCTCTAGTTGCGCCGTGATTGGCTCAGTGTTCTGTCACTCATGGGGACACTACATCACTGCAAAGTCTACAGGGAGAGCACAAAAATTCTAGCCCCTTCTTTGGGTGCTGCCATAGAGTTACATTAGAAGTGCCCATCCAAGAAGGCTCAAGGTCATTGGCCACAGATAAAATGATGTCAAATCACGTTATATGTACAGTAGCTTTGATTGGACTGATCATGTCAACATCCTACATTTAAAATCTTAGCTAGAAGTCATCATGAATCAAGTCGACAATCTACTGGCAAATCCTTATTAATTCTTGTCATGTGAAGAGAAATTATAAAGATAAAAAAACATATCGGAGCGCATCGGCCATAAACATTACACAACAAGTTGAAAATTGCAAATTCAACAATGAGCGGTTTGGAAGGAATCAGTGGCTAACTGCAAGTGTTGCAAAGCAATCGTTAGCCTGCTATTCAGTGGAGTGGGTGTGTTGTCCAAGTCTGGGTTTAAGGGTCTCTCTTCCAAGCATAAAACCTGAGTGTCGTTAATGTCTCTAGGACGGTCTCTGCTGCCCTACGGTGACAGGTGGAACCATGACACTCTATGGCAGCACCCGAGGGGCTAGATAAGAATTTACCCTTAGACTTGGTGGTGACGTAGTATCCCCATGAGTGACAGAACACTGAGCCGATCATGGCGCAACGCATTTTCTGCTAGCTTGCCCCACCACCACCACAGAAAGCACTGAGATAGGCTGAAACACCTGCATTTTGGAGCTGCCTTACTCAAGAAAACAAAAAAAAGACCATGTTTGTATGCGGCTTTATTAACTCAATGATATATATGTATTTTGTACATTGTTTGCAAACTGATATGTGACACATATTAATGTCAAATAAAATGTAAAAAAGGCAACAACAAAAATGTATTAATTTATTTTTGCAAAAATGTGGGTCTCAAAACAGTTGGGGTCTGCCCTGAATGACAGGTCGCCACTGCTTATATGGCCCCTTGAATTATCCTACGGTCCTGACTTGGTGTACAGGGAGAATACTGTAAGAACGGCCCATGTTCTGAATTCTGTCGCTGTACATTTCAAAAGTACTCAACATGAACAACGTCCTTCCTAGCTGGCTCATTAATGTCTTAATCGAAATTACGGATTGCCTCTAATCCGCTCTCACTCCCCTTATGCCATGGTTTCTACACCTCGATTGTCAGTAGAAACCACATTTGTTCAAGCAAGTCAGCCAAGTCAGCTGTTTTTTTAAAGGCAGTAAAATGAGGTTGAATTAGTTGTTTCCCTGATAGCCAAGAAAGCGCTGCTGTTGGGACAGCTTTATGTTTGCCGTGACAGTTTGTGTGCACCGTTTTTCACGTTATCGTGCAATCCATGTTGTGCTTTGCTGGCATGGATTGAAAAAAAAAATGGTTTGCCCCGCCAAGATTTACATGCTAAAATCGCCACTGATTCAGCTCTGTCTGAGGAAAAAAATAAGAGACGGCCTAACCACCATCAGACTAAATCATGCAGGAGAGGACACGGCCAGCCAGCTTCATATCCAATCAGAATCAACCAGGCAGTCACTGGACTGGAATCAGCGAGTCCGCATGTCTGCTGTCCCTGTCTGTCTGTGTCGAGTTGGAACCGCCGGTCTGGAACCCCCTTCCACATTGAAATGGGCGGTCTGGAAACACAGTGAGAGGAACCTCAGGTGCTTTTACTCTGCTGACGATATTGACAGCAGCACGGTTGGAACCGATATATTGTTTACATTTTTTTGTTTTAAAGAGAAAGAATAGCGACAAACTCCGATTTACGTTTTGTGAATTAGCGGTGCATTTTTTTGAGCCAACAATGGGGAAAGTGGAAGGAGGAATGAAATGTGTCAAATATCTACTTTTCATCTTCAACTTCATATTCTGGGTAAGTCGTGAAACAGTTTTTTATTTTTATTTTTGGCGAAATATGTTTTGAGTTTGTGTTTGAATGAAGCGGTCTGCTGTGGCGATGCTGCAGTTAACGTTCGCCTATCCAGCCAGCAACAAATGCATGTTGCATCGCCATGCGGACATACCAAACCGCTGAATTATTTTAGCCTATTGTTTGTTTTTTGTAACATTGCTTCTCGAATAGCGACCTTGCAGCTCTAGTCATTTTTTGCCAGTTAATTTGAGTCTCCCCCCGTCCTCGGCTATTTGTGTCCCTTTATTCATCGCGTATATTAAGTAAATCGCGTCGGCATGGAAAGGGTGACTGTTAGGAGGTTGAGTTTTGGCTCGTCGGACACTCGGACTCAAATCACATTTTCCACTGAAGGAAAATCCGCCCTTTTCCCCTAGCCTTGGCGCGGTGTGTTTTTGATCGGAAGGGGAGACGGATAGTCAGGGAGTTATATTACGCTGGCCCGGGTTGAACCGGGCAATGGCCCGTCACATCATCGGTCGAAAGCAGGGAGGTAGTAGCGATCTTCCCAAATCAAACAGTAATTTGCACCACTCTAGGTGCATCGACCAGAAACATTTTTTTTTTAACATAAAATACATGTTTTGAATATAAAGATCGTTTTCATTGGGAAGGCAGATGAAGCGTTTATCAAAAGCAATCACCTTTGCATGTGAAAACACATGGGCCTAATCCTATTCGTCACTCCACGTGCTTATTTACGTTATGTTTGTTTTGAGCCGACTTCGAGAGGGGCATCTAAAAGCTCATTCCCGAACGCTATTGTTTTACACCAGGAAACTCCCCAGACTGACGCGGGCCAGATAAACGAATCCCCTCGGAGTGAGTTCGGGGCAGTATGAAACAACACCATCTCAGCAATTGGCGCTCTCTCTCTCTACGTCTGGGGCATTCATTATAAAACAGACATATTATTGATAAACACACAGTGGCGTGTATTCATGATGTCATCAGACTTATTTTGTGTATCTTTCGTCTCTCTGTGTGTTTTCATAATTTTCCATCAATTCGCAAGTGTCTGAATCTCTCTGGATAAATAATCCAAGCGAGGGAAACAAGCACTCGTCTGTCTCAATATGGACTACACATACTATCTTATGCTGTCTGGACCATAATAGTATAACTTGTTTCTGCCGTAGCATTTGCTTGATTGATGCCAGCAAGCGTTTGGCCTCCCTTGATACAAACAATTATAAAAGAATGAGCCAATCAGCGTTTGTCTGGCGCAGCAAAACGTTCCCCAAGGGAGGGCAGTTTGGATTTGGCTTCAGACCAAATTACTTCCTTTGCAAAATATACATTTCAGAAAAACGTGTCTGTTTCTGGTCTGTTTGTGTTTGATGTCCTGCAGTAGCTAGCTTGCTAACTCAGTCCTTTCCTAAGCCATGGATGGAGATGGGGATTTGGACCTAATTCTCTGTTCAGGTAATTCTGATGTAACCATACATTAATTAATATGTTGTGCCACTGGCCGGAGACTATTGGACTTCACTATGTAGCTTAGATGTAGGCTCACGTTAACTAGCTAGCTAACTTAGCTGGTTCAATGTTGACCATGCTAGGAAGTCAGGTTAGCAATCATTTTAGCTAGGTAGCCTATGACAACAAACTAAAAGTGTACTGTATGACAGAGCGGTTTGGCAACATGAAGGAGAGGAGGGTGACATTGGAGTTCAACTAGTCTACAAGTAGGATTAGTTTATCAGCGGCCACACAGAAATCAGTCCCATGGATAGCCACGTTATATTAAGGAACATTGATTGGACTAAATTGTTTTTGGTATCTTTTAAGTTTGTTTTCAGTGTATTAAACTAAGCGTTTATCGCCTTGTTGATTTGATGATGTATTTAAATGGTGCAGGAATAGTTGTCATTGTGTTGACTTGCAGTATCTCAGTGGTTCTAAATCACTAGTTGTTTAGTAAACGGTTGAAAAGATTAACGTGCTGCAGGTCCTATAACTGTTTGTCTGTGTAGCCGACGTGAAATTGCTAGCTAGTTAGCGGTGGTGCGCGCTAGTGGCGTTTCAATCGGTGACGTCACTTGCTCTGAGACCTTGAAGTAGTAGTTCCCCTTTGCTCTGAGACCTTGAAGTAGTAGTTCCCCTTTGCTCTGAGACCTTGAAGTAGTAGTTCCCCTTTGCTCTGAGACCTTGAAGTAGTAGTTCCCCTTTGCTCTGCAAGGGCCGCGGCTTTTGTGGATCGATGGGTAACGATGCTCCGAAGGTGACTGTTGACGTGTGCAGAGCGTCCCTGGTTCACGCTCGGGTCGGGGCGAGGGGACGTAAAGTCTACACTGTTACAGATGCAACATCTGTTTTGTGGACTTCACCAGACAGATTTTGCTCTCCATTTTTGTGATGAAACAAACGTAGGCTATATGTGCATTTGAATATATTCTACCACTTTGTGACAGTTGTCTTTTTGTTGTCACGGGCCTTATTGTCTATCGCAGTGGCTTAGGGGTTATAGAGCCTCATCACGGGCCTTATTGTCTATCACGGTGGCTTAGGGGTTATAGAGCCTCATCGCGGGCCTTATTGTCTATCGCTGTGGCTTAGGGGTTATAGAGCCTCATCACGGGCCTTATTGTCTATCACGGTGGCTTAGGGGTTATAGAGCCTCATCACGGGCCTTATTGTCTATCACGGTGGCTTAGGGGTTATAGAGCCTCATCGCGGGCCTTATTGTCTATCGCTGTGGCTAAGGGTTATAGAGCCTCATCACGGGCCTTATTGTCTATCACGGTGGCTTAGGGGTTATAGAGCCTCATCGCGGGCCTTATTGTATATCGCTGTGGCTTAGGGGTTATAGAGCCTCATCACGGGCCTTATTGTCTATCACGGTGGTATATTAACGAATGGGTTATAGAGCCTCATCGCGGACCTTATTGTCTATCACTGTGGCTTAGGGGTTATAGACAATAAGGCCTGTGATGAGGCTCTATCACGGTGGCTTAGGGGTTATAGAGCCTCATCACGGGCCTTATTGTCTATCACGGTGGCTTAGGGGTTATAGACAATAAGGCCTGTGATGAGGCTCTATCACGGTGGCTTAGGGGTTATAGAGCCTCATCGCTGGCCTTATTGTACAGTGCCTTGCGAAAGTATTCGGCCCCCTTGAACTTTGAAGGAGTATCAGACCACTGCAAATCTACCAAGACCTGGCCATCCCTCTAAACTTTCAGCTCATACAAGGAGAAGACTGATCAGAGATGCAGCCAAGAGGCCCATGATCACTCTGGATGAACTGCAGAGATCTACAGCTGAGGTGGGAGACTCTGTCCATAGGACAACAATCAGTCGTATATTGCACAAATCTGGCCTTTATGGAAGAGTGGCAAGAAGAAAGACATTTCTTAAAGATATCCATAAAAAGTGTCGGTTAAAGTTTGCCACAAGCCACCTGGGAGACACACCAAACATGTGGAAGAAGGTGCTCTGGTCAGATGAAACCAAAATTGAACTTTTTGGCAACAATGCAAAACGTTATGTTTGGCGTAAAAGCAACACAGCTCATCACCCTGAACACACCATCCCCACTGTCAAACATGGTGGTGGCAGCATCATGGTTTGGGCCTGCTTTTCTTCAGCAGGGACAGGGAAGATGGTTAAAATTGATGGGAAGATGGATGGAGCCAAATACAGGACCATTCTGGAAGAAAACCTGATGGAGTCTGCAAAAGACCTGAGACTGGGACGGAGATTTGTCTTCCAAAAAGACAATGATCCAAAACATAAAGCAAAATCTACAATGGAATGGTTCAAAAATAAACATATCCAGGTGTTAGAATGGCCAAGTCAAAGTCCAGACCTGAATCCAATCAAGAATCTGTGGAAAGAACTGAAAACTGCTGTTCACAAATGCTCTCCATCCAACCTCACTGAGCTCGAGCTGTTTTGCAAGGAGGAATGGGAAAACATTTCAGTCTTTCGATGTGCAAAACTGATAGAGACATACCCCAAGCGACTTACAGCTGTAATCGCAGCAAAAGGTGGCGCTACAAAGTATTAACTTAAGGGGGCTGAATAATTTTGCACGCCCAATTTTTCAGTTTTTGATTTGTTAAAAAAGTTTGAAATATCCAATAAATGTCGTTCCACTTCCTGATTGTGTCCCACTTGTTGTTGATTCTTCACAAAAAAATACAGTTTTATATCTTTATGTTTGAAGCCTGAAATGTGGCAAAAGGTTGCAAAGTTCAAGGGGGCCGAATACTTTCGCAAGGCACTGTATATCACTGTGGCTTATTAACGAATGGGTTAGAGCAAACTACACAATTATCACAACATACAGTAGGTTGTAATATGGCTTTTATACTGGCCTGGCTTCCCCAGCGATTTTCCCCACGTACCTCTACTGTTGTGTACACAGCTAAGCAGATGTTATAGCGGGTGCAGTGAAATGCTTACGTTACTAGCTCCAAACAATGCAGTAAAATGTCACACAGGCAGTGCTTGGGACTGTTTACATGTAGGTGCAGGAGAGCTCCACAATACTTCTGATACTTGGTGTTGTATAAAAGGAACGGGCTGCTCAAGCAGTAGACCATTTGAGGTGCCAGTGCTCTGCTCCTGTGAGCTCCTGAGCCCATTTCAAGCACTGCAAACTTAAGGGTATGACACACATAATCAATGACAAAAAAAACACAGGAAGAACAACAAGAAAGGACGTAAATATTCCAATTACTCAGAGGTGTTGAACAGCGGCTATTCAACACTGTTGGAGTTTTCTAGGCCTGCCTACATTATGTCCTTATTTAGAAGTTGCATGGCAGGGTAGCCTAGTGGTTAGAGTGTTGGACTAGTAACCGAAAGGTTGCAAGTTCAAATACCCGAGCTGACAAGGTACAAATCTGTCGTTCTGCCCCTGAACAGGCAGTTAACCCACTGTTCCTAGGCCGTCATTGAAAATAAGAATTTGTTCTTAACTGACTTGCCTAGTTAAATAAAAGTACAACATAAAAATCTGAAAGAACAAGCGCAAGGGTTGTGGTCATTGTAGTTAATTACCGTGTTCTATGAACTGAACTAGGTTGAATATTTGCTTAATGAAAGCTACAACTCCCTGAAGCCCAGCATCCCACATGACTTCATATTTCTCGTGAATGATTTGATTTCTTCAGAGAAATTGTGTGTTTGGCTCACACACACAAAAAAAAACATAACTAAATGGAATTGAAGAATTTGAACCGATGTTAGTCAATTAGTTCCGTTTGAATGAAAAATGGGTTAATCGCTGAGCACTAACAAGTTGCCTAGTTATGTTATGCACATGCAACAACTGAATTTTTAAAAATGTATTCACATCAATACAGGCTTTAGGCTGCCCTTGGGCTTGGTAGAATATCAGAAGCCAACCTCCAGGCCGTGAAGACCGAATCTAGGTTCATATGGTTGTCCCAAGCACCTGCTCTCTCTCGCGCTCTCTTTCTCTTATCTTACACACAACAGGAAGTGAAGAAAGTGTTGCCACTGTGACAGGATGTGAAGAAACCTTAGCCTCTGATGAAATTAGTGACACACGTGCTGCCGTGACACTTTAGACTCATGAGCATGGTTTTCGTTAGCCGGTAATAGCTGATAAATGAAATTGGTTCCGGCCCGGTTGTCCAAGAGAAGAAGAAACAATCCCATTGTGAAATAATGTTTTATAGCCTCGACACTGATGGAAATACCAGTTGAATGGTCGGCTTTATAGCCTCGACACTGATGGAAATACCAGTTGAATGGTCGGCTTTATAGCCTCGACACTGATGGAAATACCAGTTGAATGGTCGGCTTTATAGCCTCGACACTGATGGAAATACCAGTTGACTGGTCGGCTTTATAGCCTCGACACTGATGGAAATACCAGTTGAATGATGGAAATACCAGTTGAATTTTTATAGCCTCGACACTGATGGAAATACCAGTTGACTGGTCGGCTTTATAGCACTGATGGAAATACCAGTTGAATGGTCGGCTTTATAGCCTCGACACTGATGGAAATACCAGTTGAATGGACACTGATGGAAATACCAGTTGACTTTATATCCTCGACACTGATGGAAATACCAGTTGACTGGTCGGCTTTATATCCTCGACACTGATGGAAATACCAGTTGAATGGTCGGCTTTATAGCCTCGACACTGATGGAAATACCAGTTGAATGGTCGGCTTTATAGCCTCGACACTGATGGAAATACCAGTTGAATGGTCGGCTTTATATCCTCGACACTGATGGAAATACCAGTTGAATGGTCATATCCTCGACACTGATGGAAATACCAGTTGAATGGTCGGCTTTATAGCCTCGACACTGATGGAAATACCAGTTGACTGGTCGGCTTTATATCCTCGACACTGATGGAAATACAAGTTGACTGGTCGGCTTTATATCCTCGACACTGATGGAAATACCAGTTGAATGGTCGGCTTTATAGCCTCGACACTGATGGAAATACCAGTCAATAAATACATTTGACTGGTAATGCTCTTTGATCTATATTTGCATAATTTAGAGGAATTAAATTGGCGCTTGTTAACAATACACTGTGTCTGTTTCCATCTTGTCCAGCTGTGTTTAACGTCACGTAAACCCTGTTTCTTGTCTGCATCGAAGTAGCAGTCCTTGTACCTGGCATCTAGCATGGTGGCGACACAGTAGAGGTCCTTGTACCTGGCATCGAGCATGGTGGTGACACAGTAGAGGTCCTTGTACCTGGCATCTAGCATGGTGGTGACACAGTAGAGGTCCTTGTACCTGGCATCTAGCATGGTGGCGACACAGTAGAGGTCCTTGTACCTGGCATCTAGCATGGTGGCGACACAGTAGAGGTCCTTGTACCTGGCATCGAGCATGGTGGTGACACAGTAGAGGTCCTTGTACCTTGCATCTAGCATGGTGGCGACACAGTAGAGGTCCTTGTACCTGGCATCGAGCATGGTGGTGACACAGTAGAGGTCCTTGTACCTGGCATCTAGCATGGTGGCGACACAGTAGAGGTCCTTGTACCTGGCATCGAGCATGGTGGTGACACAGTAGAGGTCCTTGTACCTGGCATCGAGCATGGTGGCGACACAGTAGAGGTCCTTGTACCTGGCATCGAGCATGGTGGTGACACAGTAGAGGTCCTTGTACCTGGCATCTAGCATGGTGGTGACACAGTAGAGGTCCTTGTACCTGGCATCGACCTGGCATCGAGCATGGTGGTGACACAGTAGAGGTCCTTGTACCTGGCATCTAGCATGGTGGCGACACAGTAGAGGTCCTTGTACCTGGCATCTAGCATGGTGGCGACACAGTAGAGGTCCTTGTACCTAGCATCTAGCATGGTGGCGACACAGTAGAGGTCCTTGTCCCTAGCATGGGGGTTTCAATGCCATGGTGGGGGTTTCAATGCCATGGTGGGGGTTTCACGTCTTCATACATCTTCACGTTTTCATACATATGAGGCATGTCTTACCTTGCTTACAAGTAGCCTATCAGATCTCCTCTTTCTACATTACGAATGGGCTTTTTCATCTGTCACATGAAACAGCTCGCATGTGCAGTGCCCTTTTGACCACGCTGTTAGCTTTTAGCCTTGCATAGCTTAGTGTAATGGGGTTTAGCATAGCCTAGTGGAGTGGGTTTTAGCCTAGCCTAGTGGAGTGGGTTTTAGCCTAGCCTAGTGGAGTGGGTTTTAGCCTAGCCTAGTGGAGTGGGTTTTAGCCTAGCCTAGTGGAGTGGGTTTTAGCCTGGCCGTTAGCCTAGTGGAGTGGGTTTTTAGCATAGCCTAGTGGAGTGGGTTTTAGCCTGGCCGTTAGCCTAGTGGAGTGGGTTTTAGCATAGCCTAGTGGAGTGGGTTTTAGCATAGCCTAGTGGAGTGGGTTTTAGCCTGGCCGTTAGCCTAGTGGAGTGGGTTTTTAGCATAGCCTAGTGGAGTGGGTTTTAGCCTGGCCGTTAGCCTAGTGGAGTGGGTTTTAGCATAGCCTAGTGGAGTGGGTTTTAGCATAGCCTAGTGGAGTGGGTTTTAGCATAGCCTAGTGGAGTGGGTTTTAGCATAGCCTAGTGGAGTGGGTTTTAGCATAGCCTAGTGGAGTGGGTTTTAGCATAGCTTAGTGGAGTGGGTTTTAGCATAGCCTAGTGGAGTGGGTTTTAGCAGTGGAGCCTAGTGGAGTGGGTTTTAGCATAGCCTAGTGGAGTGGGTTTTAGCATGGCCTAGTTAGCCTAGTGGAGTGGGTTTTAGCATAGCCTAGTGGAGTGGGTTTTAGCCTGGCCGTTAGCCTAGTGGAGTGGGTTTTAGCATAGCCTAGTGGAGTGGGTTTTAGCCTGGCCGTTAGCCTAGTGGAGTGGGTTTTAGCATAGCCTAGTGGAGTGGGTTTTAGCCTGGCCGTTAGCCTAGTGGAGTGGGTTTTAGCATAGCCTAGTGGAGTGGGTTTTAGCATAGCCTAGTGGAGTGGGTTTTAGCCTGGCCTAGTGGGAGTGGGTTTTAGCATAGCCTAGTGGAGTGGGTTTTAGCATAGCCTAGTGGAGTGGGTTTTAGCATAGCCTAGTGGAGTGGGTTTTAGCATAGCCTAGTGGAGTGGGTTTTAGCATAGCCTAGTGGAGTGGGTTTTAGCCTGGCCGTTAGCCTAGTGGAGTGGGTTTTAGCCTGGCCGTTAGCCTAGTGGAGTGGGTTTTAGCCTGGCCGTTAGCCTAGTGGAGTGGGTTTTAGCATAGCCTAGTGGAGTGGGTTTTAGCCTAGCCTAGTGGAGTGGGTTTTAGCATAGCTTAGTGGAATGGGGTTTAGCCTAGCATACCTTAGTGGAATGGGGTTTAGCCTAGCATACCTTAGTGGAATGGGGTTTAGCCTAGCATACCTTAGTAGAGTGGGTTTTAGCCTAGCAGTTAGCTTAGTGGAATGGGTTTTAGCCTAGCAGTTAGCTTAGTGGAATGGGGTTTAGCCTAGCATACCATAGTAGAGTGGGTTTTAGCCTAGCCGTTAGCTTAGTGGAATGGGGTTTAGCCTAGCATACCTTAGTGGAATGGGGTTTAGCCTAGCATACCTTAGTGGAATGGGGTTTAGCCTAGCATACCTTAGTGGAATGGGGTTTAGGGTTTTAGCCTAGCCGTTAGCTTAGTGGAATGGGGTTTAGCCTAGCATACCTTAGTAGAGTGGGTTTTAGCCTAGCCGTTAGCTTAGTGGAATGGGGTTTAGCCTAGCATACCTTAGTAGAGTGGGTTTTAGCCTAGCCGTTAGCTTCGTGAAGTGTGTTTGTTTTATCCATGTGAATTCAATTAGTTTTTGACAGCATCCCTTTCGATTTAAACACAACTTTCCATACATGTTTGGCCATGTTGCTCAGAAAGTGCCTTTTTGGACCTGAATGCCAAAACGTTCATGAGATAAAGGTACTCGAAGTTGACTCCTTTTGTATACTATACCATTAACGTTTCAATTGACAGTTTAGTTGTATTTATTTTTCACAAGACGCAATCAAATCAAAATCAGATTCAAATAGAAAACGTTACATTCTTCAGTAAGAAGCTAATCAATATTTTTAATTACCTGACTGTGACCAGAAAATGAGGTCCTTTTTTTAAAACATAAAGTGTATTTACCTAGTAGAGACCCGAGGAACTTCGAGTTAACAAACCTTGTGGATGGGTTTGGAATCTCTTGTAGTAGAGCTTTGTAATGAAGGGGATCTATGGGACTTCATTTAGCAGACACTCTAATCCAGAGAAAATTACAGGAGCATTTAGGGTTGTCTTACTTAACACATCGACAGATTTGTCAGCTAGTTTGCAAGGGGGTTTGAACGAGCGACATGTTCAGTTACTGGCTCAACGCTCTTAACTGCTAGGCTACCTGCCACCATGAGACACCCATTGCTTCATCACTGGAAAAGATACGGTTGACTTTTTATATCATTTAAAAGCTTCCAAACATTGTTTTTCAATTTATTGTCTTTTAAAATCATTTTAACGTAAATGATTAAATAATTACTTATTTCCCTCGTTAAAATGCTAAATCAATTTATAACATTTTTGACGTGTTTTTCTGGATTTTTTGTTGTTGTTATTCTGTCTCTCTCTCTGTTCAAATGAACCATTACAATTATAGACTGATCATTTCTTTGTCAGTGGGCAAACATACCATATCAGCAGGGGATCAAATACTTTTTTTTCCCTCACTGTAGGTTTCCTCTGAAGGATTGACAGTATCATTTAAAACAACAGATAGGGCGGCAAGTAGCCTAGTGGTTAGAGGGTTGGACTAGTAACCAGCAGGTAGCCTAGTGGTCAGAGGGTTGGACTAGTAACCGGCAGGTAGCCTAGTGGTCAGAGGGTTGGACTAGTAACCGGCAGGTAGCCTAGTGGTCAGAGGGTTGGACTAGTAACCGGCAGGTAGCCTAGTGGTCAGAGAGTTGGATTAGTAACCGGCAGGTAGCCTAGTGGTCAGAGGGTTGGACTAGTAACCGGCAGGTAGCCTAGTGGTCAGAGGGTTGGACTAGTAACCGGCAGGTAGCCTAGTGGTCAGAGAGTTGGACTAGTAACCAGCAGGTAGCCTAGTGGTCAGAGAGTTGGACTAGTAACCGGCAGGTAGCCTAGTGGTCAGAGGGTTGGACTAGTAACCGGCAGGTATTCTAGTGGTTAGAGGGTTGGGCCAGTAACCAGCAGGTAGCCTAGTGGTTAGTGGGTTGGGCCAGGAACCAGCAGGTAGCCTAGTGGTTAGTGTTGGACTAGTAACCGGCAGGTAGCCTAGTGGTTAGAGTGTTGGACTAGTAACTGGCAGGTAGCCTAGTGGTTAGTGGGTTGGGCCAGGAACCAGCAGGTAGCCTAGTGGTTAGTGTTGGACTAGTAACCAGCAGGTAGCCTAGTGGTTAGAGTGTTGGACTAGTAACCAGCAGGTAGCCTAGTGGTTAGAGAGTTGGACTAGTAACAGGCAGGTAGCCTAGTGGTTAGAGAGTTGGGCCAGTAACCAGCAGGTAGCCTAGTGGTTAGAGGGTTGGGCCAGTAACCGGCAGGTAGCCTAGTGGTTAGAGAGTTGGACTAGTAACCGGCAGGTCGCTGGTTTGAAAGCTGACCCGACAATGTGAAAACTGAACCCTAATACGATCCACCATGGTTACTGAACCCTAATACGATCCACCATGGTTACTGAACCCTAATACGATCCACCATGGTTATTGAACCCTAATACGATTTGATCCACCATGGTTATTGAACCCTAATACGATTTGATCCACCATGGTTACTGAACCCTAATACGATTTGATCCACCATGGTTACTGAACCCTAATACGATCCACCATGGTTACTGAACCCTAATACGATTTGATCCACCATGGTTACTGAACCCTAGTACAATTTGATCCACCATGGTTACTGAACCCTAGTACAATTTGATCCACCATGGTTACTGAACCCTAGTACGATTTGATCCACCATGGTTACTGAACCCTAATACGATTTGATCCACCATGGTTACTGAACCCTAATACGATTTGATCCACCATGGTTACTGAACCCTAATACGATCCACCATGGTTACTGAACCCTAATACGATCCACCATGGTTACTGAACCCTAGTACGATTTGATCCACCATGGTTACTGAACCCTAATACGATTTGATCCACCATGGTTACTGAACCCTAATACGATTTGATCCACCATGGTTACTGAACCCTAATACGATCCACCATGGTTACTGAACCCTAGTACGATCCGATCCACCATGGTTACTGAACCCTAATCCGATCCACCATGGTTACTGAACCCTAATCCGATCCACCATGGTTACTGAACCCTAATACGATCCGATCCACCATGGTTACTGAACCCTAATATTATTTTATATTAATTTAGATGAAAATGATGTAGTTTAGAGAAGTTCAATTAAATTGACCTAGTTAAACAAACAATTATTATGTCTATCCATCAGAGAGAGAGAGAGACCCCAACTGTCTCTCTTTATGATCCTGACCTAGATAAAGAGAGGAGACACACCAGAGTGGATGTTGCTTCTATCTCCCCTTTCATAGTTTATCCTCCTCTCCTACCCAGTCCCCAGACCTCCTCCACTACAGACAGAGAGGGGGATGAAATCCAGTGGGGGAGGGGCCTGGTAGGACTTTCAAATCCCTTGTTATGGAGAGGAGTGGATAGAGAGACCAGACGGGAGAGGGGAGGATAGAGAGACCAGACGGGAGAGGGGAGGATAGAGAGACCAGACGGGAGAGGGGAGGATAGAGAGACCAGACGGGAGAGGGGAGGATAGAGAGACCAGACGGGAGAGGGGAGGATAGAGAGACCAGACGGGAGAGGGGATAGAGAGACCAGAGGAGAGGGGAGGAGACCAGACGGGAGAGGGGAGGATAGAGAGACCAGACGGGAGAGGGGAGGATAGAGAGACCAGACTGGAGAGGGGAGGATAGAGAGACCAGACGGGAGAGGATGGAGAGGGTAGAGAGACCAGAGGGGAGGGTAGAGTAGAGAGACCAGACGGGAGAGGGAGGGTAGAGTAGAGAGACCAGACGGGAGAGGGGAGGGTAGAGTAGAGAGACCAGACGGGAGAGGGGAGGGTAGAGAGACCAGACGGGAGAGGGGAGGGTAGAGAGACCAGACGGGAGAGGGGAGGGTAGAGAGACCAGACGGGAGAGGGGAGGGTAGAGAGACCAGACGGGAGAGGGTAGAGAGACCAGACGGGAGAGGGGAGGATAGAGAGACCAGACTGGAGAGGGTAGAGAGACCAGACTGGAGAGGGTAGAGAGACCAGACGGGAGAGGAGAGGATAGAGAGACCAGACGGAAGAGGAGAGGTTAGAGAGACCAGACGGGAGAGGGAAGGGTAGAGTTGAGAGACCAGACGGGAGAGGGGGGGGTAGAGTAGAGCGACCAGACGGGAGAGGGGAGGGTAGAGCGACCAGACGGGAGAGGGGAGGGTAGAGCGACCAGACGGGAGAGGGGAGGGTAGAGCGGGAGAGGGGAGGGTAGAGCGACCAGACGGGAGAGGGGAGGGTAGAGCGACCAGACGGGAGAGGGGAGGGTAGAGCGACCAGACGGGAGAGGGGAGGGTAGAGCGACCAGAGGGGAGAGGGGAGGGTAGAGAGACCAGAGGGGAGAGGGGAGGGTAGAGACACCAGAGGGGAGAGGGGAGGGTAGAGACACCAGAGGGGAGAGGGGAGGGTAGAGAGACCAGACGGGAGAGGGGAGGGTAGAGAGACCAGACGGGAGAGGGGAGGGTAGAGCGACCAGACGGGAGAGGGGAGGGTAGAGCGACCAGACGGGAGAGGGAGGGTAGAGCGACCAGACGGGAGAGGGGAGGGTAGAGCGACCAGACGGGAGAGGGTAGAGAGACGAGAGGGGAGGGTAGAGACACCAGAGGGGAGAGGGGAGGGTAGAGACACCAGAGGGGAGGGTAGAGAGACCAGACGGGAGAGGATAGAGAGACCAGACGGGAGAGGATAGAGAGACCAGACGGGAGAGGGGAGGATAGAGAGACCAGACGGGAGAGGCTGGGGAGGATAGAGAGACCAGACGGGAGAGGCTGCGGAGGATAGAGAGACCAGACGGGAGAGGGTAGAGAGGCTGGAGAGGATAGAGAGACCAGACGGAAGAGGGGAGGGTAGAGAGACCAGACGAGAGAGGGGAGGATAGAGAGACCAGACGGGAGAGGATAGAGAGACCAGACGGGAGAGGGGAGGATAGAGAGGCTGGAGAGGATAGAGAGACCAGACGGGAGAGGGTAGAGAGACCAGACGGGAGAGGAGAGGATAGAGAGACTAGACGGAAGAGGGGAGGGTAGAGAGACCAGACGGGAGAGGGGAGGATAGAGAGACCAGACGGGAGAGGGAGGATAGAGACCAGACGGGAGAGGGGAGGGTAGAGAGACCAGACGGGAGAGGGGTGAATAGAGAGACCAGACGGGAGAGGGGAGGGTAGAGAGACCAGACTGGAGAGGGGAGGATAGAGAGACCAGACGGGAGAGGGTAGAGAGACCAGACGGGAGAGGAGAGGATAGAGAGACTAGACGGAAGAGGGGAGGGTAGAGAGACCAGACGGGAGAGGGGAGGATAGAGAGACCAGACGGGAGAGGGGAGGATAGAGACCAGACGGGAGAGGGGAGGGTAGAGAGACCAGACGGGAGAGGGGTGAATAGAGAGACCAGACGGGAGAGGGGAGGGTAGAGAGACCAGACTGGAGAGGGGAGGATAGAGAGACCAGACGGGAGAGGCTGGAGAGGATAGATGGGAGAGGGGAGGATAGAGAGACCAGACGGGAGAGGGGAGGGTAGAGAGACCAGACGGGAGAGGGCAGGATAGAGAGACCAGACGGGAGAGGGGGGGATAGAGAGACCAGACGGGAGAGGAGAGGATAGAGAGACCAGACGGGAGAGGAGAGGATAGAGAGACCAGACTGGAGAGGGGAGGATAGAGAGACCAGACGGGAGAGGATGGAGAGGGTAGAGAGACCAGAGGGGAGGGTAGAGAGACCAGACGGGAGAGGGGAGGGTAGAGAGACCAGACGGGAGGGGGAGGGTAGAGAGACCAGACGGGAGAGGGGAGGGTAGAGAGACCAGACGGGAGAGGAGAGGGTAGAGAGACCAGACGGGAGAGGCTGGAGAGGATAGGGCACAGCCAGGAGATGAGAGACCAGACGGGAGAGGATAGAGAGACCAGACGGGAGGGGATAAAGAGGCTGAAGAGGATAGAGAGACCAGACGGAAGAGGGGAGGGTAGAGAGACCAGACGGGAGAGGGGAGGATAGAGAGACCAGACGGGAGAGGAGAGGATAGAGAGACCAGACGGGAGAGGGGAGGGTAGAGAGACCAGACGGGAGAGGGGAGGATAGAGAGACCAGACGGGAGAGGAGAGGATAGAGAGACCAGACGGGAGAGGAGAGGATAGAGGACAGCCAGGAGATGAGAGACCAGACGGGAGAGGATAGAGAGACCAGACGGGAGAGGAGAGGATAGAGGACAGCCAGGAGATGAGAGACCAGACGGGAGAGGAGAGGATAGAGAGACCAGACGGGAGAGGAGAGGATAGAGGACAGCCAGGAGATGAGAGACCATCATATACTAAGATATTTATAACAAACTAGTTCAACTTCTATACCATTTATACTTTTTATATTAATTTAGATTAAAATGATGTAGTTTCGAGAAGTTTAGAGAAGCGCATATATTTTTGTTTTGTTATCATTTTTAGCTCCAACTTAAGATCAGAAAGTGTCTTCTGCAGTACCAGAAAGTCGATTCAAATTTAGAAAATGCTTGGCCAATAGTAAGCGTGTAAATGAATTTGACAGTTTCTCATGATATCATCGATGTTATTGATCTAGATAGTAAACAATAGCTAGTACCAATGACTAGCGGGCCACCTTTCTGAAGCTCTAGAACCTCCGATACTGCCATGATGGCTAGGGTTCTTTCATGGAGATAATGATTTAACCCTAAGCAAACGTCAGAGCCCAGTCCAATCGAAAGACCGCTTCTTTTTAGTTCCCTGATCATCAGACGCTTTCGATAGGTCAGTAAACACAGCAGCACAACTTTTTCTGTTATCCAAGGCGTTCGCAACAATGGTTGCTTAGCAACTGGATACCAATGTGTTCTGTGGAGAGAGAAAAAAAAGTGATAGTTCCAATATTTGGATAATTGTTGTGATTGGAGGATAGATTGGAGGGGTTATCGAATCAGGATCAACTCCTGTCTTCACCTCAAGCTCATTTAATGATAGAATGTTGATATTTGAAGATGGCAGAAAGGTCAGTCTCTTTGGCAGTGACCAGGAGTACAATAAGTGGATTAGCTAAAGACACTGGCACCCAGGCTAGAATGTCTCTGCTGTAACCAAGAAGATTGATCTTGACCTATAGCTAACTTAGCTAGCAAGTTAGCAAACCAAATGCATAGCTGGAGCCCTGAGCTGGAGATCACTGACACATACCTAACAGAACACTAAGCAGTAGCGCAGCTCCCAAGTACCTCCCATATTATTATCCATTTCTTTACACAGTATTCAAAATCATACCGTCTACCAACGTTGGTCAACGTCTTGACAAAAAGTGACCCGATCCAACTCGCCCAATAATTTAGTCAGGCAGTCGGGAATTCAGTCAGCCAGCCAGCCAGGCAGTCGGGAATTCAGTCAGCCAGCCAGGCAGTCGGGAATTCAGTCAGTCAGCCAGCCAGCCAGGCAGTCAGTAATTCAGTCAACCAGCCAGGCAGTCGGGAATTCAGTCAGCCAGGCAGTCAGTAATTCAGTCAGCCAGTAATTCAGTCAGCCAGCCAGTATTTCAGCCAGTAATTCAGTCAGCCAGTAATTCAGCCAGTCAGTGAGTAATTCACGCAGTCAGTAATTAAGTCAGCCAGCCAGGCAGCCAGTAATTCAGTCAGCCAGCCAGTAATTCAGTCAGCCAGCCAGTAATTCAGTCAGTCAGCCAGTAATTTAGTCAGTCGGTCGGTCAATCAGCCAGCCAGGCAGCCAGTAATTCAGTCAGCCAGCCAGTAATTCAGTCAGCCAGCCAGGCAGCCAGTAATTCAGTCAGCCAGACAGTAATTCAGTCAGCCAGCCAGCCAGCCAGTAATTCAGTCAGCCAGCCAGTAATTCAGTCAGCCAGCCAGTAATTCAGTCAGTCAGCCAGTAATTTAGTCAGTCGGTCGGTCAATCAGCCAGCCAGGCAGCCAGTAATTCAGTCAGCCAGCCAGTAATTCAGTCAGCCAGTCAGCCAGTCAGCCAGTAATTCAGCCAGTCAGTCAGTAATTCAGTCAGCCAGTTAGTCAGTCAGCCAGTAATTCAGTCAGTCAGCCAGTAGATTTAAAGCATGTAGCTGTGCTGTCAATCAGACAGCCAGGCAGCCATGTAATCATGCAGGCAACCAGCCATAATTCAGTCAACAGGCCAGTTAACAACAACCCTCTCAGTCAGCCAGACAGGCCAGATTAATTCAGCCAGACAGACAGGCCTAATTAACAGTCAGCCAGGCCTGATTAACAACAACCCTAGTCAGTCAGACAGGCCTGATTAACAACAACCCTCTTCATGGGCAGTGATTAAAAGCATGTCAGCAGGCCTGATTAACTGTCACTGACAGACAGGCCTGATTAACAACAACCCTCTCAGTCACAGACAGACAGGCCTGATTAACAACAACCCTCTGTCATAGACAGACAGGCCTGATTAACAACAACCCTCTGTCACAGACAGACAGGCCTGATTAACAACAACCCTCTGTCATAGACAGACAGGCCTGATTAACAACAACCCTCTGTCATAGACAGACAGGCCTGATTAACAACAACCCTCTGTCATAGACATCTCTGTCATAGACAGACAGGCCTGATTTACAACAACCCTCTTCTTGTTATGGTGCCTGATTAACTTGTTAACCCTCTGTCATGTTATGACAGTGCCTGATTAACTCTGTTATGGTGACAGACAGGCCTGATTATGGTGCCCTCTGTCATAGACAGACCCTTCTTGATTAACAACAACCCTCTCAGTCATGGACAGACAGAGATGTTATGGTGCCTGATTAACTTCTGTTATGATGCCTCTTCTGTTATGGTGCCAGTGTTCAGTTTATGGTGCCTCTTCTTGTTATGGTGCCTCTTCTTGTTATGGTGCCTCTTCTTGTTATGGTGCCTCTTCTTGTTATGGTGCCTCTTCTTGTTATGGTGCCTCTTCTTGTTATGGTGCCTCTTCTTGTTATGGTGCCTCTTCTTGTTATGGTGCCTCTTCTTGTTATGGTGCCTCTTCTTGTTATGGTGCCGACTTCTTGTTATGGTGCCTCTTCTTGTTATGGTGCCGACAGAGATGTTATGGTGCCGACAGAGATGTTTGCTTCACAGGTCCTCAGGAAACTTTGCAGTATTTCGTTTTTTTATGTATTATTTCTTACATTGTTATCCCAGAAAATATTAAGTCTTATTACAGCTGGGAGGAACTATTGGATATTTAGAGCAACGTGAATTTACCAACATTACGACCAGGAATACGACTTTCCCCAAGTGGATCCTCTGTTTGGACCACCACCCAGGACAATGGATCGGATCCCAGTAGGCGACCCAAAACAACGGCGCCGCAGAAGGGGCAGACGGAGCGGCCTCCTGGTCAGCCTCCGTAGATGGGTTCACCGCTCCCGAGTATGCTACTCGCCAACGTCCAGTCTCTTGACAACAAGGTAGATGAAATCCGAGCAAGGGTTGCCTTCCAGAGAGACATCAGAGATTGTAACGTTCTCTGTTTTTTATTTTATTTTATTTAACCAGGTAGGCAAGTTGAGAACAAGTTCTAATTTACAATTGCGACCTGGCCAAGATAAAGCAAAGCAGTTCGACACAAACAAAACACATTCTGGATCGCCTCAGACAACAACATTGATGTATACGCTGAATCGGTGAGCGAGTTTATTAGCATGGTTTATGTTGTATCCACGGTGACTATTAAAACCTTTCCCAACCAGAAACCGTGAATTGATGGCAGCATTTGCGCAAAACTGGAAGCGCAAACCACTGCTTTTAATCAGGGCAAGGCGGCCAGAAACATGACCGAATGCAAACAGGGGAGCTATTCCCTCTGCAAGGCGATCAAACAAGCTAAGCGTCAGTATAGAGACAAAATAGAGTTGCAATTCAACGGCTCAGACACGAGACGTATGTGCCAGGGTCTACAGTCAATCACGGACTACAAAAAGAAAACCAGCCCCAACGCAGACATTGACGTCTTGCTCCCAGACAAACTAAACAACTTCTTTGCTCGCTTTGAGGACAATACAGTGCCACTGACACAACCCCCTAGCAAAACATGCGGACTCACCGCGGCCAACGTGAGTAAAACATTTAAACGTGTTAACCCTCGCAAGGCTGCCGGGCCCAGACGGCACCCCTAGCCGCGCCTCAACATGCGCAGACCAGCTGGCTGGTGTGTTTACGGACATATTCAATCAATTCTTATCCCAGTCTGCTGTTCCCACATGCTTCAAGAGGGCCACCATTGTTCCTGTTCCCAAGAAAGCTAAGGTAACTGAGCTAAACGACTATCGCCCCATTGCACTCACTTCCGTCATCATGAAGTGCTTTGAGAGACTAGTCAAGGATCATATCACCTCCACCCTACCTGACACCCTAGACCCACTCCAATTTGCTTACCTCCCAAATAGGGCCACAGACCACGCAATCTCAACCACACTGCACACTGCCCTAACCCATCTGGACAAGAGGAATACCTATGTGAGAATGCTGTTCATCGACTACAGCTCAGCATTCAATACCATAGTACCCTCCAAACTCATCATCAAGCTTGAGACTCTGGGTCTCGACCCCGCCCTGTGCAACTGGGTTTTGGACTTTCTGACGGGCCGCCCTCAGGTGGTGAGGGTAGGAAACATCTCCACCCCACAAGGGTGTGTTCTCAGCCCCCTCCTGTACTCCCTGTTTACCCACGACTGCGTGGCCATGCACGCCTCCAACTCAATCATCAAGTTTGCAGACGACACTACAGTGGTAGGCTTGATTACAACAATGACGAGACGGCCTACAGGGAGGAGGTGAGGGCCCTCGGAGTGTGGTGTCAGGAAAATAACCTCACTCAATGTCAACTCAACAAAGGAGATGATTGTGGACAGCAGAGGGAGCACCCCCCTATCGACAGGACAGTAGTGGAGAAGTTTTTTTAAAGTTCCTCGGTGTACACATCACGGACGCATTCACCATTATGGTGAAGAAGGCGCAACAGCGCCTCTTCAACCTCAGTAGGCTGAAGAAATTTGACGTACTGGTAAAGATCAGCTGATGTTCAGTTGAAGTCGGAAGTTTACATACACCTTAGCCAAATACATTTAAACTCAGTTTTTCACAATTCCTGACATTTAATCCAAGTCATAATCGTAGTAAATATTCCCTGTTTTAGGTCAGTTAGGATCACCACTTTATTTTAAGAATGTGAAATGTCAGAATAATAGTAGAGAATTATTTCAGCTTTTATTTCTTTCATCACATTCCCAGTGGGTCAGAAGTTTACATACACTCAATTAGTATTTGGTAGCATTGCCTTTAAATTGTTTAACTTGGGTAAAATGTTTTGAGTAGCCTTCCACAAGCTTTCCACAATAAGTTGGGTGAATTTTGGCCCATTCCTCCTGACAGAGCTGGTGTAACTGAGTCAGGTTTGTAGGCCTCCTTGCTCGCACACACTTTTTCAGTTCTGCCTACACATTTTCTATAGGATTGAGTGATGGCCACTCCAATACCTTGACTTTGTTGCTGTTGTCCTTAAGCCATTTTGCCACAACTTTGATAGTATGCTTGGGGTCTTTGTCCATTTGGAAGACTCATTTGCGACCAAGCTTTAACTTCCTGATTGATGTCTTGAGATGTTGCTTCAATATATCCACATATTTTCCATCCTTATGATGCCATCTATTTTGTGAAGTGCACCAGTCCCTCCTGCAGCAAAGCACCCCCACAACATGATCGGTTTTTTCTGATGACCAGGTGGCGAATCGCATCTCTGCATGTCTGGCAGACATATCAGTGTGGATGACGGATCACCACCTCAAGCTGAACCTCGGCAAGACGGAGCTGCTCTTCCTCCCGGGGAAGGACTGCCCGTTCCATGATCTCGCCATCACGGTTGACAACTCCATCGTGTCCTCCTCCCAGAGCGCTAAGAACCTTGGCGTGATCCTGGACAACACCCTGTCTTTCTCAACTAACATCAAGGCGGTGGCCCGTTCCTGTAGGTTCATGCTCTACAACATCCGCAGAGTACGACCCTGCCTCACACAGGAAGCGGCGCAGGTCCTAATCCAGGCACTTGTCATCTCCCGTCTGGATTACTGCAACTCGCTGTTGGCTGGGCTCCCTGCCTGTGCCATTAAAGCCCTACAACTCATCCAGAACGCCGCAGCCCGTCTGGTGTTCAACCTTCCCAAGTTCTCCCATGTCACCCCGCTCCTCCGCTCTCTCCACTGGCTTCCAGTTGAAGCTCGCATCCGCTACAAGACCATGGTGCTTGCCTACGGAGCTGTGAGGGGAACGGCACCTCACTACCTCCAGGCTCTGATCAGGCCCTACACCCAAACAAGGGCACTGCGTTCATCCACCTCTGGCCTGCTCGCCTCCCTACCACTGAGGAAGTCCAGTTCCCGCTCAGCCCAGTCAAAACTGTTCGCTGCTCTGGCCCCCCAATGGTGGAACAAACTCCCTCACGACGCCAGGACAGCGGAGTCAATCACCACCTTCCGGAGACACCTGAAACCCCACCTCTTTAAGGAATACCTAGGATAGGATAAAGTAATCCTTCTCACCCCCCTTAAAAGACTTAGATGCACTATTGTAAAGTGGCTGTTCCACTGGATGTCATAAGGTGAAAGCACCAATTTGTAAGTCGCTCTGGATAAGAGCGTCTGCTAAATGACTTAAATGTAAATGTAATGATGCTGCCACCCCCGTGCTTCACGGTTGGGATGGTGTTCTTCGGCTTGCAAGCCTCCCCCTTTTTCCTTCAAACATAACGATGGTCATTATGGCCAAACAGTTCTATTTTTGTTTCATCAGACCAGAGGACATTTCTCCTAAAAGTATGATCTTTGTCCCCATGTGCAGTTGCAAACCGTAGTCTGGCTTTTTAATGGCGGTTTTGGAGCAGTGGCTTCTTCCTTGCTGAGCGGCCTTTCAGGTTATGTCGATATAGGACTCGTTTTACTGTGGATATAGATACTTTTGTACCTGTTTCATCCAGCATCTTCACAAGGTCCTTTTCAGTTGTTCTGGGATTGATTTGCACTTTTCACACCAAAGTACGTTCATCTCTAGGAGATAGAACGCATCTCCTTCCTGAGGGGTATGACGGCTGCGTAGTCCCATGGTGTTTATACTTGCGTACTATTGTTTGTACAGATGAACGTGGTACCTTCAGGCATTTGGAAATTGCTCCCAAGGATGAACCAGACCTGTGGAGGTCTACAACTTTTTTTTCTGAGGTCTTGGCTGATTTCTTAGATTTTCCCATGATGTGAAGCAAAGAGGCACTGAGTTTGAAGGTAGGCCTTGAAATACATCCACAGGTACACCTCCAATTGACTCAAATGATGTCAATTAGCCTATCAGAAGCTTCTAAAACCATGACATAATTTTCTGGAATTTTCCAAGCTGTTTAAAGGCACAGTCAACTTAGTGTATGTAAACTTCTGACCCACTGGAATTGTGATACAGTGAAATAATCTTTCTGTAAACAATTTGGACACATTTCTTGTTTTTTACATTTGACAAAACTATAGTTTGTTAACAAGAAATGTGTGAATTGGTTGAAAAACGAGTTTAATGACTCCAACCTAAGTATATGTAAAACTTCCAACTTCAACTGTAGTTCTGACACTGGTAAAGGCTGAATGAATGTGCCCATGTCTCTCCAGCACAGAATGCAAAGCCATTTTAGGAGATGAGACCAGACTAGTGTTTCCCCTATGATTTTTTTTTTCTTTTTTCTTCAGCGGTGGTTGGCGTGGGGGGAGGAGTGGGTGTGGTCACCCACTCCTCCCCCCCACGGTCAGACAATAAGGGTAAAACCCTTTGGGCTGAGGTACCTAGCTGTATTCAGACACACCATTGTCTGTAGCCAAGCCCTCTGTAAAGGATGGTTATAGATGTGGAGAGAATTGATAAACAACATCAGATACAACAGGGGTCCCCCTTTTAAACCCCCTTTCCCTCCACTCTCTCATCAGATACAACAGGGGTCCCCCTTTTTAAACCCCCTTTCCCTCCACTCTCTCATCAGATACAACAGGGGTCCCCCTTTTAAACCCCCTTTCCCTCCACTCTCTCATCAGATACAACAGGGGTCCCCCTTTTAAACCCCCTTTCCCTCCACTCTCTCATCAGATACAACAGGGGTCCCCCTTTTAAACCCCCTTTCCCTCCACTCTCTCATCAGATACAACAGGGGTCCCCCTTTTAAACCCCCTTTCCCTCCACTCTCTCATCAGATACAACAGGGTTCCCCCTTTTAAACCCCTTTCCCTCCACTCTCTCATCAGATACAATGGGGTTTGCCCCCTCCCCTCCCCACCCGTCCTTCCTCTTTCACTCTCATACTTTCTTTTCATCTTCATTCTTTCTCTGTTTACCCTCCCCCCCTCCCCTCTCTCTCTCTGCTGTTAACCCACTATAACAGACCTTAGAGCTACACCCCCTCTCTCTCTGCTGTTAACCCACTATAACAGACCTTAGAGCTACACCCCCCCCACCCCTCTCTCTCTCTCTGCTGTTAACCCACTATAACAGACCTTAGAGCTACACCCCCTCTCCCTCCCCCTCTCTCTCTCTGCTGATAACCCACTATAACAGACCTTAGAGCTACACCCCCCTCTCTCTCTCTGCTGATAACCCACTATAACAGACCTTAGAGCTACACCCCCTCCCCCTCTCTCCCCTCTCTCTCTCTCTGCTGTTAACCCACTATAACAGACCTTAGAGCTACACCCCCTCCCCCTCTCTCTCTGCTGTTAACCCACTATAACAGACCTTAGAGCTACACCCCCCCCCCTCTCTCTCTCTGCTGCTGTTAACCCACTATAACAGACCTTAGAGCTACACCCCCTCCCCCTCTCTCTGCTGATAACTCTGACCTGTTATAACCCACTATAACAGACCTTAGAGCTACACCCCCCCCCCTCTCTCTCTCTGCTGATAACCCACTATAACAGACCTTAGAGCTACACCCCCTCCCCCTCTCTCTCTGCTGATAACCCACTATAACAGACCTTAGAGCTACCCCCAGACCTCCACCCCCCCCCTCTCTCTCTGCTGATAACCCACTATAACAGACCTTAGAGCTACACCCCCCCTCTCTCCTGCTGATAACCCACTATAACAGACCTTAGAGCTCACCCCCCCTCTGCTGTTAACCCACTATAACAGACCTTAGAGCTACACCCCCCCCCCCCTCTCTCTCTCTGCTGTTAACCCACTATAACAGACCTTAGAGCTATAAACTCTCTCCCCCTCTGCTGTTAACCCACTATAACAGACCTTAGAGCTACACCCCCCCCTCCCCCTCTCTCTCTGCTGTTAACCCACTATAACAGACCTTAGAGCTATACCCCCCAGACCCCCTCTCTCTCTCTGCTGTTAACCCACTATAACAGACCTTAGAGCTACACCCCCCCTCTCTCTCTGCTGATAACCCACTATAACAGACCTTAGAGCTACACTGAACAGACCTTTAGACTACACCATTAAAGCCTACACTGCACAGACCTTTAGACTACACCATTAAAGCCTACACTGAACAGACCTTTAGACTACACCATTAAAGCCTACACTGCAAAACTCCCTCAATAAAAAGGCCTTAACAGCCAGATATTTCCACTGTGTACAAAAATACCTGGGTTAATAAACCTCACCGTAGACTAGCTAGGACACACACACACACACACACACCGCTCTCCTTAATCCCTCCCCAAAAAGTATCTACTGTACTCTACTAAACTACTGTACTCTACTAAACTACTCTACTAAACTACTGTACTCTACTAAACTACTCTACTAAACTACTCTACTACTAAACTACTGTACTCTACTAAACTACTCTACTAAACTACTCTACTAAACTACTGTACTCTACTATTGTACTCTACTATTGTACTAAACTACTCTACTAAACTACTGTACTGTACTCTACTAAACTACTGTACTCTACTAAACTACTCTACTAAACTACTCTACTAAACTACTGTACTGTACTCTACTAAACTACTGTACTCTACTAAACTACTGTACTCTACTAAACTACTGTACTCTACTAAACTACTCTACTAAACTACTGTACTAAACTACTGTACTAAACTACTGTACTCTACTAAACTACTGTACTCTACTAAACTACTGTACTAAACTACTGTACTCTACTAAACTACTGTACTAAACTACTCTACTAAACTACTGTACTAAACTAAACTTCTCTACTAAACTACTGTACTCTACTAAACTACTGTACTCTGTACTAAACTACTGTACTAAACTACTGTAAACTACTCTAAAACTACTACTAAACTACTGTACTCTACTAAACTACTGTACTAAAACTACTGTACTACTAAACTACTGTACTAAACTAAACTACTAAACTACTGTACTAAACTACTGTACTAAACTACTGTACTAAACTACTGTACTAAACTCTCTAAACTACTGTACTGTACTCTACTAAACTACTGTACTGTACTAAACTACTAAACTACTGTACTAAACTACTGTAAAACTACTACTAAAACTACTGTACTAAACTACTGTACTAAACTACTGTACTAAACTACTGTACTAAACTACTGTACTACTAAACTACTGTACTAAACTACTGTACTACTAAACTACTGTACTAAACTACTACTAAACTACTGTACTAAAACTACTGTACTAAACTACTACTAAACTACTGTACTAAACTACTGTACTAAACTACTGTACTACTAAACTACTGTACTAAACTACTGTACTGTACTAAACTACTGTACTAAACTACTGTACTAAACTACTGTACTACTAACTAAACTACTGTACTAAACTACTGTACTAAAACTACTAAACTACTGTACTAAACTACTGTACTGTACTAAACTACTGTACTAAACTAAACTACTGTACTAAACTACTGTACTGTACTAAACTACTCTACTAAACTACTGTACTAAACTACTGTACTAAACTACTGTACTAAACTACTGTACTAAACTACTCTACTAAACTACTGTACTCTACTAAACTACTGTACTGTAAACTACTGTACTAAACTACTGTACTGTACTAAACTACTGTACTAAACTACTGTACTAAACTACTGTACTAAACTACTCTACTAAACTACTGTACTGTACTAAACTACTGTACTGTACTAAACTACTGTACTAAACTACTGTACTGTACTAAACTACTGTACTAAACTACTGTACTAAACTACTGTACTAAACTACTGTACTAAACTACTGTACTAAACTACTGTACTGTACTACTACTAAAAACTACTACTACTGTACTAAACTACTGTACTAAACTAACTACTAAACTGTACTGTACTAAACTACTGTACTAAACTACTGTACTGTACTAAACTACTCTACTAAACTACTGTACTGTACTAAACTACTGTACTAAACTACTGTACTGTACTAAACTACTGTACTAAACTACTGTACTGTACTAAACTACTGTACTAAACTACTGTACTACTAAACTACTGTACTAAACTACTGTACTCTACTAAACTACTGTACTGTACTAAACTACTGTACTAAACTACTGTACTGTACTAAACTACTCTACTAAACTACTGTACTAAACTACTGTACTAAACTACTGTACAAACTACTGTACTGTACTAAACTACTGTACTAAACTACTGTACTGTACTAAACTACTGTACTGTACTAAACTACTATTGTACTGTACTAAACTACTGTACTGTACTAAACTACTCTACTAAACTACTGTACTGTAAACTACTAAACTACTGTACTAAACTACTCTACTAAACTACTGTACTGTACTAAACTACTACTAAACTACTGTACTCTACTATTGTACTAAACTACTGTACTGTAACTACTGTACTAAACTACTGTACTGTACTAAACTACTGTAAACTACTGTACTAAACTACTGTACTAAACTACTGTACTAAACTACTGTACTACTAAACTACTGTACTAAACTACTCTAAACTAAACTACTGTACTAAACTACTGTACTAAACTACTGTACTGTACTAAACTACTATTGTACTAAACTACTGTACTCTACTATTGTACTAAACTACTGTACTAAACTACTAACTAAACTACTGTACTAAACTACTGTACTCTAACTAAACTACTGTACTGTACTAAACTACTGTACTAAACTACTGTACTAAAACTACTGTACTCTAAAACTACTGTACTAAACTACTAAACTACTGTACTAAACTACTACTGTACTAAACTACTACTCTACTAAACTACTGTAAACTACTGTACTAAACTACTGTACTGTACTAAACTACTGTACTAAACTACTAAACTACTGTACTGTACTAAACTACTGTACTAAACTACTGTACTGTACTAAACTACTGTACTCTACTAAACTACTGTACTGTACTAAACTACTGTACTAAACTACTGTACTGTACTAAACTACTGTACTCTACTAAACTACTGTACTAAACTACTGTACTAAAAACTACTGTACTCTAAAACTACTGTACTAAACTACTGTACTGTACTAAACTACTGTACTAAACTACTGTAAACTACTGTACTAAACTACTAAACTACTGTACTAATCTACTGTACTAAACTACTGTACTATTGTACTAAAGTTCTGTACTAAACTACTACTACTATTGTACTAAACTACTGTAAACTACTGTACTGTACTACTAAACTACTGTATTGTACTAAACTACTGTACTAAACTACTAAAGTTCTGTACTAAACTACTGTACTCTACTATTGTACTAAACTACTAAACTACTGTACTCTAAACTAACTGTACTCTACTATTGTACTGTACTAAACTACTACTATTGTACTAAACTACTGTACTCTACTATTGTACTAAACTACTGTACTGTACTACTAAACTAACTACTATTACTAAACTACTGTACTAAACTACTGTACTACTAAACTACTGTACTGTACTAAACTACTGTACTGTACTAAACTACTCTACTAAACTACTGTACTAAACTACTGTACTAAACTACTGTACTGTACTAAACTACTGTACTAAACTACTGTACTAAACTACTGTACTAAACTACTGTACTAAACTACTGTACTAAACTACTGTACTAAACTACTGTACTGTACTAAACTACTGTACTAAACTACTGTACTGTACTACTACTAAACTACTTTCACTAAACTACTAAACTACTGTACTCTACTAAACTACTGTACTAAACTACTAAAACTACTGTACTAAACTACTGTACTGTACTAAACTACTGTACTAAACTACTGTACTGTACTTGTACTAAACTACTGTACTCTACTAAACTACTGTACTGTACTAAACTACTGTACTAAACTACTGTACTAAACTACTGTTGTACTAAACTACTGTACTAAACTACTGTACTGTACTAAACTACTGTACTAAACTACTGTACTGTACTACTAAACTACTACTAAACTACTGTACTGTACTAAACTAAACTACTGTACTCTACTAAACTAAACTACTCTACTAAACTACTGTACTAAACTACTGTACTAAACTACTACTAAACTACTGTACTAAACTACTGTACTAAACTACTGTACTGTACTAAACTACTGTACTCTACTAAACTGTCTGTACTAAACTACTGTACTGTACTAAACTACTCTACTAAACTACTGTACTGTACTAAACTACTGTACTAAACTACTGTACTGTACTAAACTACTGTACTAAACTACTGTACTAAACTACTGTACTCTACTATTGTACTAAACTACTGTACTTTGTACTAAACTACTGTACTACTGTACTAAAACTACTATACTATTGTACTAAACTACTGTACTGTACTCTACTATTGTACTAAACTACTGTACTGTACTAAAACTACTGTACTACTAAACTACTATTGTAAAAACTACTGTACTGTACTAAACTACTCTGTACTAAACTACTGTACTGTACTAAACTACTCTACTAAACTACTGTACTAAACTACTGTACTGTACTAAACTACTGTACTAAACTACTGTACTGTACTAAACTACTGTACTAAACTACTGTACTAAACTACTGTACTAAACTACTGTACTAAACTACTCTACTAAACTACTGTACTGTACTCTACTATTGTACTAAACTACTGTACTCTACTATTGTACTAAACTACTGTACTAAACTACTGTACTGTACTAAACTACTGTACTGTACTGTACTCTACTATTGTACTACTACTGTACTAAACTACTACTAAACTACTGTACTAAAAGTTCTACTAAACTACTGTACTCTACTATTGTAAAACTACTGTACTGTACTGTAACTATTGTACTCTACTATTGTACTAAACTACTGTACTGTACTAAACTACTCTACTAAACTACTGTACTGTACTAAACTACTGTACTGTACTAAACTACTGTACTAAACTACTGTACTGTACTAAACTACTGTACTAAACTACTGTACTGTACTAAACTACTGTACTAAACTACTGTACTAAACTACTGTATTGTACTAAACTACTCTACTAAACTACTGTACTGTACTCTACTATTGTACTAAACTACTGTACTCTACTATTGTACTAAACTACTGTACTGTACTAAACTACTGTACTGTACTAAACTACTGTACTCTACTAAACTACTGTACTGTACTAAACTACTGTACTAAACTACTGTACTAAACTACTGTACTCTACTAAACTACTGTACTAAACTACTGTACTCTACTAAACTACTGTACTCTACTAAACTACTGTACTAAACTACTGTACTGTACTCTACTATTGTACTAAACTACTGTACTCTACTATTGTACTAAACTACTGTACTCTACTAAACTACTGTACTCTACTAAACTACTGTACTAAACTACTGTACTCTACTAAACTACTGTACTCTACTAAACTACTGTACTAAACTACTGTACTAAACTACTGTACTAAACTACTGTACTCTACTAAACTACTGTACTCTACTAAACTACTGTACTAAACTACTGTACTAAACTACTGTACTAAACTACTCTACTAAACTACTGTACTGTACTAAACTACTGTACTAAACTACTGTATTGTACTAAACTACTGTACTAAACTACTCTACTAAACTACTGTACTGTACTAAACTACTGTACTAAACTACTGTACTGTACTAAACTACTGTACTCTACTAAACTACTGTACTGTACTAAACTACTGTACTAAACTACTGTACTCTACTAAACTACTGTACTCTACTAAACTACTGTACTAAACTACTGTACTGTACTAAACTACTGTACTAAACTACTGTACTGTACTAAACTACTGTACTAAACTACTGTACTAATCTACTGTACTCTACTATTGTACTAAACTACTGTACTATTGTACTAAAGTTCTGTACTAAACTACTGTACTCTACTATTGTACTAAACTACTATACTATTGTACTAAACTACTGTACTGTACTCTACTATTGTACTCTACTATTGTACTAAACTACTGTACTAAACTACTATACTATTGTACTAAAGTTCTGTACTAAACTACTGTACTCTACTATTGTACTAAACTACTGTACTAAACTACTGTACTGTACTAAACTACTGTACTGTACTCTACTATTGTACTCTACTATTGTACTAAACTACTGTACTATTGTACTAAAGTTCTGTACTAAACTACTGTACTCTACTATTGTACTAAACTACTGTACTGTACTGTACTCTACTATTGTACTCTACTATTGTACTAAACTACTGTACTGTACTAAACTACTCTACTAAACTACTGTACTGTACTAAACTACTGTACTGTACTAAACTACTGTACTAAACTACTGTACTAAACTACTGTACTGTACTAAACTACTGTACTAAACTACTGTACTGTACTAAACTACTGTACTAAACTACTGTACTAAACTACTCTACTAAACTACTGTACTAAACTACTGTATTGTACTAAACTACTCTACTAAACTACTGTACTAAACTACTGTACTCTACTAAACTACTGTACTAAACTACTGTACTCTACTATTGTACTAAACTACTGTACTCTACTAAACTACTAAACTACTGTACTCTACTAAACTACTGTACTAAACTACTCTACTAAACTACTCTACTAAACTACTGTACTGTACTAAACTACTGTTCTAAACTACTGTACTAAACTACTGTATTGTACTAAACTACTCTACTAAACTACTGTACTGTACTAAACTACTGTACTAAACTACTGTACTGTACTCTACTATTGTACTAAACTACTCTACTAAACTACTGTACTGTACTAAACTACTGTACTAAACTACTGTACTGTACTCTACTATTGTACTAAACTACTCTACTAAACTACTGTACTGTACTCTACTATTGTACTAAACTACTGTACTCTACTAAACTAAACTACTCTACTAAACTACTGTACTAAACTACTGTACTAAACTACTGTACTCTACTAAACTACTGTACTCTACTAAACTACTGTACTAAACTACTGTACTCTACTAAACTACTGTACTCTACTAAACTACTGTACTAAACTACTGTACTGTACTAAACTACTCTACTAAACTACTGTACTGTACTAAACTACTCTACTAAACTACTGTACTGTACTAAACTACTGTACTAAACTACTGTACTAATCTACTGTACTCTACTATTGTACTAAACTACTGTACTATTGTACTAAAGTTCTGTACTAAACTACTGTACTCTACTATTGTACTAAACTACTATACTATTGTACTAAACTACTGTACTGTACTCTACTATTGTACTAAACTACTGTACTAAACTACTATACTATTGTACTAAAGTTCTGTACTAAACTACTGTACTCTACTATTGTACTTAACTACTGTACTAAACTACTGTACTGTACTAAACTACTGTACTGTACTGTACTCTACTATTGTACTCTACTATTGTACTAAACTACTGTACTATTGTACTAAAGTTCTGTACTAAACTACTGTACTCTACTATTGTACTCTACTATTGTACTAAACTACTGTACTGTACTGTACTCTACTATTGTACTCTACTATTGTACTAAACTACTGTACTATTGTACTAAAGTTCTGTACTAAACTACTGTACTGTATTGACTTCCTACGGTACTGGCTCAGATTGGTCTGGTTTGGACCAACCAGATGTGGTCTTGTTTATGGAAGGAGGTCATTACGACAATAGCCGGTGTGTAGACCCCAAATATGCAAAAATAAGTGTGTTCCTATTTAGCATAAATTACCATGAAGAGAAGGATATTCATGTCCATAATTATGCATTTCTGTATAGTACCGATCAGTTCTGTTACCGGGTGTTGATCCACCTCCTGTAGTTCAGTAACCAATGGAAAACCCGTCGAGGTGTGATGTCATAGCTGATCTGTTCCGTTACCGGGTGTTGATCCACTTCCTGTAGTTCAGTAACCAATGGAAAACCCGTCGAGGTGTGATGTCATAGCTGACGCATCATTCTCTCTCTGCAGACATCATGGAATGTAAATCCCAGATAGAAAACGTTAAAAAACGCATTTAAAAAAAAACCCAGAGGGAGATTTTGACCGTAATTCTGTTCACCATACTTTGCATCGTCCTAGTTATTAAACTAAATTCGTTTTTTTTTTGTGAAATGCACGTGTAAATTGATCAAAGTAAGCCCCTGTCCATAGAGTTGAATGAGCCCCTGTCCATAGAGTTGAATGAGCCCCTGTCCATAGAGTTGAATGAGCCCCTGTCCATAGAGTTGAATGAGCCCCTGTCCATAGAGTTGAATGAGCCCCTGTCCATAGAGTTGAATGAGCCCCTGTCCATAGAGTTGAATGAGCCCCTGTCCATAGAGTTGAATGAGCCCCTGTCCATAGAGTTGAATGAGCCCCTGTCCATAGAGTTGAATGAGCCCCTGTCCATAGAGTTGAATGAGCCCCTGTCCATAGAGTTGAATGAGCCCCTGTCCATAGAGTTGAATGAGCCCCTGTCCATAGAGTTGAATGAGCCCCTGTCCATAGAGTTGAATGAGCCCCCCCTGTCCATAGAGTTGAATGAGCCCCTGTCCATAGAGTTGAATGAGCCCCTGTCCATAGAGTTGAATGAGCCCCTGTCCATAGAGTTGAATGAGCCCCCATAGAGTTGAATGAGCCCCTGTCCATAGAGTTGAATGAGCCCCTGTCCATAGAGTTGAATGAGCCCCTGTCCATAGAGTTGAATGAGCCCCTGTCCATAGAGTTGAATGAGCCCCTGTCCATAGAGTTGAATGAGCCCCTGTCCATAGAGTTGAATGAGCCCCTGTCCATAGAGTTGAATGAGCCCCTGTCCATAGAGTTGAATGAGCCCCTGTCCATAGAGTTGAATGAGCCCCTGTCCATAGAGTTGAATGAGCCCCTGTCCATAGAGTTGAATGAGCCCCTGTCCATGGAGTTGAATGAGCCCCTGTCCATAGAGTTGAATGAGCCCCTGTCCATAGAGTTGAATGAGCCCCTGTCCATAGAGTTGAATGAGCCCCTGTCCATAGAGTTGAATGAGCCCCTGTCCATAGAGTTGAATGAGCCCCTGTCCATAGAGTTGAATGAGCCCCTGTCCATAGAGTTGAATGAGCCCCTGTCCATAGAGTTGAATGAGCCCCTGTCCATAGAGTTGAATGAGCCCCTGTCCATAGAGTTGAATGAGCCCCTGTCCATAGAGTTGAATGAGCCCCTGTCCATAGAGTTGAATGGTTTGTTAAACTTTTTGGAATCAATGTTTTTTTGTTGTTGTTTTTTTGGCATACATTATGAAAGTGTAATTCCGTTACCGTGGAACTGCCCGAGAGGGTAGAGGAGAGGAGAGGAGAGGAGAGAGGAGAGGAGAGGAGAGGAGAGGGAGTGTGATGTAGGTGTATGCTGAGGGTCTGTTGTTGAGGGGAAATGTGAGTAAGTTAGAAGGCTATTTGTGTCTCTCTCTTATCTTCTTTCCTCTCTGTCACGCTCACTTTCGCTCCCCCTCTCTCCTCTCTCTACTAGTTGATGGGCTCGTTGGTCCTTGCAGTCGGGCTGTGGTTGCGGTTCGATCCTGAGACCGTCGCTCTGCTGAACGGAGACGGAGCGCCAGACACCTTCTTTTATGGTGAGTACAGGTACAGGAATCAGCCAATCAGTAGGGAGGGGATGTGTGAGTTAGCCAATGGGACTGGAGGAGGCCTATAAATGAACCAATGAGCAGGAGCAGGAGAAGTGACAAGATGTCAGAGAGGCTGAAAGTGGCCCTGGAGAAGCGGTGAGGATTGTAATTTGAAGATAGGGTCACAAAAATGTCTGCTTATAAACTGTATGGAAAACAGCGATGTCTAATTCTATACAACGTTGTCGCCCTGAATACTGAACAGAAATTTAAACACAACGTGCACCAAAAACGGGCCACTGTAAAATATCTCAAGTTTCTTGTGTAATTGTGTAATTTGTGAAATGTGTAATTGGCATGCTGACTGCAGGAATGCCCACCAGAGCTGTTACCAGATAATTTAATGTTCATTCATCTACCATAAGCCGCCTCCGACCGGCCTCACAATCATAGACCACGTGTAACCGGCCTGATCAGCTCGATGCAAAGGAGATGTGTCTCGCAGCATGAGCCAAATGGTGATCACACCGGATACTGACTGGTCTCCTGATCCACGCCCCTACCCTAACAGGTATCTGTGCCCAACAGGTATCTGTGCCCAACAGGTATCTGTGCCCAACAGGTATCTGTGCCCAACAGGTATCTGTGCCCAACAGGTATCTGTGCCCACCAACCGGTATCTGTGCCCACCAACCGGTATCTGTGCCCACCAACCGGTATCTGTGCCCACCAACCGGTATCTGTGCCCACCAACCGGTATCTGTGCCCAACCGGTATATGTGCCCAACCGGTATATGTGCCCAACAGGTATCTGTGCCCAACAGGTATCTGTGCCCAACCGGTGGTACTGACTGGTCTCCTGATCCACGCCCCTACCCTAACCGGTATCTGTGCCCAACAGGTATCTGTGCCCAACCGGTATCTGTGCCCAACAGGTATCTGTGCCCACCAACCGGTATCTGTGCCCAACAGGTATCTGTGCCCAACAGGTATCTGTGCCCAACCGGTATCTGTGCCCAACAGGTATATGTGCCCAACAGGTATCTGTGCCCACCAGGTATCTGTGCCCAACCGGTATCTGTGCCCAACCGGTATCTGTGCCCAACCGGTATCTGTGCCCAACAGATGCATATCTGCATGTCCAGTCATGTGAAATCCCAACCGGTGGTACTGACTGGTCTCCTGATCCACGCCCCTACCCTAACCGGTATCTGTGCCCAACAGGTATATGTGCCCAACAGGTATCTGTGCCCACCAGGTATCTGTGCCCAACCGGTATCTGTGCCCAACCGGTATCTGTGCCCAACAGATGCATATCTGCATGTCCAGTCATGTGAAATCATAAACAGTGTAAAAAAACACCAGTCTGAGTCAAGAACATTCACGTTCAACAGTTTCCTGTGTGTATCAAGAATGCCCCAACATACAAAGGACATATGGTTAGTCTATAGACAAACACACTGTCAACTATGGTTAGTTAGACTATAGACAAACACACTGTCAACTATATGGTTAGTTAGACTATAGACAAACACACTGTCAAGTATATGGTTAGTTAGACTATAGACAAACACACTGTCAAGTATATGGTTAGTTAGACTATAGACACACTGTCAACTATGGTTAGTTAGTCTATAGACAAACACACTGTCAACTATATGGTTAGTTAGTCTATAGACAAACACACTGTCAAGTATATGGTTAGTTAGACTATAGACAAACACACTGTCAACTATATGGTTAGTTAGACTATAGACAAACACACTGTCAAGTATATGGTTAGTTAGTCTATAGACAACCACACTGTCAACTATATGGTTAGTTAGTCTATAGACACACTGTCAACTATATGGTTAGTTAGTCTATAGACAAACACACTGTCAACTATGGTTAGTTAGTCTATAGACAAACACACTGTCAACTATGGTTAGTTAGTCTATAGACAAACACACTGTCAACTATGGTTAATTAGTCTATAGACACACTGTCAACTATATGGTTAGTTAGTCTATAGACACACTGTCAACTATATGGTTAGTTAGTCTATAGACACACTGTCAACTATATGGTTGGTTAGTCTATAGACACACTGTCAACTATGGTTAGTTAGTCTATAGACACACTGTCAGCTATATGGTTAGTTAGTCTATAGACAGACTGTCAACTATATGGTTAGTTAGTCTATAGACAAACACACTGTCAACTATGGTTAGTTAGTCTATAGACAAACACACTGTCAACTATGGTTAGTTAGTCTATAGACAAACACACTGTCAACTATGGTTAGTTAGTCTATAGACACACTGTCAACTATATGGTTAGTTAGTCTATAGACACACTGTCAACTATATGGTTAGTTAGTCTATAGACACACTGTCAACTATATGGTTGGTTAGTCTATAGACACACTGTCAACTATATGGTTAGTTAGTCTATAGACACACTGTCAACTATATGGTTGGTTAGTCTATAGACACACTGTCAACTATGGTTAGTTAGTCTATAGACACACTGTCAGCTATATGGCTAGTTAGTCTATAGACAGACTGTCAACTATATGGTTAGTTAGTCTATAGACAAACACACTGTCAACTATGGTTAGTTAGTCTATAGACAAACACACTGTCAACTATGGTTAGTTAGTCTATAGACAAACACACTGTCAACTATGGTTAGTTAGTCTATAGACAAACACACTGTCAACTATGGTTAGTTAGTCTATAGACACACTGTCAACTATATGGTTAGTTAGTCTATAGACACACTGTCAGCTATATGGTTAGTTAGTCTATAGACACACTGTCAGCTATATGGTTAGTTAGTCTATAGACACACTGTCAACTATATGGTTAGTTAGTCTATAGACACACTGTCAACTATGGTTAGTTAGTCTATAGACACACTGTCAACTATGGTTAGTTAGTCTATAGACACACTGTCAACTATATGGTTAGTTAGTCTATAGACACACTGTCAACTATATGGTTAGTTAGTCTATAGACACACACTGTCAACTATATGGTTGGTTAGTCTATAGACACACTGTCAGCTATGGTTGGTTAGTCTATACACACACTGTCAACTATATGGTTTGTTAGTCTATAGACACACTGTCAACTATATGGTTAGTTAGTCTATAGACACACTGTCAACTATATGGTTAGTTAGTCTATAGACACACTGTCAACTATATGGTTAGTTAGTCTATAGACACACTGTCAACTATATGGTTAGTTAGTCTATAGACACTGTCAACTATGGTTAGTTAGTCTATAGACACACTGTCAACTATATGGTTGGTTAGTCTATAGACACACTGTCAACTATATGGTTAGTTAGTCTATAGACAAACACACTGTCAACTATGGTTAGTTAGTCTATAGACAAACACACTGTCAACTATATGGTTAGTTAGTCTATAGACACTGTCAACTATGGTTAGTTAGTCTATAGACACACTGTCAACTATGGTTAGTTAGTCTATAGACACACTGTCAACTATATGGTTAGTTAGTCTATAGACACACACTGTCAACTATGGTTAGTTAGTCTATAGACACACACTGTCAACTATGGTTAGTTAGTCTATAGACACATTGTCAACTATGGTTAGTTAGTCTATAGACACACCCTGTCAACTATATGGTTAGTTAGTCTATAGACACACTGTCAACTATATGGTTAGTTAGTCTATAGACATACTGTCAACTATATGGTTAGTTAGTCTATAGACATACTGTCAACTATATGGTTAGTTAGTCTATAGACACACTGTCAACTATATGGTTAGTTAGTCTATAGACACACTGTCAACTATATGGTTAGTTAGTCTATAGACACACTGTCAACTATATGGTTAGTTAGTCTATAGACACACTGTCAACTATATGGTTAGTTAGTCTATAGACAGACACACTGTCAACTATGGTTAGTTAGTCTATAGACACACTGTCAACTATATGGTTAGTTAGTCTATAGACAAACACACTGTCAGCTATATGGTTAGTTAGTCTATAGACAAACACACTGTCAACTATGGTTAGTTAGTCTATAGACAAACACACTGTCAACTATGGTTAGTTAGTCTATAGACAAACACACTGTCAGCTATGGTTAGTTAGTCTATAGACACACTGTCAACTATATGGTTAGTTAGTCTATAGACACACTGTCAACTATATGGTTAGTTAGTCTATAGACACACTGTCAACTATATGGTTAGTTAGTCTATAGACACACTGTCAACTATATGGTTAGTTAGTCTATAGACACACTGTCTAGTATATGGTTAGTTAGTCTATAGACACACTGTCAACTATGGTTAGTTAGTCTATAGACACACTGTCTAGTATATGGTTAGTTAGTCTATAGACACACTGTCAACTATATGGTTAGTTAGTCTATAGACACACTGTCAACTATATGGTTAGTTAGTCTATAGACAAACACACTGTCAACTATATGGTTAGTTAGTCTATAGACACACTGTCAACTATATGGTTAGTTAGTCTATAGACACACACTGTCAACTATATGGTTGGTTAGTCTATAGACACACTGTCAGCTATGGTTGGTTAGTCTATAGACACACTGTCAACTATATGGTTAGTTAGTCTATAGACACACTGTCAACTATATGGTTAGTTAGTCTATAGACACACTGTCAACTATATGGTTAGTCAACTGTCAACTATATGGTTAGTTAGTCTATAGACACTGTCAACTATGGTTAGTTAGTCTATAGACACACTGTCAACTATATGGTTGGTTAGTCTATAGACACACTGTCAACTATATGGTTAGTTAGTCTATAGACAAACACACTGTCAACTATGGTTAGTTAGTCTATAGACAAACACACTGTCAACTATGGTTAGTTAGTCTATAGACACACTGTCAACTATGGTTAGTTAGTCTATAGACACACTGTCAACTATGGTTAGTTAGTCTATAGACACACTGTCAACTATATGGTTAGTTAGTCTATAGACACACACTGTCAACTATGGTTAGTTAGTCTATAGACACACTGTCAACTATGGTTAGTTAGTCTATAGACACACTGTCAACTATGGTTAGTTAGTCTATAGACACACTGTCAACTATATGGTTAGTTAGTCTATAGACACACTGTCAACTATATGGTTAGTTAGTCTATAGACATACTGTCAACTATATGGTTAGTTAGTCTATAGACACACTGTCAACTATATGGTTAGTTAGTCTATAGACACACTGTCAACTATATGGTTAGTTAGTCTATAGACACACTGTCAACTATATGGTTAGTTAGTCTATAGACACACTGTCAACTATATGGTTAGTTAGTCTATAGACACACTGTCAACTATATGGTTAGTTAGTCTATAGACACACTGTCAACTATACTTAGTCAACTATAGACACACTGTCAACTATGGTTAGTTAGTCTATAGACACACTGTCAACTATATGGTTAGTTAGTCTATAGACAAACACACTGTCAACTATGGTTAGTTAGTCTATAGACACACTGTCAACTATATGGTTAGTTAGTCTATAGACAAACACACTGTCAACTATATGGTTAGTTAGTCTATAGACAAACACACTGTCAACTATGGTTAGTTAGTCTATAGACAAACACACTGTCAACTATGGTTAGTTAGTCTATAGACACACACTGTCAACTATATGGTTAGTTAGTCTATAGACACACTGTCAACTATATGGTTAGTTAGTCTATAGACACACTGTCAACTATATGGTTAGTTAGTCTATAGACAAACACACTGTCAACTATATGGTTAGTTAGTCTATAGACAAACACACTGTCAACTATGGTTAGTTAGACAAACACACTGTCAGCTATAGTTAGTCTATAGACACACTGTCAACTATATGGTTAGTTAGTCTATAGACACACTGTCAACTATATGGTTAGTTAGTCTATAGACACACTGTCAACTATATGGTTAGTTAGTCTATAGACACACTGTCAACTATATGGTTAGTTAGTCTATAGACACACTGTCAACTATATGGTTAGTTAGTCTATAGACACACTGTCAACTATATGGTTAGTTAGTCTATAGACACACTGTCAACTATATGGTTAGTTAGTCTATAGACAGACACACTGTCAACTATGGTTAGTTAGTCTATAGACACACTGTCAACTATATGGTTAGTTAGTCTATAGACAAACACACTGTCAACTATATGGTTAGTTAGTCTATAGACAAACACACTGTCAACTATGGTTAGTTAGTCTATAGACAAACACACTGTCAGCTATGGTTAGTTAGTCTATAGACACACTGTCAACTATATGGTTAGTTAGTCTATAGACACACTGTCAACTATATGGTTAGTTAGTCTATAGACACACTGTCAACTATATGGTTAGTTAGTCTATAGACACACTGTCTAGTATATGGTTAGTTAGTCTATAGACACACTGTCAACTATGGTTAGTTAGTCTATAGACACACTGTCTAGTATATGGTTAGTTAGTCTATAGACACACTGTCAACTATATGGTTAGTTAGTCTATAGACACACTGTCAACTATATGGTTAGTTAGTCTATAGACAAACACACTGTCAACTATATGGTTAGTTAGTCTATAGACACACTGTCAACTATATGGTTAGTTAGTCTATAGACACACACTGTCAACTATATGGTTGGTTAGTCTATAGACACACTGTCAGCTATGGTTGGTTAGTCTATACACACACTGTCAACTATATGGTTTGTTAGTCTATAGACACACTGTCAACTATATGGTTAGTTAGTCTATAGACACACTGTCAACTATATGGTTAGTTAGTCTATAGACACACTGTCAACTATATGGTTAGTTAGTCTATAGACACACTGTCAACTATATGGTTAGTTAGTCTATAGACACTGTCAACTATGGTTAGTTAGTCTATAGACACACTGTCAACTATATGGTTGGTTAGTCTATAGACACACTGTCAACTATATGGTTAGTTAGTCTATAGACAAACACACTGTCAACTATGGTTAGTTAGTCTATAGACAAACACACTGTCAACTATATGGTTAGTTAGTCTATAGACACTGTCAACTATGGTTAGTTAGTCTATAGACACACTGTCAACTATGGTTAGTTAGTCTATAGACACACTGTCAACTATGGTTAGTTAGTCTATAGACACACACTGTCAACTATATGGTTAGTTAGTCTATAGACACACACTGTCAACTATGGTTAGTTAGTCTATAGACACATTGTCAACTATGGTTAGTTAGTCTATAGACACACCCTGTCAACTATATGGTTAGTTAGTCTATAGACACACTGTCAACTATATGGTTAGTTACACACTGTCAACTATATGGTTAGTTAGTCTATAGACAAACACTGTCAACTATATGGTTAGTTAGTCTATAGACACACTGTCAACTATATGGTTAGTTAGTCTATAGACACACTGTCAACTATATGGTTAGTTAGTCTATAGACACACTGTCAACTACACAACTATATGGTTAGTTAGTCTATAGACACACTGTCAACTATATAGTTAGTCTATAGACAGACACACTGTCAACTATGGTTAGTTAGTCTATAGACACACTGTCAACTATATGGTTAGTTAGTCAAACACACTAACTATGACAAAGACACACTGTCAACTATATGGTTAGTTAGTCTATAGACAAACACACTGTCAACTATATGGTTAGTTAGTCTATAGACAAACACACTGTCAACTATATGGTTAGTTAGTCTATGACAAACACACTGTCAACTATATGTTAGTTAGTTAGTCTATAGACACACTGTCAACTATATGGTTAGTTAGTCTATAGACACACTGTCAACTATATGGTTAGTTAGTCTATAGACACACTGTCAACTATATGGTTAGTTAGTCTATAGACACACTGTCAACTATATGGTTAGTTAGTCTATAGACACACTGTCAACTATGGTTAGTTAGTCTATAGACACACTGTCTAGTATATGGTTAGTTAGTCTATAGACACACTGTCTAGTATATGGTTAGTTAGTCTATAGACACACTGTCAACTATATGGTTAGTTAGTCTATAGACACACACACTGTTAACTATATGGTTAGTTAGTCTATAGACACACTGTCAACTATATGGTTAGTTAGTCTATAGACACACTGTCAACTATGGTTAGTTAGTCTATAGACACACAGTCAACTATATGGTTAGTTAGTCTATAGACACACTGTCAACTATATGGTTAGTTAGTCTATAGACACACTGTCAACTATATGGTTAGTTAGTCTATAGACACACTGTTTGGTTAGTCTATAGACACACTGTCAACTATATGGTTAGTTAGTCTATAGACACACTGTCAACTATATGGTTAGTTAGTCTATAGACACACTGTCAAGTCTATATATGGTTAGTTAGTCTATAGACACACTGTCAACTATATGGTTAGTTAGTCTATAGACACACTGTCAACTATATGGTTAGTTAGTCTATAGACACACTGTCAACTATATGGTTAGTTAGTCTATAGACACACTGTCAACTATGGTTAGTTAGTCTATAGACACACTGTCAACTATATGGTTGGTTAGTCTATAGACACACTGTCAACTATATGGTTAGTTAGTCTATAGACAAACACACTGTCAACTATGGTTAGTTAGTCTATAGACAAACACACTGTCAACTATGGTTAGTTAGTCTATAGACAAACACTGTCAACTATGGTTAGTTAGTCTATAGACACACTGTCAACTATATGGTTAGTCTATAGACACACTGTCAACTATAGTTAGTCATAGACACACTGTCAACTATGGTTAGTTAGTCTATAGACACACTGTCAACTATATGGTTAGTTAGTCTATAGACACACTGTCAACTATATGGTTAGTTAGTCTATAGACACACTGTCAACTATATGGTTAGTTAGTCTATAGACACACTGTCAACTATATGGTTAGTTAGTCTATAGACACAGTATATGGTTGGTTAGTCTATAGACACACACTGTCAACTATATGGTTAGTTAGTCTATAGACACACTGTCAACTATATGGTTAGTTAGTCTATAGACACACTGTCAACTATATGGTTAGTTAGTCTATAGACACACTGTCAACTATATGGTTAGTTAGTCTATAGACACACTGTCAACTATATGGTTAGTTAGTCTATAGACACACACTGTCAACTATATGGTTGGTTAGTCTATAGACACACTGTCAACTATATGGTTAGTTAGTCTATAGACACACTGTCAACTATATGGTTAGTTAGTCTATAGACACACTGTCAACTATATGGTTAGTTAGTCTATAGACACACTGTCAACTATATGGTTAGTTAGTCTATAGACACACTGTCAACTATATGGTTAGTTAGTCTATAGACACACTGTCAACTATGGTTAGTTAGTCTATAGACACACTGTCAACTATATGGTTGGTTAGTCTATAGACACACTGTCAACTATATGGTTAGTTAGTCTATAGACAAACACACTGTCAACTATATGGTTAGTTAGTCTATAGACACACTGTCAACTATGGTTAGTTAGTCTATAGACAAACACACTGTCAACTATATGGTTAGTTAGTCTATAGACACACTGTCAACTATTGTTAGTTAGTCTATAGACACACTGTCAACTATATGGTTAGTTAGTCTATAGACACACACTGTCAACTATGGTTAGTTAGTCTATAGACACACTGTCAACTATATGGTTAGTTAGTCTATAGACACACTGTCAACTATATGGTTAGTTAGTCTATAGACACACTGTCAACTATATGGTTAGTTAGTCTATAGACACACTGTCAACTATATGGTTAGTTAGTCTATAGACACACTGTCAACTATATGGTTAGTTAGTCTATAGACACACTGTCAACTATATGGTTAGTTAGTCTATAGACACACTGTCAACTATATGGTTAGTTAGTCTATAGACACACTGTCAACTATATGGTTAGTTAGTCTATAGACACACTGTCAACTATATGGTTAGTTAGTCTATAGACACACTGTCAACTATATGGTTAGTTAGTCTATAGACACACTGTCAACTATATGGTTAGTTAGTCTATAGACACACTGTCAACTATATGGTTAGTTAGTCTATAGACAAAACACACTGTCAACTATATGGTTAGTTAGTCTATAGACACACACAACTATATGGTTGGTTAGTCTATAGACACACTGTCAACTATATGGTTAGTTAGTCTATAGACACACTGTCAACTATATGGTTAGTTAGTCTATAGACACACTGTCAACTATATGGTTAGTTAGTCTATAGACACACTGTCAACTATGGTTAGTTAGTCTATAGACAAACACACTGTCAACTATATGGTTAGTTAGTCTATAGACAAACACACTGTCAACTATGGTTAGTTAGTCTATAGACACACTGTCAACTATATGGTTAGTTAGTCTATAGACACACTGTCAACTATATGGTTAGTTAGTCTATAGACACACTGTCAACTATATGGTTAGTTAGTCTATAGACACACTGTCAACTATATGTTAGTTAGTCTATAGACACACTGTCAACTATATGGTTAGTTAGTCTATAGACACACTGTCAACTATGGTTAGTTAGTCTATAGACACACTGTCAACTATATGGTTAGTTAGTCTATAGACACACTGTCAACTATATGGTTAGTTAGTCTATAGACACACACACTGTCAACTATATGGTTAGTTAGTCTATAGACACACTGTCAACTATATGGGCAGTTAGTCTATAGACACACTGTCAACTATATGGGCAGTTAGTCTATAGACACACTGTCAGCTATGGTTGGTTAGTCTATAGACACACTGTCAACTATATGGTTAGTTAGTCTATAGACACACTGTCAACTATATGGTTAGTTAGTCTATAGACACACTGTCAACTATATGGTTAGTTAGTCTATAGACACACTGTCAACTATATGGTTGGTTAGTCTATAGACACACTGTCAACTATATGGTTAGTTAGTCTATAGACACACACACTGTTAACTATATGGTTAGTTAGTCTATAGACACACACACTAGTCTATAGACTACTGGTTAGTTAGTCTATAGACACACACTGTCAACTATGGTTAGTTAGTCTATAGACACACAGTCAACTATATGGTTAGTTAGTCTATAGACACACTGTCAACTATATGGTTAGTTAGTCTATAGACACACTGTCAACTATATGGTTAGTTAGTCTATAGACACACTGTCAACTATATGGTTAGTTAGTCTATAGACACACTGTCAACTATATGGTTAGTTAGTCTATAGACAAACACACTGTCAACTATATGGTTAGTTAGTCTATAGACACACTGTCAACTATATGGTTAGTTAGTCTATAGACACACTGTCAACTATATGGTTAGTTAGTCTATAGACACAAACTTATGGTTAGTTAGTCTATAGACACACTGTCAACTATATGGTTAGTTAGTCTATAGACACACTGTCTAGTATATGGTTAGTTAGTCTATAGACAAACACACTGTCAACTATGGTTAGTTAGTCTATAGACACACTGTCAACTATATGGTTAGTTAGTCTATAGACACACTGTCAACTATGGTTAGTTAGTCTATAGACACACAGTCAACTATGGTTAGTTAGTTAGACACACTGTCAACTATATGGTTAGTTAGTCTATAGACACACTGTCAACTATATGGTTAGTTAGTCTATAGACACACTGTCAACTATATGGTTAGTTAGTCTATAGACACACTGTCAACTTAGTTAGTTAGTCTATAGACACACTGTCAACTATATGGTTAGTTAGTCTATAGACACACTGTCAACTATATGGTTAGTTAGTCTATAGACACACTGTCAACTATATGGTTAGTTAGTCTATAGACACACTGTCAACTATGGTTAGTTAGTCTATAGACACACTGTCAACTATATGGTTAGTTAGTCTATAGACACACTGTCAACTATATGGTTAGTTAGTCTATAGACAAACACACTGTCAACTATATGGTTAGTTAGTCTATAGACACACTGTCAACTATATGGTTAGTTAGTCTATAGACACACTGTCAACTATATGGTTAGTTAGTCTATAGACACACTGTCAACTATATGGTTAGTTAGTCTATAGACACACTGTCAACTATATGGTTAGTTAGTCTATAGACAAACACACTGTCAACTATGGTTAGTTAGTCTATATACACTGGTTAGTTAGTCAATTATGGTTAGTTAGTCTATAGACACACTGTCAACTATATGGTTAGTTAGTCTATAGACACACTGTCAACTATATGGTTAGTTAGTCTATGTCAACTATATGGTTAGTTAGTCTATAGACACACTGTCAACTATATGGTTAGTTAGTCTATAGACACACTGTCAACTATATGGTTAGTTAGTCTATAGACACACTGTCAACTATGGTTAGTTAGTCACACACTGTCAACTATATGGTTAGTCTATAGACACACTGTCAACTATAGTTAGTCTATAGACACTGTCAACTATATGGTTAGTTAGTCTATAGACACACTGTCAACTATATGGTTAGTTAGTCTATAGACACACTGTCAACTATATGGTTAGTTAGTCTATAGACACACACACTATGTTAGGTGTAACTATATGTCTATAACACACTGTCAACTATATGGTTAGTTAGTCTATAGACACACTGTCAACTATATGGTTAGTTAGTCTATAGACACACTGTCAACTATGGTTAGTTAGTCTATAGACACACTGTCAACTATATGGTTAGTTAGTCTATAGACACACTGTCAACTAACTATAGACACACACTGTTATATGGTTAGTTAGTCTATAGACACACTGTCAACTATATGGTTAGTCAACTATAGACACACTGTCAACTATATGGTTAGTTAGTCTATAGACACACTGTCAACTATATGGTTAGTTAGTCTATAGACACACTGTCAACTATATGGTTAGTTAGTCTATAGACACACTGTCAACTATATGGTTAGTTAGTCTATAGACACACTGTCAACTATATGGTTAGTTAGTCTATAGACACACTGTCAACTATATGGTTAGTTAGTCTATAGACACACTGTCAACTATATGGTTAGTTAGTCTATAGACACACTGTCAACTATATGGTTAGTTAGTCTATAGACACACTGTCAACTATATGGTTAGTTAGTCTATAGACACACTGTCAACTATATGGTTAGTTAGTCTATAGACACACTGTCAACTATATGGTTAGTTAGTCTATAGACACACTGTCAACTATATGGTTAGTTAGTCTATAGACACACTGTCTATAGACAAACACACTGTCAACTATATGGTTAGTTAGTCTATAGACACTACTGTCAACTATATGGTTAGTTAGTCTATAGACACACTGTCAACTATATGGTTAGTTAGTCTATAGACACACTGTCAACTATATGGTTAGTTAGTCTATAGACAAACTATGGTTAGTTAGTCTACACACTGTCAACTATGGTTAGTTAGTCTATAGACACACTGTCAACTATATGGTTAGTTAGTCTATAACTATGACAAGACACACTGTCAACTATATGGTTAGTTAGTCTATAGACACACTGTCAACTATATGGTTAGTTAGTTAGACACACTGTCAACTATATGGTTAGTTACACAAACACACTGTCAACTATATGGTTAGTTAGTCTATAGACACACTGTCAACTATATGGTTAGTTAGTCTATAGACACACTGTCAACTATGGTTAGTTAGTCTATAGACACACTGTCAACTATATGGTTAGTTAGTCTAATACACACTGTAACTATATGTTTAGTCTATAGACACACTGTCACTGTTAACTATAGACACACTGTCAACTATATGGTTAGTTAGTCTATATACACACTGTCAACTATATGGTTAGTTAGTCTATAGACACACTGTCAACTATGGTTAGTTAGTCTATAGACACACTGTTAACTATATGGTTAATTAGTCTATAGACAAACACACTGTTAACTATATGGTTAGTTAGTCTATAGACACACACTGTCAACTATATAGTTAGTCTATAGACACACTGTCAACTATATAGTTAGTTAGTCTATAGACACACTGTCAACTATATGGTTAGTTAGTCTATAGACACACTGTCAACTATATAGTTAGTTAGTCTATAGACACACTGTCAACTATATAGTTAGTTAGTCTATAGACACACTGTCAACTATGGTTAGTTAGTCTATAGACACACTGTCAACTATGGTTAGTTAGTCTATAGACACACTGTCAACTATATGGTTAGTTAGTCTATAGACACACTGTCAACTATATAGTTAGTTAGTCTATAGACACACTGTCAACTATATAGTTAGTTAGTCTATAGACACACTGTCAACTATATAGTTAGTTAGTCTATAGACACACTGTCAACTATATAGTTAGTTAGTCTATAGACACACTGTCAGCTGGGCACTGGTCCTGCAGGTCACTACATTATGTCTGTTTAGTGCAGAGTTATAATACTGACTCTCCTGCTGGTCACTACATTATTTCTGTTTAGTGCAGAGTTATAATACTGACTCTCCTGCAGGTCACTACATTATGTCTGTTTAGTCCACAGTTATAATACTGACTCTCCTGCTGGTCACTACATTATGTCTGTTTAGTCCACAGTTATAATACTGACTCTCCTGCTGGTCACTACATTATGTCTGTTTAGTCCACAGTTATAATACTGACTCTCCTGCTGGTCACTACATTATGTCTGTTTAGTCCACAGTTATAATACTGACTCTCCTGCTGGTCACTACATTATGTCTGTTTAGTCCACAGTTATAATACTGACTCTCCTGTTCCACAGTTATAATACTGACTCTCCTGCTGGTCACTACATTATGTCTGTTTAGTCCACAGTTATAATACTGACTCTCCTGCTGGTCACTTATGTCTGTTTAGTCCATTATAATACTGACTCTCTGCTGGTTACATTATGTCTGTTTAGTCCACAGTTATAATACTGACTCTCCTGCTGGTCACTACATTATGTCTGTTTAGTCCACAGTTATAATACTGACTCTCCTGCTGGTCACTACATTATGTCTGTTTAGTCCACAGTTATAATACTGACTCTCCTGCTGGTCACTACATTATGTCTGTTTAGTCCACAGTTATAATACTGACTCTCCTGCTGGTCACTATGTCTGTTTAGTGCAGATGATGTTCAGCTTGTAAAGGTCTCTCACATATGGTCTGGTTGATAACTGTGTTGTTTGTGTGGTCTAATGCTGCCCTCTGCTGGTGCTCCTGGGAACTGCAACAGTCTCGCTGAATATATAACACTCTGAATGGTCTTTCATCTGATTTGTTTTCCTCTCTCTTTCTCTCCCTCTCTCTCTCTCTCTCTGTCTTTGTCTCTCTCTCTCTCTCTGTCTCTCTCGCTGTCTCTCTCTCGCTGTCTCTGTCTCTCTCTCGCTGTCTCTGTCTCTCTCTCTGTCTCTCTCTCTCTGTCTCTCTCTCTCTGTCTCTCTCTCGCTGTCTCTCCCTCTCTCTCGCTGTCTCTCTCTCGCTGTCTCTCTCTCTCTGTCTCTCTCGCTGTCACTGTATCTCTCTCTCTCTCTCTGCCCCCCCTCCAGGTGTGTATATCCTGATCATAGCGGGCAGTCTAGTGATGTTGGTGGGATTCTTTGGCTGCTGTGGAGCCATACGAGAGTCCCAGTGTCTGCTGGGGTCGGTGAGTTGACACACTTCCCCGAGGGGCAGAAAACACAATCAAGCTAGCTAGATAATTAGTCCGATCTAGACTGAACTCAGAATCTTCAGTAACACTGTATTTTAGAAGTACATTAGTACACACTGATTAGTGTACTAATTAGCACACTGATTAGCACACTGATTTGTAGTTCGTCAGTGTGCTTATAAGTCTCTTATAGGCCCTTTTACTAGGTCTCATTCAGCGGTGGAAAAAGTACCCAAATCTTAAACGGTCCACTCTAACCTGTCTTTGTGTTCCAGATCAGAAACCATGGAAACGGTCCACTCTAACCTGTCTTTGTGTTCCAGATCAGAAACCATGGAAACGGTCCACTCTAACCTGTCTTTGTGTTCCAGATCAGAAACCATGGAAACGGTCCACTCTAACCTGTCTTTGTGTTCCAGATCAGAAACCATGGAAACGGTCCTCTCTAACCTGTCTTTGTATTCCAGATCAGAAACCATGGAAACGGTCCACTATAGCCTTTCTTTGTGTTTCAGATCAGAAACCATGGAAACGGTCCACTCTAACCTGTCTTTGTGTTCCAGATCAGAAACCATGGAAACAGTCCACTCTAACCTGTCTTTGTGTTCCAGATCAGAAACCATGGAAACGGTCCACTCTAGCCTGTCTTTGTGTTCCAGATCAGAAACCATGGAAACGGTCCACTCTAACCTGTCTTTGTGTTCCAGATCAGAAACCATGGAAACGGTCCACTCTAACCTGTCTTTGTGTTCCAGATCAGAAACCATGGAAACGGTCCACTCTAACCTGTCTTTGTGTTCCAGATCAGAAACCATGGAAACGGTCCACTCTAACCTGTCTTTGTGTTCCAGTTCTTTGCCTGCCTGCTGATAATCTTTGGCGCTGAGGTTGCTGCTGGTGTGTTTGGCTTCTTGAACAAAGACAAGGTACCCATAATACACCGCACCAGTCCACCACGCTATTGTGGTTCCAACTGTCATTTATTGTCTTACTTCAGATAACCAATCAGACGGAGTTGTCTCGCGCTAAAGGGACGAGCGTTTGCGTCGCAGTAACGCCACCTGTCGGAAATATAATAATTATTTTTACGGTCTTGTCTGATTCTTTTCTGACAGATAATCGAAGATGTCCAGAACTATTACATCAAATCCTACAACGACAACAAAAACAACAACACAATGACACAAAACTCTTACCACAAAGTTGTAAGTACATACATTAACGCAAAACATTTTCTCCAGGGGGAAAAAAAAACTATGCTTGAAAACAATAGTCCATACGATAGATGCATAAGATTTATTGTTGATTTCAATGATGCTAAACTCTAGTTAGAACTACCGATTTACCCTCCAGAATTATTGTGACATTTTCTTTTGTTATTTTGTCTCCAGCACTTTTGGATTTTATATTAAACAATGACTATGAGGTTGAAGTGCAGACTGGTAGCTTTAATTTGAGGGTGTTTGTGAGACAGCGTTTGGGACCATGTTTTGTGGAGGTACTACTCTTTAATTTGAGGGTATCTCCATTCATATCTGATCAATCATTTAGAAATTACAGTATTTTTGTACTTAGTCCCTCACATTTTAGTGGACCAAAAAATATTGAGACAGATTGACTTATATGTGAATAAAAGTAGTCAGAAGTTTAGTATTTGGTCCCATATTCCTATCACACAATGACATTAAAATGACTATGTGGTTAGTTTTAATTTGAGGATATTTGCATCCATATCTGGTGGACCATTTTCGAAATTACAGCACTTTATGTACAAAAATATTGGAGCCGATTGACTTATATGTGAATAAAAGTAGTCAGAAGTTTAGTATTTGGTCCCATATTCCTAGCACACAATGACCACATCAAACCTGTGACTCTATAAACGTGTTGGATGCATTTTGCTGTTTGTTCTGGTTGTGTTTCAGATTATTTTGTGTCCAATAGAAATGAGATGATAAATAATGTATTGTGTCATATTTTGGAGTCACTTTTATTGCAAATAAGAATAGAATATGTGTCTAAACACTTCTACATGTAAAAATGTATGTTACCATGGTTACGGGTAACTCTGAATGAATCATGAATAACGAGTGAGAAAGTTAGAGGCATAAATATCAACCCCCCCCCCCAAAAATGCTAATCTCTCCTGTTATTGTAATGGTGAGAGGTTAGCATGTCTTGGAGCTATGATATAAGATGCTAACCTCCCCTGTTATTGTAATGGTGAGAGGTTAGCATGTCTTGGAGGTATGATATAAGATGCTAACCTCCCCTGTTATTGTAATGGTGAGAGGTTAGCATGTCTTGGGGGTATGATATAAGATGCTAACCTCTCCTGTTATTGTAATGGTGAGAGGTTAGCATGTCTTGGGGGTATGATATAAGATGCTAACCTCCCCTGTTATTGTAATGGTGAGAGGTTAGCATGTCTTGGAGGTATGATATAAAATGCTAACCTCCACTGTTATTGTAATGGTGAGAGGTTAGCATGTCTTGGAGGTATGATATAAGATGCTAACCTCTCCTGTTATTGTAATGGTGAGAGGTTAGCATGTCTTGGAGGTACGATATAAAATGCTAACCTCCCCTGTTATTGTAATGGTGAGAGGTTAGCATGTCTTGGGGCTATGATATAAGATGCTAACCTCCCCTGTTATTGTAATGGTGAGAGGTTAGCATGTCTTGGGGGTATGATATAAGATGCTAACCTCCCCTGTTATTGTAATGGTGAGAGGTTAGCATGTCTTGGAGGTATGATCTAAAATGCTAACCTCCCCTGTTATTGTAATGGTGAGAGGTTAGCATGTCTTGGAGGTATGATATAAGATGCTAACCTCTCCTGTTATTGTAATGGTGAGAGGTTAGCATGTCTTGGAGGTATGATATAAAATGCTAACCTCTCCTGTTATTGTAATGGTGAGAGGTTAGCATGTCTTGGGGGTATGATATAAGATGCTAACCTCCCCTGTTATTGTAATGGTGAGAGGTTAGCATGTCTTGGAGGTATGATCTAAAATGCTAACCTCCCCTGTTATTGTAATGGTGAGAGGTTAGCATGTCTTGGAGGTATGATCTAAAATGCTAACCTCCCCTGTTATTGTAATGGTGAGAGGTTAGCATGTCTTGGAGGTATGATCTAAAATGCTAACCTCCCCTGTTATTGTAATGGTGAGAGGTTAGCATGTCTTGGAGGTATGATCTAAAATGCTAACCTCCCCTGTTATTGTAATGGTGAGAGGTTAGCATGTCTTGGGGGTATGATATAAGATGCTAACCTCCCCTGTTATTGTAATGGTGAGAGGTTAGCATGTCTTGGAGGTATGATCTAAAATGCTAACCTCCCCTGTTATTGTAATGGTGAGAGGTTAGCATGTCTTGGAGGTATGATCTAAAATGCTAACCTCCCCTGTTATTGTAATGGTGAGAGGTTAGCATGTCTTGGAGGTATGATATAAGATGCTAACCTCTCCTGTTATTGTAATGGTGAGAGGTTAGCATGTCTTGGAGGTATGATATAAGATGCTAACCTCTCCTGTTATTGTAATGGTGAGAGGTTAGCATGTCTTGGGGGTATGATATAAGATGCTAACCTCCCCTGTTATTGTAATGGTGAGAGGTTAGCATGTCTTGGAGGTATGATATAAAATGCTAACCTCCCCTGTTATTGTAATGGTGAGAGGTTAGCATGTCTTGGGGCTATGATATAAAATGCTAACCTCCCCTGTTATTGTAATGGTGAGAGGTTAGCATGTCTTGGGGGTATGCTAACCTCCCCTGTTATTGTAATGGTGAGAGGTTAGCATGTCTTGGAGGTATGATATAAAATGCTAACCTCCCCTGTTATTGTAATGGTGAGAGGTTAGCATGTCTTTGGGGTACGATATAAAATGCTAACCTCCCCTGTTATTGTAATGGTGAGAGGTTAGCATGTCTCGGTGTATGATATAAAATGCTAACCTCCCCTGTTATTGTAATGGTGAGAGGTTAGCATGTCGTGGAGGTATGATATAAAATGCTAACCTCCCCTGTTATTGTAATGGTGAGAGGTTAGCATGTCTTGGGGGTATGATATAAATGCTAACCTCCCTGTTATTGTAATGGTGAGAGGTTAGCATGTCTTGAACTAACCTCCTGTTATTGTAATGGTGAGAGGTTAGCATGTCTTGGAGGTATGATATAAAATGCTAACCTCCCCTGTTATTGTAATGGTGAGAGGTTAGCATGTCTTGGGGGTATGATATAAGATGCTAACCTCCCCTGTTATTGTAATGGTGAGAGGTTAGCATGTCTTGGGGGTATGCTAACCTCCCCTGTTATTGTAATGGTGAGAGGTTAGCATGTCTTGGAGGTATGATATAAAATGCTAACCTCCCCTGTTATTGTAATGGTGAGAGGTTAGCATGTCTTGAGGGTTTGATATTTGTGTATCTGTAACTTAGTCACTCATCATTATTCACGATTCATTCAGGACTATCCGTAACCATGGTAACATCCACACTCCCTCTCCCCCCTGCAGCTCAACTGTTGTGGGACGTCCCAGAGCTTCTGCCCTGAGGCCCCAGCTGACACCAAGGTGGGACTAATGACAGTAGACTAACTTGGGCAAAAGATTGGAACTTTAATTTAAATCTTTATGTTGTTTCTAACGTGTGTGTGTGTGTGTGTGTGTGTGTGTAGGACTGTGAGGTGGGCATCAAGGAGTTCTTCAACAGTAAACTCTACATCATCGGTTACGTGGGGATCGGTATCGCTGGAGTCATGGTGAGAACAGGACTGGGGAGTCTGTCTCTCTCTCTCTCCCACAGACAGACACATAAACACACTGCTTTAAATTGCTCTCCAACAATGTCTCCTTTCTCTCTCGCTCTCTCTGTCTCTGTCCGTCCGTCCGTCCGATAGACTTTATTGACTTTAATTACTTACCATTACAAAAATGGTGAGACCAACAGCAATAATAATAGTAGTAGTGGACATGGGATTACATTTAACAACAACTACAACAACAATATTAATGAGAACAACAACACATTAAAGCAATGGTAGTGGACCAGTGTCAACATGACTGAGAAGACACATGACCTGGTAGTAGACCAGTGTCAACATGACTGAGAAGACACATGACCTGGTAGTAGACCAGTGTCAACATGACTGAGAAGACACATGACCTGGTAGTGGACCAGTGTCAACATGACTGAGAAGACACATGACCTGGTAGTGGACCAGTGTCAACATGACTGAGGAGACACATGACCTGGTAGTGGACCAGTGTCAACATGACTGAGGAGACACATGACCTGGTAGTGGACCAGTGTCAACATGACTGAGAAGACACATGACCTGGTAGTGGACCAGTGTCAACATGACTGAGAAGACACATGACCTGGTAGTGGACCAGTGTCAACATGACTGAGAAGACACATGACCTGGTAGTGGACCAGTGTCAACATGACTGAGAAGACACATGACCTGGTAGTGGACCAGTGTCAACATGACTGAGGAGACACATGACCTGGTAGTGGACCAGTGTCAACATGACTGAGAAGACACATGACCTGGTAGTGGACCAGTGTCAACATGACTGAGAAGACACATGACCTGGTAGTGGACCAGTGTCAACATGACTGAGAAGACACATGACCTGGTAGTGGACCAGTGTCAACATGACTGAGAAGACACATGACCTGGTAGTAGACCAGTGTCAACATGACTGAGAAGACACATGACCTGGTAGTAGACCAGTGTCAACATGACTGAGAAGACACATGACCTGGTAGTAGACCAGTGTCAACATGACTGAGAAGACACATGACCTGGTAGTAGACCAGTGTCAACATGACTGAGAAGACACATGACCTGGTAGTAGACCAGTGTCAACATGACTGAGGAAACACATGACCTGGTAGTGGACCAGTGTCAACATGACTGAGAAGACACATGACCTGGTAGTGGACCAGTGTCAACATGACTGAGAAGACACATGACCTGGTAGTAGACCAGTGTCAACATGACTGAGAAGACACATGACCTGGTAGTAGACCAGTGTCAACATGACTGAGAAGACACATGACCTGGTAGTAGACCAGTGTCAACATGACTGAGGAAACACATGACCTGGTAGTGGACCAGTGTCAACATGACTGAGAAGACACATGACCTGGTAGTGGACCAGTGTCAACATGACTGAGAAGACACATGACCTGGTAGTAGACCAGTGTCAACATGACTGAGGAAACACATGACCTGGTAGTAGACCAGTGTCAACATGACTGAGAAACACATGACCTGGTAGTAGACCAGTGTCAACATGACTGAGAAGACACATGACCTGGTAGTAGACCAGTGTCAACATGACTGAGGAGACGCATGACCTGGTAGTAGACCAGTGTCAACATGACTGAGGAAACACATGACCTGGTAGTGGACCAGTGTCAACATGACTGAGTAAACACATGACCTGGTAGTAGACCAGTGTCAACATGACTGAGAAGACACATGACCTGGTAGTAGACCAGTGTCAACATGACTGAGAAGACACATGACCTGGTAGTGGACCAGTGTCAACATGACTGAGGAGACACATGACCTGGTAGTAGACCAGTGTCAACATGACTGAGAAGACACATGACCTGGTAGTAGACCAGTGTCAACATGACTGAGAAGACACATGACCTGGTAGTAGACCAGTGTCTACATGACTGAGAAGACACATGACCTGGTAGTAGACCAGTGTCAACATGACTGAGAAGACACATGACATGGTAGTAGACCAGTGTCAACATGACTGAGAAGACACATGACCTGGTAGTAGACCAGTGTCAACATGACTGAGAAGACACATGACCTGGTAGTGGACCAGTGTCAACATGACTGAGAAGACACATGACCTGGTAGTGGACCAGTGTCAACATGACTGAGAAGACACATGACCTGGTAGTGGACCAGTGTCAACATGACTGAGGAGACACATGACCTGGTAGTGGACCAGTGTCAACATGACTGAGAAGACACATGACCTGGTAGTGGACCAGTGTCAACATGACTGAGAAGACACATGACCTGGTAGTGGACCAGTGTCAACATGACTGAGAAGACACATGACCTGGTAGTGGACCAGTGTCAACATGACTGAGAAGACACATGACCTGGTAGTAGACCAGTGTCAACATGACTGAGAAGACACATGACCTGGTAGTAGACCAGTGTCAACATGACTGAGAAGACACATGACCTGGTAGTAGACCAGTGTCAACATGACTGAGAAGACACATGACCTGGTAGTAGACCAGTGTCAACATGACTGAGGAAACACATGACCTGGTAGTGGACCAGTGTCAACATGACTGAGAAGACACATGACCTGGTAGTGGACCAGTGTCAACATGACTGAGAAGACACATGACCTGGTAGTAGACCAGTGTCAACATGACTGAGAAGACACATGACCTGGTAGTAGACCAGTGTCAACATGACTGAGAAGACACATGACCTGGTAGTAGACCAGTGTCAACATGACTGAGAAACACATGACCTGGTAGTGGACCAGTGTCAACATGACTGAGAAGACACATGACCTGGTAGTGGACCAGTGTCAACATGACTGAGAAGACACATGACCTGGTAGTAGACCAGTGTCAACATGACTGAGAAGACACATGACCTGGTAGTAGACCAGTGTCAACATGACTGAGGAAACACATGACCTGGTAGTGGACCAGTGTCAACATGACTGAGAAGACACATGACCTGGTAGTGGACCAGTGTCAACATGACTGAGAAGACACATGACCTGGTAGTAGACCAGTGTCAACATGACTGAGGAAACACATGACCTGGTAGTAGACCAGTGTCAACATGACTGAGGAAACACATGACCTGGTAGTAGACCAGTGTCAACATGACTGAGAAGACACATGACCTGGTAGTAGACCAGTGTCAACATGACTGAGGAGACGCATGACCTGGTAGTAGACCAGTGTCAACATGACTGAGGAAACACATGACCTGGTAGTGGACCAGTGTCAACATGACTGAGTAAACACATGACCTGGTAGTAGACCAGTGTCAACATGACTGAGAAGACACATGACCTGGTAGTAGACCAGTGTCAACATGACTGAGAAGACACATGACCTGGTAGTGGACCAGTGTCAACATGACTGAGGAGACACATGACCTGGTAGTAGACCAGTGTCAACATGACTGAGAAGACACATGACCTGGTAGTAGACCAGTGTCAACATGACTGAGAAGACACATGACCTGGTAGTAGACCAGTGTCTACATGACTGAGAAGACACATGACCTGGTAGTAGACCAGTGTCAACATGACTGAGAAGACACATGACATGGTAGTAGACCAGTGTCAACATGACTGAGAAGACACATGACCTGGTAGTAGACCAGTGTCAACATGACTGAGAAGACACATGACCTGGTAGTAGACCAGTGTCAACATGACTGAGAAGACACATGACCTGGTAGTAGACCAGTGTCAACATGACTGAGGAGACACATGACCTGGTAGTAGACCAGTGTCAACATGACTGAGAAGACACATGACCTGGTAGTAGACCAGTGTCAACATGACTGAGAAGACACATGACCTGGTAGTAGACCAGTGTCAACATGACTGAGAAGACACATGACCTGGTAGTAGACCAGTGTCAACATGACTGAGAAGACACATGACCTGGTAGTAGACCAGTGTCAACATGACTGAGGAGACACATGACCTGGTAGTAGACCAGTGTCAACATGACTGAGGAAACACATGACCTGGTAGTGGACCAGTGTCAACATGACTGAGGAAACACATGACCTGGTAGTAGACCAGTGTCAACATGACTGAGGAGACACATGACCTGGTAGTAGACCAGTGTCAACATGACTGAGGAAACACATGACCTGGTAGTGGACCAGTGTCAACATGACTGAGGAAACACATGACCTGGTAGTAGACCAGTGTCAACATGACTGAGAAGACACGTGACCTGGTAGTAGACCAGTGTCAACATGACTGAGAAGACACGTGACCTGGTAGTAGACCAGTGTCAACATGACTGAGGAGACACATGACCTGGTAGTGGACCAGTGTCAACATGACTGAGGAGACACATGACCTGGTAGTGGACCAGTGTCAACATGACTGAGAAGACACATGACCTGGTAGTGGACCAGTGTCAACATGACTGAGAAGACACATGACCTGGTAGTAGACCAGTGTCAACATGACTGAGACGACACATGACCTGGTAGTAGACCAGTGTCAACATGACTGAGAAGACACATGACCTGGTAGTAGACCAGTGTCAACATGACTGAGAAGACACATGACCTGGTAGTGGACCAGTGTCAACATGACTGAGAAGACACATGACCTGGTAGTAGACCAGTGTCAACATGACTGAGACGACACATGACCTGGTAGTAGACCAGTGTCAACATGACTGAGAAGACACATGACCTGGTAGTAGACCAGTGTCAACATGACTGAGAAGACACATGACCTGGTAGTAGACCAGTGTCAACATGACTGAGAAGACACATGACCTGGTAGTGGACCAGTGTCAACATGACTGAGAAGACACGTGACCTGGTATGAAAGACAAAATATTATTGACATCTTTCTCTACCTCTCTATCTCTACCTAATTCAATTTCAATTCAATTCAAGGGGTTTTATTGTCATGGGAAACATGTGTTAACATTGCCAAAGCAAGTGAGGTAGATAATATACAAAAGTGAAATAAACAATACAAATTAACAGTGAACATTACACATACAGAAGTTTCAAAACAGTAAAGACATTACAAATGTCATATTATAACTATACAGTGTTTTAACAATGTACAAATGGTTAAAGTACACAAGGATAAATAAATAAGCATAAATATGGGTTGTATTTACAATGGTGTTTGTTCTTCACTGGTTGCCTTTTTCTTGTGGCAACAGGTCACAAATCTTGCTGCTGTGATGTCACACTGTGGAATTTCACCCAGCAGATATGGGAGTTTATCAACATTGGGTTTGTTTTTGAATTCTATGTGGATCTGTGTAATCTCATCTCTCTCTCTTCTCTCTCTCTCTCTCTCTCTCTCTCTCTCTCTCTCTCTCTTCCTCTCTTCTCTCTCTCTCCTCTCTCTTCTCTCTCCTCTCTCTCTCTCCCTCTTCTCTCTCTCTCTCTCTTCCTCTCTTCTCTCTCTTCCTCTCTTCTCTCTCTTCTCTCTCTCTCCTCTCTCTTCCTCTCTTCTCTCTCTCTCCTCTCTCTTCTCTCTCTCTCTCTTCTCTCTCTCTCTCCCTCTCTCCTCTCTCTCCTCTCTCTTCTCTCTCTCTCTCTCTCTCCCTCTCTTTCTCTTTCCCTCTCTAGGTTATAGGGATGATCTTCAGCATGGTGTTGTGCTGTGCCATCCGCAACAGCAGGGAGATCATGTAACCAGGAAGAGCTTCCACTCCTCAGTCCCCCACAACAGCCCTCCTCCAGTCCCCCACAACAGCCCAACTCCAGTCCCCCACAACAGCCCAACTCCAGTCCCCCACAACAGCCCAACTCCAGTCCCCCACAACAGCCCAACTCCCGTCCCCCACAACAGCCCAACTCCAGTCCCCCACAACAGCCCTCCTCCAGTCCCCCCACAACAGCCCTCCTCCAGTCCCCCACAACAGCCCAACTCCAGTCCCCCCACAACAGCCCTCCTCCAGTCCCCCACAACAGCCCTCCTCCAGTCCCCCACAACAGCCCAACTCCAGTCCCCCACAACAGCCCAACTCCAGTCCCCCACAACAGCCCTCCTCCAGTCCCCCACAACAGCCCAACTCCAGTCCCCCCCACAACCCCAACTCCAGTCCCCCACAACAGCCCAACTCCAGATCCCCACAACAGCCCTCCTCCAGTCCCCCACATCAGCCCTCCTCCAGTCCCCCCCACAACAGCCCAACTCCAGTCCCCCACAACAGCCCAACTCCAGTCCCCCCCACAACAGCCCAACTCCAGTCCCCCCACAACAGCCCAACTCCAGTCCCCCACAACAGCCCAACTCCAGTCCCCCACAACAGCCCAACTCCAGTCCCCCACAACAGCCCAACTCCAGTCCTCCCCACAACAGCCCAACTCCAGTCCCCCAACAGCCCAACTCCAGTCCTCCCACAACAGCCCAACTCCAGTCCCCCACAACAGCCCAACTCCAGTCCCCCACAACAGCCCAACTCCCGTCCCCCCACAACAGCCCAACTCCAGTCCCCCACAACAGCCCAACTCCAGTCCCCCACAACAGCCCAACTCCAGTCCCCCCCACAACAGCCCAACTCCAGTCCCCCACAACAGCCCAACTCCAGTCCTCCCACAACAGCCCAACTCCAGTCCTCCCCACAACAGCCCAACTCCAGTCCTCCCCACAACAGCCCAACTCTAGTCCCCCACAACAGCCCAACTCCAGTCCCCCACAACAGCCCAACTCCAGTCCCCCCACAACAGCCCAACTCCAGTCCCCCCACAACAGCCCAACTCCCGTCCCCCACAACAGCCCAACTCCAGTCCTCCCCACAACAGCCCAACTCCAGTCCTCCCCACAACAGCCCAACTCCAGTCCTCCCCACAACAGCCCAACTCCAGTCCTCCCCACAACAGCCCAACTCCAGTCCTCCCCACAACAGCCCAACTCCAGTCCTCCCCTCTCACCCACTGACATCTCCACTTCTACGTTCTGTAGTCATCGTGACAAAGCTTTTCCACAGCCAGCACAAACATATAAAAAACTAACCAGTGGCCAGAAGCAAAGTTTGTAGTAATATCTAAACTGCCAGGCAACTAGATTCCAAGACATTTCACTGAATGGTTGTAAAAGACATCTGTAGGTGATATATATATATTTTTTTTTTTGGGGGGGGCAACAAGTAGCACCAGTGGCATGACTGTTGACACGATGGTCACCTTCCAGACCAACTACATTACAAAACGTTGCATTGCACCAACCAATGGTTGTGTCCCACGTCATCGACCACACAGTCGGACATTAGGTGGCTGTATCATGTGATGAGGCTTTAGCTGATGTGTCAAACACCATTCCGAGTGTTGTTGAAATCTAGCAGGCGTAAGGCAATGTAGTTAGCCTGGTGCGTGGCCATTGTGACAGCCAGCTCTGCGAGGCCGACGCCCCCGGTAACAGTGGTGGTGGTGGTGGTGTAAACGTGGTGGTGGTGGTGGTGGTGTAAACGTGGTGGTGGTGGTGGTGTAAACGTGGTGGTAGTAGTGGTGGTGGTGGTGTAAACGTGGTGGTGGTGGTGGTGTAAACGTGGTGGTGGTGGTGGTGGTAGTGGTGGTGGTGGTGGTGGTGGTAAACGTGGTGGTGGTGGTGGTGGTGGTGGTGGTAGTGGTGGTGGTGGTGTAAACGTGGTGGTGGTGGTAGTAGTGGTGGTGGTGGTGTAAATGTGCGTCCCAAGCGGCATCCTATCCCCTTCATAGTGCACACCGTTTCAACAGGGCCCATATGGCTGTGGTCAGACAATCTAAAAGGACTCAGATTTCATTTGATGTTGTTGTTGTTTTTTTACGGTAAATTGACTGAGAACACGTTCTCATTTACAGCAACGACCTGGGGAATGGTTACAGGGTTGGGGGCGGATGGTCATACCGTTTGTGTATCATACCCGGGGTATACGTTATTACCAGAAGTGCACACAAGGGGCGCTATTTAAAAATATATATTGGGGGGGGTTTGACACGCAAAACAAATTGGGCAATAAGGATTTAGATCCAGGAGGGGTTGGATGTCTCTAGTCTGGGTAACAGTCACTTTAGCCAACGTTCCACTCCATGTCATCGCCAAACAGACTGGCCAATCGGCTATCTCAACGCTCAATATGCAGCTGGATTTATGGCGGAGTTGCTCATTGGTTGTTGGAAATAACATTATTAATATTTTCCATGACAAAATGTAATTATAATTAAGAACAAAGTCAGCTGTTAGCTAGGTCAGTTCTTATGTTTTTTAGGTTTAAATTCAATTCAAAGTGTTATTTTGGTTTGAATTACAGTATTTATTTAGTTTTTTAAAAGTGAGCAACAATGGTTGCTTAGCAACTGGATACCAATGTGTTCTGTGGAGAGAGAAAAAAAAGTGATAGTTCCAATATTTGGATAATTGTTGTGATTGGAGGATAGATTGGAGGGGTTATCGAATCAGGATCAACTCCTGTCTTCACCTCAAGCTCATTTAATGATAGAATGTTGATATTTGAAGATGGCAGAAAGGTCAGTCTCTTTGGCAGTGACCAGGAGTACAATAAGTGGATTAGCTAAAGACACTGGCACCCAGGCTAGAATGTCTCTGCTGTAACCAAGAAGATTGATTTTGACCTATAGCTAACTTGGCTAGCAAGTTAGCAAACCAAATGCATAGCTGGAGCCCTGAGCTGGAGATCACTGATTGGACACATCCACCCTTAAAAGATTTAGATGCACTACTGTTCCACTGGATGTCATAAGGTGAACGCACCAATTTGTAAGTCGCTCTGGATAAGAGCGTCTGCTAAATGACTTAAATGTAAATGTAAATTTCTTTTAGTTACACTGTTTCTTATACTTAACGTGTAAGGGATAATCAACGAGATAATAATAAGCAATCAATGAATATCCCTTTCATACCACGGCTATAACTTAACACATTTACCGCTAGTTTTAACATCCACTGAAGTAGCTAGCAAGTTTACTAGATAGCTACAGTAAACAAACAGACTTGCTAGTTTAACTAACCAAACCATCAGTCCTAGCTGGCCATTATGACAATCGAATTTTCAATTCGACTTTTTCTTTTAAAAGCAGCTCAACTATTAGAACGTGTAAGAATGAACTACAGCGTTTGAGAGAGAGAGAGAGAGAGAGAGCCCACCCCAAAATAAATATTATATAAACGCTATTGAAAATTGTCAGATTGTCGTACTTTTTATACCGACCTTGTGCCATACCGGAATATTCGGGAATGCCGGCACTGAACCCCACCTCCTGTAATCTAAAGGTTAGCAATGCTAACAGGTACATGTAAAATCCCATAGAGAATAGTAGCTAAAATGCTAACGAGCTCATTGCGAACATTTTATCGTCTCTGACCTAAGCTATTGCAGGACAGACATCCCAGCTCAGGGGATTCCAAGTGAAGCTTGATTTTTTGGAAGAAGCTAAGCACTTAGCTAGATAGCTAACGAGCTAATAAATTAGCAAACCAATGCAAAACTGCAGAGTGTTTTTAGCACATTGTAGACAGTTAACTGTTAATAGTTAGAAGATATCGAGCTGGCCGACATTTAGTTGTGAATCCCCTACGGTAACTAGATCAACCTGGTGTGTAACAGTGAGTGACATGCAAGGCTCCGGTCTCTAGTCGTTGTTCTAAACCAACACCACGTGACTGGGTGTCTACCGGGAAACTTCATAATGGAGACGTTTTTTTGTGACTTTTTCGTGAAATCTCATTACACAAGCTAACTGCAGGTATTTACTTAAAATAGAAACAAATATTCAAAATCAGATTTTTTTTTAAAAATAGTTTCAACGCTATTGGAAAAGCATACCCCGGTATACGGTATACTACCCAAGCCTAACGCCAAGGTCACTAAACTCCTCCTTGTGAAGGACAATAAAGTTGTTTTTGTACTGAATCGTATTCCCTAAAGACCTGTTGCAGTTCCGCTGTCTGTGATTGTGTGTTAATTTATTCTTTCATTTTAATGGCTGATGTAATTTGAGTTCAGGTGGCCGCCGCTCAGGAAGACAGATGTTCTGTTCAACTAATAAACTTTTAAACCGTTTTACAACACTTGTCTCTTTACTGCCGTTCTCCTCGTCTCTCTGCTTACTTTCAACATTCTTTTCTGTTTTATCAGAATGTGAAGCCATCTTCAGAAGTCACACACACAATCTCAATCATGATAGTCAGACATTACAGATGCTGTATCTTAATTTGACCGTGCTGTCGCTGCACGATTTAAAATGCAAACCTGTATTTGTATGTCGAATGTATTATTATTATTATTATCCCCCCAAATTTAAGGTTTTAAAAACAATACAATTACATTCACAGATTTCACAACACGGTGTGTTCCCTCAGGCCCCAACACTACCACATATCTACAATACAAAATACGTGTGTGTGTGCCTGTGTGTGCCTGTGTGTGTGTGTGCATGTCTGTGCCTGAGTGTGTGTATGCATGAGCCTGTGCCTGTGTGTGTGTATGCATGTGTGTGTGTGTGTGTATGCATGTGTCTGTGCCTGTGTGTGTATGCATGAGCCTGTGCCTGTGTGTGTGTATGCATGTGCCTGTGTGTGTGTGTGCATGTCTGTGCCTGTGTGTGTGTATGCATGAGCCTGTGCCTGTGTGTGTGTATGCATGTGTGTGTGTGTGTGTATGCATGTGTCTGTGCCTGTGTGTGTATGCATGAGCCTGTGCCTGTGTGTGTGTATGCATGTGTCTGTGCCTGTGTGTGTGTATGCATGCATGTGTGTGTGTATGCGTGTGTATGTGTGTGTGTATGCATGAGCCTGTGCCTGTGTGTGTGTATGCATGTGTGTGTGTGTATGTATGCATGTGCCTGTGTGTGTGTATGCATGTGCCTGTGTGTGTGTATGCATGTGTGTGTGTATGCATGTGCCTGTGTGTGTGTATGTGTGTGTGTGTGTGTATGCATGTGTCTGTGTGTGTGTGTCTCTTCACAGTCTCCACTGTTCCATAAGGTGTATTTTAATCTCTTTTAAAATCTAATTTAAAATCTCCTTTTTTACTTTCATCAGTTACTAGATGTGGAATAGAGTTGCATGTACATTACCAGTCAACAGTTTGGACACACCTACTCATCAAGGGTTTTTCCTTTATTGTTACTATGTTCTACATTGTAGAATAACAGTAAAGACATCAACACTATGAAATAACATTTACATTTAAGTCATTTAGCAGACGCTCTTATCCAGAGCGACTTACAAATTGGTGCATTCACCTTATGTAATACATGTATCACTAGCCACTTTAACTATGCCACTTTGTTTACATACCCTACATTACTCATCTCATATGTATATACTGTATCTTGCCTATGCCGCTCTGTACCATCACTCCTTCATATATCCTTATGTACATATTCTTTATCCCCTTACACTGTGTATAAGACAGTAGTTTTGGAATTGTTAGTTAGATTACTTGTTGGTTATCACTGCATTGTCGGAACTAGAAACACAAGCATTTCGCTACACTCGCATTAACATCTGCTAACCATGTGTATGTTACAAATAAAATCTGATTTGATTCTGATTTGAGTAGTTTAACCTCGCGCTTCAACGCTCCCTAGTTGTGGAGGAAATGGATCCACTACGTGTTAACTTTGTGCAACGACATCTCGCTGAGTCAGCCTTTAATGAAACCATTCACAATCTGGTAACACAGAAAGCTGCTGTAACATTGTATTAGCCTACATTATGGTCTCATCCAAGAAACAGCAACAAAATACCTTTATATCACAGATGTGATATTACCACCTCTCTCTCAGCCCTTAGTCTGCCTTAAAGAGAGAACATGGCTGTTATTCTACATGGAGGGTTCAGAGATGATGTGAGACCTGTGTGCGTCCCAAATAACACGTATGGAATCACGTAGTAACCAAAAAAAAAGTGTTTAAACAAATTCAAATACATTTTATATGTGAGTTTCTTCAAAGTAGCCACCCTTTGCCTTGACAGCTTTGCACATACTTGGCATTCTCTCAACCAGCTTCATGAGGTAGTCACCTGGAGTACATTTCAATCTTTGTTCGATAAGTTCCTCCATTTCTTATTGTGTTTCCTCCAACTTATTCTGTGCCTCCATGGTATCGTTTTTATTGCTATCTAACTGTACTGTTAGTCCTTCCATTGCCTTTGTTAATATGGACTCTTTTGATCTAAATTGATTTTTTGTTTTATAGATGAGTACTGAATTGCATGGCCTCTAAAGGCACATTTAAAAGTGTCCCATACAATACGGGGATCTGCTGTTATGTCTGGAAAATGTCAGTTATAAATGATTCTGTCCTAGTTCTAAACAATGTATCAACTAGTAGGCTTTGATTAAATTTCCAATATCTTTCACGTGGAAATTCTCTAAGAATAATATACAGTTGAAGTCGGACGTTTACATACACCTAGGTTGGAGTCATTAAAACTCGTTTTTCAACCACTCCACACATTTCTTGTTAACAAACTATAGTTTTGGCAAGTCAGTTAGGACATCTACTTTGTGCATGACACAAGGAATTTTTCCAACAATTGTTTACAGACAGATTATTTCACTTATAATTCACTGTATCACAATTCCAGTGGGTCAGAAGTTTACATATACTAAGTTGACTGTGCCTTTAAACAGCTTGGAAAATTCCAGAAAATTATGTCATGGCTTTAGAAGCTTCTGATAGGCTAATTGACATAATTTGAGTCAATTGGAGGTGTACCTGTGGATGTATTTCAAGGCCTACCTTCAAACTCAGGGGGGGCTTGCAAGCCGAAGAACACCATCCCAACCGTGAAACATGGGGGTGGCAGCATCATGTTGTGGGGGTTCTTTGCTGCAGGAAGGACTGGTGCACTTCACAAAATAAGTTCTCTGAAATCAGAACACTCCGAACGAGAGTTCTCTGAAATCAGAGTAGAAGTAACAGAACACTCCGAACGAGAGTTCTCTGAAATCAGAGTAGAAGTAACAGAACACTCCGAACGAGAGTTCTCTGAAATCAGAGTAGAAGTAACAGAACACTCCGAACGAGAGTTCTCTGAAATCAGAGTAGAAGTAACAGAACACTCTTCTGAAATCAGAGTAGAAGTAACAGAACACTCCGAACGAGAGTTCTCTGAAATCAGAGTAGAAGTAACAGAACACTCCGAACGAGAGTTCTCTGAAATCAGAGTAGAAGTAACAGAACACTCCGAACGAGAGTTCTCTGAGTTCTCTGAAATCAGAGTAGAAGTAACAGAACACTCCGAATGAGAGTTCTCTGAGAGTTCTCTGAAATCAGAGTAGAAGTAACAGAACACTTCTCTGAAATCAGAGAGAGTAACAGAACACTCTTCTGAAATCAGAGTAGAAGTAACAGAACACTCCGAACGAGAGTTCTCTGAAATCAGAGTAGAAGTAACAGAACACTCCGAACGAGAGTTCTCTGAAATCAGAGTAGAAGTAACAGAACACTCCGAATGAGAGTTCTCTGAAATCAGAGTAGAAGTAACAGAACACTCCGAATGAGAGTTCTCTGAAATCAGAGTAGAAGTAACAGAACACTCCGAATGAGAGTTCTCTGAAATCAGAGTAGAAGTAACAGAACACTCCGAATGAGAGTTCTCTGAAATCAGAGTAGAAGTAACAGAACACTCCGAATGAGAGTTCTCTGAAATCAGAGTAGAAGTAACAGAACACTCCGAGAAAATCACAGAACACTCCGAATGAGAGTTCTCTGAATTCAGAGTAGAAGTAACAGAACACTCCGAACGAGAGTTCTCTGAAATCAGAGCAGAAGTAACAGAACACTCCGAATGAGAGTTCTCTGAAATCAGAGTAGAAGTAACAGAACACTCCGAATGAGAGTTCTCTGAAATCAGAGTAGAAGTAACAGAACACTCCGAACGAGAGTTCTCTGAAATCAGAGTAGAAGTAACATAATTTAACAGTCTATCGACAGTTGTAACAGTGACATCATGAATATTCTACTGAAATGGTTACTTGCATAGTGGAGTCTTTTGTTTAGACATGTAGCTAGCTAGCTAAACAATGAACCATATTCCCAACTCATAATGTTACTACCCTGCTGAATCTCACCTCGTTGGCTCACATTGGACTTATTTTTCTACTGTATTATTGAGTGTATGTTTGTTTTACTCCATGTGTAACTCCGTGTCGAACTGCTTTGCTTTATCTTGGCCGGGTCACAGTTGTAAATGAGAACTTCTCAACTAGCCTACCTGGTTAAATAAAGGTGTTCTCAACTAGCCTACCTGGTTAAATAAAGGTGTTCTCAACTAGCCTACCTGGTTAAATAAAGGTGTTCTCAACTAGCCTACCTGGTTAAATAAAGGTGTTCTCAACTAGCCTACCTGGTTAAATAAAGGTGTTATCAACTAGCCTACCTGGTTAAATAAAGGTGTTCTCAACTAGCCTACCTGGTTAAATAAAGGTGTTCTCTACTGGCCTACCTGGTTAAATAAAGGTGTTCTCTACTGGCCTACCTGGTTAAATAAAGGTGTTCTCAACTGGCCTACCTGGTTAAATAAAGGTGTTCTCAACTAGCCTACCTGGTTAAATAAAGGTGTTCTCTACTGGCCTACCTGGTTAAATAAAGGTGTTCTCAACTAGCCTACCTGGTTAAATAAAGGTGTTCTCAACTAGCCTACCTGGTTAAATAAAGGTGTTCTCAACTAGCCTACCTGGTTAAATAAAGGTGTTCTCAACTAGCCTACCTGGTTAAATAAAGGTGTTCTCAACTAGCCTACCTGGTTAAATAAAGGTGTTCTCAACTAGCCTACCTGGTTAAATAAAGGTGTTCTCAACTGGCCTACCTGGTTAAATAAAGGTGTTATCAACTAGCCTACCTGGTTAAATAAAGGTGTTCTCAACTAGCCTACCTGGTTAAATAAAGGTGTTCTCAACTAGCCTACCTGGTTAAATAAAGGTGTTCTCAACTAGCCTACCTGGTTAAATAAAGGTGTTATCAACTAGCCTACCTGGTTAAATAAAGGTGTTCTCAACTAGCCTACCTGGTTAAATAAAGGTGTTCTCTACTGGCCTACCTGGTTAAATAAAGGTGTTCTCTACTGGCCTACCTGGTTAAATAAAGGTGTTCTCAACTGGCCTACCTGGTTAAATAAAGGTGTTCTCAACTAGCCTACCTGGTTAAATAAAGGTGTTCTCTACTGGCCTACCTGGTTAAATAAAGGTGTTCTCAACTAGCCTACCTGGTTAAATAAATGTGTTCTCAACTAGCCTACCTGGTTAAATAAAGGTGTTCTCAACTAGCCTACCTGGTTAAATAAAGGTGTTCTCAACTAGCCTACCTGGTTAAATAAAGGTGTTCTCAACTAGCCTACCTGGTTAAATAAAGGTGTTCTCAACTAGCCTACCTGGTTAAATAAAGGTGTTCTCTACTGGCCTACCTGGTTAAATAAAGGTGTTCTCTACTGGCCTACCTGGTTAAATAAAGGTGTTCTCAACTGGCCTACCTGGTTAAATAAAGGTGTTCTCAACTAGCCTACCTGGTTAAATAAAGGTGTTCTCTACTGGCCTACCTGGTTAAATAAAGGTGTTCTCAACTAGCCTACCTGGTTAAATAAATGTGTTCTCAACTAGCCTACCTGGTTAAATAAAGGTGTTCTCAACTAGCCTACCTGGTTAAATAAAGGTGTTCTCAACTAGCCTACCTGGTTAAATAAAGGTGTTCTCAACTAGCCTACCTGGTTAAATAAAGGTGTTCTCAACTAGCCTACCTGGTTAAATAAAGGTGTTCTCAACTAGCCTACCTGGTTAAATAAAGGTGAAATAAATCAAGATCTAACAAGTAATCTAACAATTCACAACAACTACCTTATACACACAAATGTAATAAAAATTTAAAAAAAAGGTAGATTGATTTTTAAATGTTTTATTCCATCAGTAAAAAACATCAACAATATATTAAGGCAAAAACTGATTTTAAAAAATGTACAAAAAAAATGCAAAAAAAAGTAAAATTATCAGGAAAAAGCTCAAAACAGAGACCCAAATAATGTTGAATTAAACCTTCATTACTGTGAGACTTTAAAACTCCATAAACGTACACTCAGAACCCCAAAACCAAAGTACAACAGCAAGCAATAGGAAAAAAATATCTAATCTAGAGGCATTAGTGATACAAAATGGTGTCTGTCTATAGTCGTGTAACATCGTTTAAATCAATGCAAATGCAGAACAATGTATCAGTGTAACCTGATGTCTCTAGAGTAACCTGATGTAACCTGATGTCTCTAGAGTAACCTGATGTCTCTAGTGTAACCTGATGTCTCTAGAGTAACTTGATGTCTCTAGAGTAACCTGTCTCTACAGTAACCTGATGTCTCTAGAGTAACCTGATGTCTCTAGTGTAACCTGATGTCTCTAGTGTAACCTGTCTCTACAGTAACCTGATGTCTCTAGAGTAACCTGATGTCTCTAGTGTAACCTGATGTCTCTAGTGTAACCTGATGTCTCTAGTGTAACCTGATGTCTCTAGAGTAACCTGATGTCTCTAGAGTAACATGATGTCTCTACAGTAACCTGATGTCTCTAGAGTAACCTGTCTCTAGTGTAACCTGATGTCTCTAGTGTAACCTGATGTCTCTAGAGTAACCTGATGTCTCTAGTGTAACCTGATGTCTCTAGTGTAACCTGATGTCTCTAGAGTAACCTGATGTCTCTAGTGTAACCTGATGTCTCTAGTGTAACCTGATGTCTCTAGTGTAACCTGTCTCTAGTGTAACCTGATGTCTCTAGAGTAACCTGATGTCTCTACAGTAACCTGATGTCTCTAGTGTAACCTGATGTCTCTAGAGTAACCTGATGTCTCTAGTGTAACCTGATGTCTCTAGTGTAACCTGATGTCTCTACAGTAACCTGATGTCTCTAGTGTAACCTGATGTCTCTATAGTAACCTGATGTCTCTAGTGTAACCTGATGTCTCTAGTGTAACCTGATGTCTCTACAGTAACCTGATGTCTCTAGTGTAACCTGATGTCTCTAGTGTAACCTGATGTCTCTGCAGTAACCTGATGTCTCTAGTGTAACCTGATGTCTCTAGAGCAACTTGATGTCTCTAGAGTAACCTGATGTCTCTAGAGTAACCTGATGTCTCTAGTGTAACCTGATGTCTCTAGCGTAACCTGTCTCTACAGTAACCTGATGTCTCTAGTGTAACCTGATATCTCCTGATATCTCCAGAGTAACCTGATGTAACCTGATGTCTCTAGCGTAACCTGATGTCTCTAGTGTAACCTGATGTCTCTAGAGTAACCTGATGTAACCTGATGTCTCTACAGTAACCTGATGTCTCTAGAGTAACCTGATGTCTCTAGAGTAACCTTGTAACCTGATGTCTCTAGAGTAACCTGATGTCTCTAGAGTAACCTGATGTCTCTAGTGTAACCTGATGTCTCTACATTAACCTGATGTCTCTAGTGTAACCTGATGTCTCTAGAGTAACCTGATGTCTCTAGTGTAACCTGATGTCTCTAGTGTAACCTGATGTAACCTGATGTCTCTAGAGTAACCTGATGTCTCTAGAGTAACCTGATGTCTCTAGAGTAACCTGATGTCTCTACTGTAACCTGATGTAACCTGATGTCTCTAGTGTAACCTGATGTCTCTAGTGTAACCTGATGTCTCTAGTGTAACCTGATGTCTCTACAGTAACCTGATGTCTCTAGTGTAACCTGATGTCTCTAGAGTAACCTGATGTCTCTACTGTAACCTGATGTAACCTGATGTCTCTAGTGTAACCTGATGTCTCTAGTGTAACCTGATGTCTCTAGTGTAACCTGATGTCTCTACAGTAACCTGATGTCTCTAGTGTAACCTGATGTCTCTAGAGTAACCTGATGTCTCTAGTGTAATCTGATGTCTCTAGAGTAACCTGATGTCTCTAGTGTAACCTGATGTCTCGAGCGTAACCTGATGTCTCTACAGTAACCTGATGTCTCTACAGTAACCTGTCTCTACAGTAACCTGATGTCTCTAGAGTAACCTGATGTCTCTATAGTAACCTGATGTATCTAGTGTAACCTGATGTCTCTAGAGTAACCTGATGTCTCTAGTGTAACCTGATGTCTCTACAGTAACCTGATGTCTTTAGTGTAACCTGATGTCTCTACAGTAACCTGATGTCTCTAGTGTAACCTGATGTCTCTAGTGTAACCTGATGTCTCTACAGTAACCTGATGTCTCTAGTGTAACCTGATGTCTCTAGTGTAACCTGATGTCTCTACAGTAACCTGATGTCTCTAGTGTAACCTGATGTCTCTAGAGTAACCTGATGTAACCTGATGTCTCCAGTGTAACCTGATGTCTCTAGATTAACATGATGTCTCTAGAGTAACCTGATGTCTCTAGTGTAACCTGATGTCTCTAGATTAACATAATGTCTCTAGAGTAACCTGATGTCTCTAGTGTAACCTGATGTCTCTAGAGCAACTTGATGTCTCTAGTGTAACCTGATGTCTCTAGCGTAACCTGTCTCTACAGTAACCTGATGTCTCTAGTGTAACCTGATGTCTCTAGAGTAACCTGATATCTCCTGATATCTCCAGAGTAACCTGATGTAACCTGATGTCTCTAGTGTAACCTGATGTCTCTAGTGTAACCTGATGTCTCTAGAGTAACTTGATGTCTCTAGAGTAACCTGATGTCTCTAGAGTAACCTGATGTCTCTAGTGTAACCTGATGGCTCTAGTGTAACCTGATGTCTCTAGAGTAACCTGATGTCTCTAGTGTAACCTGATGTCTCTAGAGTAACCTGATGTAACCTGATGTCTCTACAGTAACCTGATGTCTCTAGTGTAACCTGATGTAACCTGATGTCTCTAGCGTAACCTGATGTCTCTAGTGTAACCTGATGTCTCTAGAGTAACCTGATGTAACCTGATGTCTCTAGTGTAACCTGATGTCTCTAGAGTAACCTGATGTCTCTAGAGTAACCTGATGTCTCTAGTGTAACCTGATGTATCTAGTGTAACCTGATGTCTCTAGTGTAACCTGATGTCTCTAGAGTAACCTGATGTAACCTGATGTCTCTACAGTAACCTGATGTCTCTAGTGTAACCTGATGTAACCTGATGTCTCTAGCGTAACCTGATGTCTCTAGTGTAACCTGATGTCTCTAGAGTAACCTGATGTAACCTGATGTCTCTAGTGTAACCTGATGTCTCTAGAGTAACCTGATGTCTCTAGAGTAACCTGATGTCTCTAGTGTAACCTGATGTATCTAGTGTAACCTGATGTCTCTAGTGTAACCTGATGTAACCTGATGTCTCTAGAGTAACCTGATGTCTCTAGTGTAACCTGATGTCTCTAGTGTAACCTGATGTAACCTGATGTCTCTAGAGTAACCTGATGTCTCTAGTGTAACCTGATGTCTCTAGTGTAACCTGATGTCTCTAGAGTAACCTGATGTCTCTAGTGTAACCTGATGTCTCTAGTGTAACCTGATGTCTCTACAGTAACCTGATGTCTCTAGAGTAACCTGATGTCTCCAGTGTAACCTGATGTCTCTAGATTAACATGATGTCTCTAGAGTAACCTGATGTCTCTAGTGCAACTTGATGTCTCTCGAGTAACCTGTCTCTAGAGTAACCTGATGTAACCTGATGTCTCTAGTGTAACCTGATGTCTCTAGCGTAACCTGTCTCTACAGTAACCTGATGTCTCTAGAGTAACCTGATGTCTCTAGTGTAACCTGATGTCTCTAGAGTAACCTGATGTAACCTGATGTCTCTAGCGTAACCTGATGTCTCTAGAGTAACCTGATGTAACCTGATGTCTCTAGAGTAACCTGATGTAACCTGATGTCTCTAGAGTAACCTGATGTAACCTGATGTCTCTAGAGTAACCTGATGTAACCTGATGTCTCTAGAGTAACCTGATGTAACCTGATGTCTCTAGTGTAACCTGATGTCTCTAGAGTAACCTGATGTCTCTAGTGTAACCTGATGTCGCTAGTGTAACCTGATGTCTCTAGTGTAACCTGATGTCTCTAGAGTAACCTGATGTCTCTAGAGTAACCTGATGTCTCTAGAGTAACCTGATGTCTCTAGAGTAACCTGATGTAACCTGATGTCTCTAGCGTAACCTGATGTCTCTAGAGTAACCTGATGTAACCTGATGTCTCTAGAGTAACCTGATGTAACCTGATGTCTCTAGAGTAACCTGATGTAACCTGATGTCTCTAGAGTAACCTGATGTAACCTGATGTCTCTAGAGTAACCTGATGTAACCTGATGTCTCTAGTGTAACCTGATGTCTCTAGAGTAACCTGATGTCTCTAGTGTAACCTGATGTCGCTAGTGTAACCTGATGTCTCTAGTGTAACCTGATGTCTCTAGTGTAACCTGATGTCTCTAGAGTAACCTGATGTCTCTAGTGTAACCTGATGTCTCTAGTGTAACCTGATGTCTCTAGAGTAACCTGATGTCTCTAGAGTAACCTGATGTCTCTAGAGTAACCTGATGTCTCTAGAGTAACCTGATGTCTCTAGAGTAACCTAATGTAACCTGATGTCTCTACAGTAACCTGATGTCTCTAGTGTAACCTGATGTCTCTAGAGTAACCTGATGTCTCTAGAGTAACCTGATGTCTCTAGTGTAACCTGATGTCTCTACAGTAACCTGATGTCTCTAGTGTAACCTGTCTCTAGAGTCACCTGATGTCTCTAGTGTAACCTGATGTCTCTAGTGTAACCTGATGTCTCTAGTGTAACCTGATGTCTCTACAGTAACCTGATGTCTCTAGTGTAACCTGATGTCTCTAGTGTAACCTGATGTCTCTAGCGTAACCTGATGTCTCTAGCGTAACCTGATGTCTCTACAGTAACCTGATGTCTCTACAGTAACCTGATGTCTCTAGTGTAACCTGATGTCTCTACAGTAACCTGATGTCTCTAGTGTAACCTGATGTCTCTACAGTAACCTGATGTCTCTACAGTAACCTGATGTCTCTAGTGTAACCTGATGTCTCTACAGTAACCTGATGTCTCTAGTGTAACCTGATGTCTCTAGTGTAACCTGATGTCTCTAGAGTAACCTGATGTCTCTAGAGTAACCTGATGTCTCTAGAGTAACCTAATGTAACCTGATGTCTCTACAGTAACCTGATGTCTCTAGTGTAACCTGATGTCTCTAGAGTAACCTGATGTCTCTAGAGTAACCTGATGTCTCTAGTGTAACCTGATGTCTCTACAGTAACCTGATGTCTCTAGTGTAACCTGTCTCTAGAGTCACCTGATGTCTCTAGTGTAACCTGATGTCTCTAGTGTAACCTGATGTCTCTAGTGTAACCTGATGTCTCTACAGTAACCTGATGTCTCTAGTGTAACCTGATGTCTCTAGTGTAACCTGATGTCTCTAGCGTAACCTGATGTCTCTAGCGTAACCTGATGTCTCTACAGTAACCTGATGTCTCTACAGTACCCTGATGTCTCTAGTGTAACCTGATGTCTCTAGTGTAACCTGATGTCTCTAGTGTAACCTGATGTCTCTACAGTAACCTGATGTCTCTAGTGTAACCTGATGTCTCTACAGTAACCTGATGTCTCTACAGTAACCTGATGTCTCTAGTGTAACCTGATGTCTCTACAGTAACCTGATGTCTCTAGTGTAACCTGATGTCTCTAGTGTAACCTGATGTCTCTAGAGTAACCTGATGTCTCTAGAGTAACCTGATGTCTCTAGAGTAACCTGATGTCTCTAGAGTAACCTAATGTAACCTGATGTCTCTACAGTAACCTGATGTCTCTAGTGTAACCTGATGTCTCTAGAGTAACCTGATGTCTCTAGAGTAACCTGATGTCTCTAGTGTAACCTGATGTCTCTACAGTAACCTGATGTCTCTAGTGTAACCTGTCTCTAGAGTCACCTGATGTCTCTAGTGTAACCTGATGTCTCTAGTGTAACCTGATGTCTCTAGTGTAACCTGATGTCTCTACAGTAACCTGATGTCTCTAGTGTAACCTGATGTCTCTAGTGTAACCTGATGTCTCTAGCGTAACCTGATGTCTCTAGCGTAACCTGATGTCTCTACAGTAACCTGATGTCTCTACAGTACCCTGATGTCTCTAGTGTAACCTGATGTCTCTACAGTAACCTGATGTCTCTAGTGTAACCTGATGTCTCTACAGTAACCTGATGTCTCTACAGTAACCTGATGTCTCTAGTGTAACCTGATGTCTCTACAGTAACCTGATGTCTCTAGTGTAACCTGATGTCTCTAGCGTAACCTGATGTCTCTACAGTAACCTGATGTCTCTACAGTAACCTGATGTCTCTACAGTAACCTGTCTCTACAGTAACCTGATGTCTCTAGAGTAACCTGATGTCTCTAGTGTAACCTGATGTCTCTACAGTAACCTGATGTCTCTAGTGTAACCTGTCTCTAGAGTCACCTGATGTCTCTAGTGTAACCTGATGTCTCTAGTGTAACCTGATGTCTCTAGTGTAACCTGATGTCTCTACAGTAACCTGATGTCTCTAGTGTAACCTGATGTCTCTAGTGTAACCTGATGTCTCTAGCGTAACCTGATGTCTCTAGCGTAACCTGATGTCTCTACAGTAACCTGATGTCTCTACAGTACCCTGATGTCTCTAGTGTAACCTGATGTCTCTACAGTAACCTGATGTCTCTAGTGTAACCTGATGTCTCTACAGTAACCTGATGTCTCTACAGTAACCTGATGTCTCTAGTGTAACCTGATGTCTCTACAGTAACCTGATGTCTCTAGTGTAACCTGATGTCTCTAGCGTAACCTGATGTCTCTACAGTAACCTGATGTCTCTAGAGTAACCTGATGTCTCTAGTGTAACCTGATGTCTCAAGTGTAACCTCTGCAAAACAGACAGAACCCGAGAAAGAGCTGCTTTTCCTGTACAAATCTACATGTACTGTACATACTACCTCAATCAGCCCAACTAACAGGTGCCTGTATATAGCCCCTCTACTGTATATAACCTATCTGCTGTATATAGCCCCTCTACTGTATATAACCTCTCTACTGTATATAGCCCCTCTTCTGTATATAACCTCTCTACTGTATATAGCCCCTCTACTGTATATAGCCTCTCTACTGTATATAGCCCCTCTACTGTATATAGCCTCTCTACTGTATATAGCCTCTCTACTGTATATAGCCTCTAATGTATATAGCCTCTCTACTGTATATTAGCCTCTCTACTGTTATTTTTCACTGTCTTTTTTACTGTTTTATTTCTTTACCTACCCATTGTTCACCTAATACCTTTTTTTGCACTATTGGTTAGAGCCTGTATGGAAGCATTTCACTGTAAGGTCTACTACACCTGTTGAATTCAGCGCATGTGACAAATAAACTTTGATTTCTTAGAGACCAATAGTCAATCGATAATCAATACAACTAACACAGGATCAATACAACTAACACAGGATCAATACAACTAACACAGGATCACACGATTAATATCATTTATTAGATCTTTAATTATTTTGGGAAATGGGACGGTATTTTGACGTCTGGATGAAAAGCATGCCCAAAGTAAACTGCCTGCTACTCAGGCCTAGAAGCTAGGATATGCATATAATTGGTAGATTTGGATAGGAAACACTCTACAGTTTCGAAAACTGTTAAAATGATGTCTGTGTGTATAACAGAACTTATTTTGGCAGGCGAAACCCAGAGGACAAACCATCCAGGAATTTTTGTTGTTGTTGAGTTCACCGTGTTTTCAATTGATTTTCTATGGGATACTTAGAAGGCATTTGAGTGCAGTTCCTATGGCTTCCACTGGATGTCAACAGTCTTTAGAAATTGGTTGATTTTTCTTTTGAGTAATGAAGAAGTAGCCCTTTCCTTTCTTGGTGTCGAGCCAAGTGGACTGTTTTTTGTTTGGGGTGAGTGACCTGGGGCGCGCCAGTACACAGTGTGTAGTATGACCAGTACACAGTGTGTAGTATGACCAGTACACAGTGTGTAGTATGACCAGTACACAGTGTGTAGTATGACCAGTACACAGTGTGTAGTATGGCCAGTACACAGTGTGTAGTATGGCCAGTACACAGTGTGTAGTATGGCCAGTACACAATGTGTAGTATGACCAGTACACAGTGTGTAGTATGGCCAGTACACAGTGTGTAGTATAGCCAGTACACAGTGTGTAGTATGACCAGTACACCAGTACACAGTGTGTAGTATGACCAGTACACAGTGTGTAGTATGGCCAGTACACAGTGTGTAGTATGACCAGTACACAGTGTGTAGTATGACCAGTACACCAGTACACAGTGTGTAGTATGACCAGTACACAGTGTGTAGTATGACCAGTACACAGTGTGTAGTATGACCAGTACACAGTGTGTAGTATAGCCAGTACACAGTGTGTAGTATGGCCAGTACACAGTGTGTAGTATGACCAGTACACCAGTACACAGTGTGTAGTATGACCAGTACACAGTGTGTAGTATGACCAGTACACAGTGTGTAGTATGACCAGTACACAGTGTGTAGTATGACCAGTACACAGTGTGTAGTATGACCATGTGTAGTTTTAGTGAGTACACAGTGTGTAGTTTTAGTGAGTACACAGTGTGTAGTTTTAGTAAGTACACAGGGTGTAGTTTTAGTAAGTACACAGTGTGTAGTTTTAGTAAGTACACAGTGTGTAGTTTTAGTAAGTACACAGTGTGTCGTTTTAGTGAGTACACAGTGTGTAGTATGACCAGTACACAGTGTGTAGTTTTAGTAAGTACACAGGGTGTAGTTTTAGTAAGTACACAGTGTGTAGTTTTAGTGAGTACACAGTGTGTAGTTTTAGTGAGTACACAGTGTGTAGTTTTAGTGAGTACACAGTGTGTAGTTTTAGTAAGTACACAGTGTGTCATTTTAGTGAGTACACAGGGTGTCATTTTAGTGAGTACACAGGGTGTAGTTTTAGTGAGTACACAGGGTGTCGTTTTAGTGAGTACACAGTGTGTAGTTTTAGTGAGTACACAGGGTGTAGTTTTAGTAAGTACACAGGGTGTCGTTTTAGTGAGTACACAGTGTGTAGTTTTAGTGAGTACACAGTGTGTAGTTTTAGTGAGTACACAGTGTGTCGTTTTAGTGAGTACACAGGGTGTCGTTTTAGTGAGTACACAGGGTGTAGTTTTAGTAAGTACACAGGGTGTCGTTTTAGTGAGTACACAGTGTGTAGTTTTAGTAAGTACACAGTGTGTAGTTTTAGTAAGTACACAGTGTGTCGTTTTAGTAAGTACACAGTGTGTAGTTTTAGTAAGTACACAGTGTGTCGTTTTAGTGAGTACACAGTGTGTAGTTTTAGTAAGTACACAGTGTGTAGTTTTAGTAAGTACACAGTGTGTCGTTTTAGTAAGTACACAGTGTGTAGTTTTAGTAAGTACACAGTGTGTCGTTTTAGTAAGTACACAGTGTGTAGTTTTAGTAAGTACACAGTGTGTAGTGTTAGTAAGTACACAGTGTGTAGTGTTAGTAAGTACACAGTGTGTAGTTTTAGTAAGTAGTCTAGTAGGCAGAACACGACCAGAGAGTCACGCCCTCTGCTGACTAAGTAGTGCTAGAGATGGTGCTAGAGTCAGGCATCTCTCTGTGTGTGTGTGTGTGTGTGTGTGTGTGTGTGTGTGTGTGTGTGGACACAGAGTCAGAACAAGTTCCACAGTACATGGGTTGACAGGTTCAGGCAGTCTGCTTCAGATCTATCTTATAAACACACCTAAAGACATGACATGTGTGATCACTAAACAGAATATCTTTACAATTCCTCACATGGTGTTGTAACCATCCTTCAAACGGCATCATGATTTAGCAGGTCATAGTTTGATCGACACAGACTGAT
>NC_088402.1:95190731-95363231 GCF_034236695.1 Oncorhynchus nerka | reverse complement strand
TACCTGCTGGAGCGCGTGCTACGGGTGGGTGTTGCTATGGTGACCAGTGAGTTAAGGCGGGGCTTTACCTAGCAAATACTTATAGATGACCTGGAGCCAGTGGGTTTGGCGACGAATATGTAGTGAGGGCCAGCCAACGAGAGCATACAGGTTGCAGTGGTGGGTAGTATATGGGGCTTTGGTGACAAAACGGATTGCACTGTGATAGACTGCATCCAATTTGCTGAGTAGAGTGTTGGAGGCTATTTTGTAAATGACATTGCCGAAGTCAAGGATTGGTAGGATAGTCAGTTTAACGTGGGTATGTTTGGCAGCATGAGGGAAGGAGGCTTTGTTGCGAAATAGGAAGCCAATTCTAGATTTAATTTTGATTGGAGATGCTTAATGTGAGTCTGGAAGGAGAGTTTACAGTCTAACCAGACACCCAGGTATTTGTAGTTGTCCACGTATTCTAAGTCAGAACCGTCCAGAGTAGTGATGCTAGTCGGGCGGGAGGGTGTGGGCAGCAATCAGTTGAAGAGCATGCACTTAGTTTTACTAGCATTTAGAGGCTACGGAAGGAGTGTTGTATGGCATTGAAGCTTGTCTGGAGGTTAGTTAACAGTGTCCAAAGAAGGGCCAGATGTATAAAGAATGGTGTCGTCTGCGTAGAGGTGGATCAGAGACTCACCAGCAACATGAACGACATCATTGATGTATACAGAGAAAAGAGAGTCGGCCCGAGAATTGAACCCTGTGGCACCCCCATAGAGACTGCCAGAGGTCTGGACAACAGGCCCTCCGATTTGATACACTGAACTCTATCAGAGAAGTAGTTGATGAACCAGGCAAGGCAATCATTTGAGAAACCAAGGCTGTTGAGTCTGCCGATAAGAATGTTTATTTATTTATTTATTTTAGTTGAGAACAAGTTCTCATTTACAATTGCGACCTGGCCAAGATAAAGCAAAGCAGTTTGACAGATACAACGACACAGAGTTACACATGGAGTAAAACAAACATACAGTCAATAATACAGTATAAACAAGTTTATATACAATGTGAGCAAATGAGGTGAAAGGGAGGTAAAGGCAAAAAAGGCCATGGTGGCAAAGTAAATACAATATAGCAAGTAAAACACTGGAATGGTAGATTTGCAATGGAAGAATGTGCAAAGTAGAAATAAAAATAATGGGGTGCAAAGGAGCAAAATAAATACATAAATACAGTAGGGAAAGAGGTAGTTGTTTGGGCTAAATTATAGGTGGGCTATGTACAGGTGCAGTAATCTGTAAGATGCTCTGACAGTTGGTGCTTAAAGCTAGTGAGGGAGATAAGTGTTTCCAGTTTCAGAGATTTTTGTAGTTCGTTCCAGTCATTGGCAGCAAAGAACTGGAAGGAGAGGCGGCCAAAGAAAGAATTGGTTTTGGGGGTGACTAGAGAGATATACCTGCTGGAGCGTGTGCTACAGGTGGGAGATGCTATGGTGACCAGCGAGCTGAGATAAGGGGGGACTTTACTTAGCAGGGTCTTGTAGATGACATGGAGCCAGTGGGTTTGGCGACGAGTATGAAGCGAGGGCCAGCCAACGAGAGCGTACAGGTCGCAATGGTGGGTAGTATATGGGGTTTTGGTGACAAAACGGATTGCACTGTGATAGACTGCATCCAATTGGTTGAGTAGGGTATTGATGGCTATTTTGTAAATGACATCGCCAAAGTCGAGGATTGGTAGGATGGTCAGTTTTACAAGGGTATGTGTGGCAGCATGATTGAAGGATGCTTTGTTGCGAAATAGGAAGCCAATTCTAGATTTAACTTTGGATTGGAGATGTTTGATATGGGTCTGGAAGGAGAGTTTACAGTCTAACCAGACACCTAAGTATTTGTAGTTGTCCACGTATTCTAAGTCAGAGCTGTCCAGAGTAGTGATGTTGGACAGGCGGGTAGGTGCAGGTAGCGATCGGTTGAAGAGCATGCATTTAGTTTTACTTGTATTGAAGAGCAATTGGAGGCCACGGAAGGACAGTTGTAAGGCATTGAAGCTTGTCTGGAGGGTTGTTAACACAGTGTCCAAAGAAGGGCCGGAAGTATACAGAATGGTGTCGTCTGCGTAGAGGTGGATCAGAGACTCACCAGCAGCAAGAGCGACCTCATTGATGTATACAGAGAAGAGAGTCGGTCCAAGAATTGAACCCTGTGGCACCCGCATAGAGACTGCCAGAGGTCCGGACAGCAGACCCTCCGAGTTGACACACTGAACTCTATCAGAGAAGTAGTTGGTGAACCAGGCGAGGCAATCATTTGAGAAACCAAGGCTGTCGAGTCTGCCGATGAGGATGTGGTGATTGACAGAGTCGAAAGCCTTGGCCAGATCAATGAATACGGCTGCACAGTAATGTTTCTTATCGATGGCGGTTAAGATATCGTTTAGGACCTTGAGCGTGGCTGAGGTGCACCCATGACCAGCTCTGAAACCAGATTGCATAGCAGAGAAGGTATGGTGAGATTCGAAATGGTCGGTAATCTGTTTGTTGACTTGGCTTTCGAAGACCTTAGAAAGGCATGGTAGGATAGATATAGGTCTGTAGCAGTTTGGGTCAAGAGTGTCCCCCCCTTTGAAGAGGGGGATGACCGCAGCTGCTTTCCAATCTTTGGGAATCTCAGACGACACGAAAGAGAGGTTGAACAGGCTAGTAATAGGGGTGGCAACAATTTCCGCAGATAATTTTAGAAAGAAAGGGTCCAGATTGTCTAGCCCGGCTGATTTTTAGGGGTCCAGATTTAACAGCTCTTTCAGAACATCAGCTGAATGGATTTGGGAGAAGGAGAAATGGGGAAGGCTTGGGCGAGTTGCTGTTGGGGGTGCAGTGCTGTTGACCGGGGTAGGAGTAGCCAGGTGGAAGCATGGCCAGCCGTAGAAAAATGCTCATTGAAATTCTCAATTATGGTGGATTTATCAGTGGTGACAGTGTTTCCTATCTTCAGTGCAGTGGGCAGCTGGGAGGAGGTGTTCTTATTCTCCATGGACTTTACAGTGTCCCAGAACCTTTTTCAGTTAGTGTTGCAGGAAGCAAATTTCTGCTTGAAAAAGCTAGCCTTGGCTTTTCTAACTGCCTGTGTATAACGGTTTCTAGCTTCCCTGAACAGCTGCATATCACGGGGGCTGTTCGATGCTAATGCAGAACGCCATAGGATGTTTTTGTGTTGGTTAAGGGCAGTCAGGTCTGGGGAGAACCAAGGGCTATATCTGTTCCTGGTTCTAAATTTCTTGAATGGGGCATGTTTATTTAAGATGGTTAGGAAGGCATTGAAAAAAAATATCCAGGCATCCTCTACTGACGGGATGAGATCAATATCCTTCCAGGATACCCCGGCCAGGTCGATTAGAAAGGCCTGCTCGCTGAAGTGTTTCAGGGAGCGTTTTACAGTGATGAGTGGAGGTCGTTTGTGTGTTGTGGTGTGGTGATTGACAGAGTCGAAACCCTTGGCCAGGTCGATGAAGATGGCTACACAGTATTGTCTTTATCGATGGCGGTTATGATAGGACCTTGAGCTTGGCTGAGGGGCACTGTGATCTGTTTGTTAACTTGACTTTCTAAGGTTTTAGAAAGGCAGGGCAGGATGGTTATAGGTCTGTAACAGTTTGGGTCTAGAGGCAGGGCAGGATGGATATGGGTCTATAACAGTTTGGGTCTAGAGGCAGGACAGGATGGATATGGGTCTGTAACAGTTTGGGGTCTAGAGGCAGGGTTAGTGTGTTAGGACCAGTCAGTCAGCAGGGTTAGTGTGTTGGGACCAGTCAACAGGGTTAGTGTGTTAGGACCAGTCAGTCAGCAGGGTTACTGTGTTAGGACCAGTCAGTCAGCAGGGTTAGTGTGTTAGGACCAGTCAGTCAACTAGCAGGGTTAGTGTGTTAGGACCAGTCAGTCAACAGGGTTAGTGTGTTAGGACCAGTCAGTCAACAGGGTTAGTGTGTTAGGACCAGTCAGTCAGCAGGGTTAGTGTGTTAGGACCAGTCAGTCAACTAGCAGGGTTAGTGTGTTAGGACCAGTCAGTCAGCAGGGTTAGTGTGTTAGGACCAATAAGTCAACTAGCAGGGTTAGTGTGTTAGGACCAGTCAGTCAACTAGCAGGGTTAGTGTGTTAGGACCAGTCAGTCAGCAGGGTTAGTGTGTTAGGACCAGTCAGTCAACTAGCAGGGTTAGTGTGTTAGGACCAGTCAGTCAGCAGGGTTAGTGTGTTAGGACCAATAAGTCAACTAGCAGGGTTAGTGTGTTAGGACCAGTCAGTCAACTAGCAGGGTTAGTGTGTTAGGACCAGTCAGTCAACTAGCAGGGTTAGTGTGTTAGGACCAGTCAGTCAGCAGGGTTAGTGTGTTAGGACCAGTCAGTCAACTAGCAGGGTTAGTGTGTTTGGACCAGTCAGTCAACTAGCAGGGTTAGTGTGTTAGGACCAGTCAGTTAACTAGCAGGGTTAGTGTGTTAGGACCAGTCAGTCAACTAGCAGGGTTAGTGTGTTAGGACCAGTCAGTCAGCAGGGTTAGTGTGTTAGGACCAATAAGTCAACTAGCAGGGTTAGTGTGTTAGGACCAGTCAGTCAACTAGCAGGGTTAGTGTGTTAGGACCAGTCAGTCAACTAGCAGGGTTAGTGTGTTAGGACCAGTCAGTCAACTAGCAGGGTTAGTGTGTTAGGACCAGTCAGTCAGCAGGGTTAGTGTGTTAGGACCAGTCAGTCAACTAGCAGGGTTAGTGTGTTTGGACCAGTCAGTCAACTAGCAGGGTTAGTGTGTTAGGACCAGTCAGTTAACTAGCAGGGTTAGTGTGTTAGGACCAGTCAGTCAACTAGCAGGGTTAGTGTGTTAGGACCAGTCAGTCAACAGGGTTAGTGTGTTAGGACCAGTCAGTCAACAGGGTTAGTGTGTTAGGACCAATAAGTCAACTAGCAGGGTTAGTGTGTTAGGACCAGTCAGTCAACTAGCAGGGTTAGTGTGTTAGGACCAGTCAGTCAACAGGGTTAGTGTGTTAGGACCAGTCAGTCAGCAGGGTTAGTGTGTTAGGACCAGTCAGTCAGCAGGGTTAGTGTGTTAGGACCAGTCAGTTAGCAGGGTTGGTGTGTTAGGATCAGTCAGTCAACCAGCAGGTTTAGTGTGTTAGGAACAGTCATTCAACTAACAGGTTTAGTGTGTTAGGACAAGTCAGTCAGCAGGGTTAGTGTGTTAGGACCAGTCAGTTAGCAGGGTTGGTGTGTTAGGACCAGTCAGTCAACCAGCAGGGTTAGTGTGTTAGGACCAGTCAGTCAACTAACAGGGTTAGTGTGTTAGGACCAGTCAACCAGCAGGGTTAGGGTGTTGGGACCAGCCAGTCAGCAGGGTTAGTATATTAGGACCAGCCAGTCAACTAGCAGGGTTAGTGTGTTAGCACCAGTCAGTCAGCAGGGTTAGTGTGTTGGGACCAGCCAGTCAGCAGGGTTAGTATATTAGGACCAGCCAGTCAACTAGCAGGGTTAGTGTGTTAGCACCAGTCAGTCAACAGGGTTAGTGCGTTAGGACCAGTCAGTCAACTAGCAGGGTTAGTGTGTTAGGACCAGTCAGTCAACTAGCAGGGTTAGTGTGTTAGGACCAGTCAGTCAGCAGGGTTAGTGTGTTAGGACCAGTCAGTCAACTAGCAGGGTTAGTGTGTTAGGACCAGTCAGTCAACTAGCAGGGTTAGTGTGTTAGGACAAGTCAGTCAACTAGCAGGGTTAGTGTGTTAGGACCAGTCAGTCAACTAGCAGGGTTAGTGTGTTAGGACCAGTCAGTCAACTAGCAGGATTAGTGTGTTAGGACCTGTCAGTCAGCAGGGTTAGTGTGTTAGGACCAGTCAGTCAACTAGCAGGGTTAGTGTGTTAGGACCAGTCAGTCTGCAGGGTTAGTGTGTTTGGACCAGTCAGTCAACTAGCAGGGTTAGTGTTTTTTGGACGAGTCAGTCAACAGGGTTAGTGTGTTAGGACCAGTCAGTCAGCAGGGTTAGTGTGTTAGGGCCAGTCAGTCAACTAGCAGGGTTAGTGTGTTAGGACCAGTCAGTCAACTAGCAGGGTTAGTGTGTTAGGACCAGTCAGTCAACTAGCAGGGTTAGTGTGTTAGGACCAGTCAGTCAACTAGCAGGGTTAGTGTGTTAGGACCAGTCAGTCTGCAGGGTTAGTGTGTTTGGACCAGTCAGTCAACTAGCAGGGTTAGTGTGTTTTGGACCAGTCAGTCAACAGGGTTAGTGTGTTAGGACCAGTCAGTCAGCAGGGTTAGTGTGTTAGGACCAGTCAGTCAACTAGCAGGGTTAGTGTGTTAGGACCAGTCAGTCAACTAGCAGGGTTAGTGTGTTCGGACCAGTCAGTCAACTAGCAGGGTTAGTGTGTTAGGACCAGTCAGTCAACTAGCAGGGTTAGTGTGTTAGGACCAGTCAGTCAACTAGCAGGGTTAGTGTGTTAGGACCAGTCAGTCAACTAGCAGGGTTAGTGCGTTAGGACCAGTCAGTCAACTAGCAGGGTTAGTGTGTTAGGACCAGTCAGTCAACTAGCAGGGTTAGTGTGTTAGGACCAGTCAGTCAGCAGGGTTAGTGTGTTAGGACCAGTCAGTCAACTAGCAGGGTTAGTGTGTTAGGACCAGTCAGTCAACTAGCAGGGTTAGTGTGTTAGGACAAGTCAGTCAACTAGCAGGGTTAGTGTGTTAGGACCAGTCAGTCAACTAGCAGGGTTAGTGTGTTAGGACCAGTCAGTCAACTAGCAGGATTAGTGTGTTAGGACCTGTCAGTCAGCAGGGTTAGTGTGTTAGGACCAGTCAGTCAACTAGCAGGGTTAGTGTGTTAGGACCAGTCAGTCTGCAGGGTTAGTGTGTTTGGACCAGTCAGTCAACTAGCAGGGTTAGTGTTTTTTGGACCAGTCAGTCAACAGGGTTAGTGTGTTAGGACCAGTCAGTCAGCAGGGTTAGTGTGTTAGGGCCAGTCAGTCAACTAGCAGGGTTAGTGTGTTAGGACCAGTCAGTCAACTAGCAGGGTTAGTGTGTTAGGACCAGTCAGTCAACTAGCAGGGTTAGTGTGTTAGGACCAGTCAGTCAACTAGCAGGGTTAGTGTGTTAGGACCAGTCAGTCTGCAGGGTTAGTGTGTTTGGACCAGTCAGTCAACTAGCAGGGTTAGTGTGTTTTGGACCAGTCAGTCAACAGGGTTAGTGTGTTAGGACCAGTCAGTCAGCAGGGTTAGTGTGTTAGGACCAGTCAGTCAACTAGCAGGGTTAGTGTGTTAGGACCAGTCAGTCAACTAGCAGGGTTAGTGTGTTCGGACCAGTCAGTCAACTAGCAGGGTTAGTGTGTTAGGACCAGTCAGTCAACTAGCAGGGTTAGTGTGTTAGGACCAGTCAGTCAACTAGCAGGGTTAGTGTGTTAGGACCAGTCAGTCAACTAGCAGGGTTAGTGTGTTAGGACAAGTCAGTCAACTAGCAGGGTTAGTGTGTTAGGACCAGTCAGTCAACTAGCAGGGTTAGTGTGTTAGGACCAGTTAGTCAACTGGCAGGGTTAGTGTACTAGGACCAGTCAGTCAACTAGCAGGGTTAGTGTGTTAGGACCAGTCAGTCAACTAGCAGGGTTACTGTGTTAGGACCAGTTAGTCAACTGGCAGGGTTAGTGTACTAGGACCAGTCAGTCAACTAGCAGGGTTAGTGTGTTAGGACCAGTCAGTCAACTAGCAGGGTAAGTGTGTTAGGACCAGCCAGTCAGCAGGGTTAGTGTGTTAGGACCAGTCAGTCAGCAGGGTTAGTGTGTTAGGACCAGTCAGTCAACTAGCAGGGTTACTGTGTTAGGACCTGTCAGTAAACTAGCAGGGTAAGTGTGTTAGGACCAGTCAGTTAGCAGGGTTGGTGTGTTAGGACCAGTCAGTCAACCAGCAGGGTTAGTGTGTTAGGACCAGTCAGTCAACTAGCAGGGTTAGTGTGTTAGGACCAGTCAACCAGCAGGGTTAGGGTGTTGGGACCAGTCAGTCAGCAGGGTTAGTGTGTTGGGACCAGCCAGTCAGCAGGGTTAGTGTATTAGGACCAGCCAGTCAACTAGCAGGGTTAGTGTGTTAGCACCAGTCAGTCAACAGGGTTAGTGCGTTAGGACCAGTCAGTCAACTAGCAGGGTTAGTGTGTTAGGACCAGTCAGTCAACTAGCAGGGTTAGTGTGTTAGGACAAGTCAGTCAACTAGCAGGGTTAGTGTGTTAGGACCAGTCAGTCAACTAGCAGGGTTAGTGTGTTAGGACCAGTCAGTCAACTAGCAGGATTAGTGTGTTAGGACCTGTCAGTCAGCAGGGTTAGTGTGTTAGGACCAGTCAGTCAACTAGCAGGGTTAGTGTGTTAGGACCAGTCAGTCTGCAGGGTTAGTGTGTTTGGACCAGTCAGTCAACTAGCAGGGTTAGTGTTTTTTGGACCAGTCAGTCAACAGGGTTAGTGTGTTAGGACCAGTCAGTCAGCAGGGTTAGTGTGTTAGGACCAGTCAGTCAACTAGCAGGGTTAGTGTGTTAGGACCAGTCAGTCAACTAGCAGGGTTAGTGTGTTAGGACCAGTCAGTCAACTAGCAGGGTTAGTGTGTTAGGACCAGTCAGTCAACTAGCAGGGTTAGTGTGTTAGGACCAGTCAGTCTGCAGGGTTAGTGTGTTTGGACCAGTCAGTCAACTAGCAGGGTTAGTGTGTTTTGGACCAGTCAGTCAACAGGGTTAGTGTGTTAGGACCAGTCAGTCAGCAGGGTTAGTGTGTTAGGACCAGTCAGTCAACTAGCAGGGTTAGTGTGTTAGGACAAGTCAGTCAACTAGCAGGGTTAGTGTGTTAGGACCAGTCAGTCAACTAGCAGGGTTAGTGTGTTAGGACCAGTCAGTCAACTAGCAGGGTTAGTGTGTTAGGACCAGTCAATCAACTAGCAGGGTTAGTGTGTTAGGACCAGTCAGTCAACTAGCAGGGTTAGTGTGTTAGGACCAGTTAGTCAACTAGCAGGGTTAGTGTGTTAGGACCAGTCAGTCAACTAGCAGGGTTACTGTGTTAGGACCAGTTAGTCAACTGGCAGGGTTAGTGTACTAGGACCAGTCAGTCAACTAGCAGGGTTAGTGTGTTAGGACCAGTCAGTCAACTAGCAGGGTTACTGTGTTAGGACCAGTTAGTCAACTGGCAGGGTTAGTGTACTAGGACCAGTCAGTCAACTAGCAGGGTTAGTGTGTTAGGACCAGTCAGTCAACTAGCAGGGTAAGTGTGTTAGGACCAGCCAGTCAGCAGGGTTAGTGTGTTAGGACCAGTCAGTCAGCAGGGTTAGTGTGTTAGGACCAGTCAGTCAACTAGCAGGGTTACTGTGTTAGGACCTGTCAGTAAACTAGCAGGGTAAGTGTGTTAGGACCAGTCAGTTAGCAGGGTTGGTGTGTTAGGACCAGTCAGTCAACCAGCAGGGTTAGTGTGTTAGGACCAGTCAGTCAACTAGCAGGGTTAGTGTGTTAGGACCAGTCAACCAGCAGGGTTAGGGTGTTGGGACCAGTCAGTCAGCAGGGTTAGTGTGTTGGGACCAGCCAGTCAGCAGGGTTAGTGTATTAGGACCAGCCAGTCAACTAGCAGGGTTAGTGTGTTAGCACCAGTCAGTCAACAGGGTTAGTGCGTTAGGACCAGTCAGTCAACTAGCATGGTTAGTGTGTTAGGACCAGTCAGTCAACTAGCAGGGTTAGTGTGTTAGGACCAGTCAGTCAACTAGCAGGGTTAGTGTGTTAGGACCAGTCAGTCAGCAGGGTTAGTGTGTTAGGACCAGTCAGTCAACTAGCAGGGTTAGTGTGTTAGGACCAGTCAGTCAACTAGCAGGGTTAGTGTGTTAGGACCAGTCAGTCAACTAGCAGGGTTAGTGCGTTAGGACCAGTTAGTCAACTAGCAGGGTTAGTGTGTTAGGACCAGTCAGTCAACTAGCAGGGTTACTGTGTTAGGACCAGTTAGTCAACTGGCAGGGTAAGTGTGTTAGGACCAGCCAGTCAGCAGGGTTAGTGTGTTAGGACCAGTCAGTCAACTAGCAGGGTTAGTGTGTTTGGACCAGTCAGTCAACTAGCAGGGTTAGTGTGTTAGGACCTGTCAGTCAGCAGGGTTAGTGTGTTAGGACCAGTCAGTCAACTAGCAGGGTTAGTGTGTTAGGACCAGTCAGTCAACTAGCAGGGTTAGTGTGTTAGGACCAGTCAGTCAACTAGCAGGGTTAGTGTGTTAGGACCAGTCAGTCAACTAGCAGGGTTAGTGTGTTAGGACCAGTCAGTCAACTAGCAGGATTAGTGTTTTAGGACCAGTTAGTCAACTAGCAGGGTTAGTGTGTTAGGACCAGTCAGTCAGCAGGGTTAGTGTGTTAGGACCAGTCAGTCAACTAGCAGGGTTACTGTGTTAGGACCTGTCAGTAAACTAGCAGGGTAAGTGTGTTAGGACCAGTCAGTTAGCAGGGTTGGTGTGTTAGGACCAGTCAGTCAACCAGCAGGGTTAGTGTGTTAGGACCAGTCAGTCAACTAGCAGGGTTAGTGTGTTAGGACCAGTCAACCAGCAGGGTTAGGGTGTTGGGACCAGTCAGTCAGCAGGGTTAGTGTGTTGGGACCAGCCAGTCAGCAGGGTTAGTGTATTAGGACCAGCCAGTCAACTAGCAGGGTTAGTGTGTTAGCACCAGTCAGTCAACAGGGTTAGTGCGTTAGGACCAGTCAGTCAACTAGCATGGTTAGTGTGTTAGGACCAGTCAGTCAACTAGCAGGGTTAGTGTGTTAGGACCAGTCAGTCAACTAGCAGGGTTAGTGTGTTAGGACCAGTCAGTCAGCAGGGTTAGTGTGTTAGGACCAGTCAGTCAACTAGCAGGGTTAGTGTGTTAGGACCAGTCAGTCAACTAGCAGGGTTAGTGTGTTAGGACCAGTCAGTCAACTAGCAGGGTTAGTGCGTTAGGACCAGTTAGTCAACTAGCAGGGTTAGTGTGTTAGGACCAGTCAGTCAACTAGCAGGGTTACTGTGTTAGGACCAGTTAGTCAACTGGCAGGGTTAGTGTACTAGGACCAGTCAGTCAACTAGCAGGGTTAGTGTGTTAGGACCAGTCAGTCAACTAGCAGGGTAAGTGTGTTAGGACCAGCCAGTCAGCAGGGTTAGTGTGTTAGGACCAGTCAGTCAGCAGGGTTAGTGTGTTAGGACCAGTCAGTCAACTAGCAGGGTTACTGTGTTAGGACCTGTCAGTAAACTAGCAGGGTAAGTGTGTTAGGACCAGTCAGTTAGCAGGGTTGGTGTGTTAGGACCAGTCAGTCAACCAGCAGGGTTAGTGTGTTAGGACCAGTCAGTCAACTAGCAGGGTTAGTGTGTTAGGACCAGTCAACCAGCAGGGTTAGGGTGTTGGGACCAGTCAGTCAGCAGGGTTAGTGTGTTGGGACCAGCCAGTCAGCAGGGTTAGTGTATTAGGACCAGCCAGTCAACTAGCAGGGTTAGTGTGTTAGCACCAGTCAGTCAACAGGGTTAGTGCGTTAGGACCAGTCAGTCAACTAGCATGGTTAGTGTGTTAGGACCAGTCAGTCAACTAGCAGGGTTAGTGTGTTAGGACCAGTCAGTCAACTAGCAGGGTTAGTGTGTTAGGACCAGTCAGTCAGCAGGGTTAGTGTGTTAGGACCAGTCAGTCAACTAGCAGGGTTAGTGTGTTAGGACCAGTCAGTCAACTAGCAGGGTTAGTGTGTTTGGACCAGTCAGTCAACTAGCAGGGTTAGTGTGTTAGGACCTGTCAGTCAGCAGGGTTAGTGTGTTAGGACCAGTCAGTCAACTAGCAGGGTTAGTGTGTTAGGACCAGTCAGTCAACTAGCAGGGTTAGTGTGTTAGGACCAGTCAGTCAGCAGGGTTAGTGTGTTAGGACCAGTCAGTCAACTAGCAGGGTTAGTGTGTTTGGACCAGTCAGTCAACTAGCAGGGTTAGTGTGTTAGGACCTGTCAGTCAGCAGGGTTAGTGTGTTAGGACCAGTCAGTCAACTAGCAGGGTTAGTGTGTTAGGACCAGTCAGTCAACTAGCAGGGTTAGTGTGTTAGGACCAGTCAGTCAACTAGCAGGGTTAGTGTGTTAGGACCAGTCAGTCAACTAGCAGGGTTAGTGTGTTAGGACCAGTCAGTCAGCAGGGTTAGTGTGTTAGGACCAGTCAGTCAACTAGCAGGGTTAGTGTGTTAGGACCAGTCAGTCAACTAGCAGGGTTAGTGTGTTTGGACCAGTCAGTCAACTAGCAGGGTTAGTGTGTTAGGACCTGTCAGTCAGCAGGGTTAGTGTGTTAGGACCAGTCAGTCAACTAGCAGGGTTAGTGTGTTAGGACCAGTCAGTCAACTAGCAGGGTTAGTGTGTTAGGACCAGTCAGTCAGCAGGGTTAGTGTGTTAGGACCAGTCAGTCAACTAGCAGGGTTAGTGTGTTTGGACCAGTCAGTCAACTAGCAGGGTTAGTGTGTTAGGACCTGTCAGTCAGCAGGGTTAGTGTGTTAGGACCAGTCAGTCAACTAGCAGGGTTAGTGTGTTAGGACCAGTCAGTCAACTAGCAGGGTTAGTGTGTTAGGACCAGTCAGTCAACTAGCAGGGTTAGTGTGTTAGGACCAGTCAGTCAACTAGCAGGGTTAGTGTGTTAGGACCAGTCAGTCAACTAGCAGGATTAGTGTTTTAGGACCAGTTAGTCAACTAGCAGGGTTAGTGTGTTAGGACCAGTCAGTCAGCAGGGTTAGTGTGTTAGGACCAGTCAGTCAGCAGGGTTAGTGTGTTAGGACCAGTCAGTCAGCAGGGTTAGTGTGTTAGGACCAGTCAGTCAACTAGCAGGGTTACTGTGTTAGGACCTGTCAGTAAACTAGCAGGGTAAGTGTGTTAGGACCAGTCAATCAACCAGCAGGGTTAGTGTGTTAGGACCAGTCAGTCAACTAGCAGGGTTAGTGTGTTAGGACCAGTCAACCAGCAGGGTTAGGGTGTTGGGACCAGTCAGTCAGCAGGGTTAGTGTGTTGGGACCAGCCAGTCAGCAGGGTTAGTGTATTAGGACCAGCCAGTCAACTAGCAGGGTTAGTGTGTTAGCACCAGTCAGTCAACAGGGTTAGTGCGTTAGGACCAGTCAGTCAACTAGCATGGTTAGTGTGTTAGGACCAGTCAGTCAACTAGCAGGGTTAGTGTGTTAGGACCAGTCAGTCAACTAGCAGGGTTAGTGTGTTAGGACCAGTCAGTCAGCAGGGTTAGTGTGTTAGGACCAGTCAGTCAACTAGCAGGGTTAGTGTGTTAGGACCAGTCAGTCAACTAGCAGGGTTAGTGTGTTTGGACCAGTCAGTCAACTAGCAGGGTTAGTGTGTTAGGACCTGTCAGTCAGCAGGGTTAGTGTGTTAGGACCAGTCAGTCAACTAGCAGGGTTAGTGTGTTAGGACCAGTCAGTCAACTAGCAGGGTTAGTGTGTTAGGACCAGTCAGTCAGCAGGGTTAGTGTGTTAGGACCAGTCAGTCAACTAGCAGGGTTAGTGTGTTTGGACCAGTCAGTCAACTAGCAGGGTTAGTGTGTTAGGACCTGTCAGTCAGCAGGGTTAGTGTGTTAGGACCAGTCAGTCAACTAGCAGGGTTAGTGTGTTAGGACCAGTCAGTCAACTAGCAGGGTTAGTGTGTTAGGACCAGTCAGTCAACTAGCAGGGTTAGTGTGTTAGGACCAGTCAGTCAACTAGCAGGGTTAGTGTGTTAGGACCAGTCAGTCAACTAGCAGGATTAGTGTTTTAGGACCAGTTAGTCAACTAGCAGGGTTAGTGTACTAGGACCAGTCAGTCAACTAGCAGGGTTAGTGTGTTAGGACCAGTCAGTCAACTAGCAGGGTTAGTGTGTTAGGACCAGTCAGTCAACAGGGTTAGTGTGTTAGGACCAGTCAGTCAGCAGGGTTAGTGTGTTAGGACCAGTCATTCAACTAGCAGGGTTAGTGTGTTAGGACCAGTCAGTCAACTAGCAGGGTTAGTGTGTTAGGACAAGTCAGTCAACTAGCAGGGTTAGTGTGCTAGGACCAGTCAGTCAACTAGCAGGGTTAGTGTGTTCGGACCAGTCAGTCAACTAGCAGGGTTAGTGTGTTAGGACCTGTCAGTCAACAGGGTTAGTGTGTTAGGACCAGTCAGTCAGCAGGGTTAGTGTGTTAGGACCAGTCAGTCAACTAGCAGGGTTAGTGTGTTAGGACCAGTCAGTCAACTAGCAGGGTTAGTGTGTTAGGACAAGTCAGTCAACTAGCAGGGTTAGTGTGTTAGGACCAGTCAGTCAACTAGCAGGGTTAGTGTGTTAGGACCAGTCAGTCAACTAGCAGGGTTAGTGCGTTAGGACCAGTTAGTCAACTAGCAGGGTTAGTGTGTTAGGACCAGTTAGTCAACTAGCAGGGTTAGTGTACTAGTACCAGTCAGTCAACTAGCAGGGTTAGTGTGTTAGGACCAGTCAGTCAACTAGCAGGGTTAGTGTGTTAGGACCAGTCAGTCAGCAGGGTTAGTGTGTTAGGACCAGTCAGTCAACTAGCAGGGTTAGTGTGTTAGGACCAGTCAGTCAACAGGGTTAGTGTGTTAGGACCAGTCAGTCTGCAGGGTTAGTGTGTTTGGACCAGTCAGTCAACTAGCAGGGTTAGTGTGTTAGGACCAGTCAGTCAACAGGGTTAGTGTGTCAGGACCAGTCAGTCAGCAGGGTTAGTGTGTTAGGACCAGTCAGTCAACTATCAGGGTTAGTGTGTTAGGACCAGTCAGTCAACTAGCAGGGTTAGTGTGTTAGGACAAGTCAGTCAACTAGCAGGGTTAGTGTGTTAGGACCAGTCAGTCAACTAGCAGGGTTAGTGTGTTAGGACCAGTCAGTCAACTTGCAGGGTTAGTGCGTTAGGACCAGTTAGTCAACTAGCAGGGTTAGTGTGTTAGGACCAGTTAGTCAACTAGCAGGGTTAGTGTACTACATTTACATTTAAGTCATTTAGCAGACGCTCTTATCCAGAGCGACTTACAAATTGGTGCTTTCACCTTATGACAACCAGTGGAACAGCCACTTTACAATAGTGCATCTAAGTCTTTTAAGGGGGGTGAGAAGGATTACTTTATCCTATCCTAGGTATTCCTTAAAGAGGTGGGGTTTCAGGTGTCTCCGGAAGGTGGTGATTGACTCCGCTGTCCTGGCGTCGTGAGGGAGTTTGTTCCACCATTGGGGGGCCAGAGCAGCGAACAGTTTTGACTGGGCTGAGCGGGAACTGGACTTCCTCAGTGGTAGGGAGGCGAGCAGGCCAGAGGTGGATGAACGCAGTGCCCTTGTTTGGGTGTAGGGCCTGGTCAGAGCCTGGAGGTACTGAGGGGCCGTTCCCCTCACAGCTCCGTAGGCAAGCACCATGGTCTTGTAGCGGATGCGAGCTACTAGGACCAGTCAGTCAACTAGCAGGGTTAGTGTGTTAGGACCAGTCAGTCAACTAGCAGGGTTAGTGTGTTAGGACCAGTCAGTCAACAGGGTTAGTGTGTTAGGACCAGTCAGTCAGCAGGGTTAGTGTGTTAGGACCAGTCAGTCAACTAGCAGGGTTAGTGTGTTAGGACCAGTCAGTCAACTAGCAGGGTTAGTGTGTTAGGACAAGTCAGTCAACTAGCAGGGTTAGTGTGTTAGGACCAGTCAGTCAACTAGCAGGGTTAGTGTGTTAGGACCAGTCAGTCAACTAGCAGGGTTAGTGCATTAGGACCAGTTAGTCAACTAGCAGGGTTAGTGTGTTAGGACCAGTTAGTCAACTAGCAGGGTTAGTGTACTAGGACCAGTCAGTCAACTAGCAGGGTTAGTGTGTTAGGACCAGTCAGTCAACTAGCAGGGTTAGTGTGTTAGGACCAGTCAGTCAACTAGCAGTGTAAGTGTGTTAGGACCAGCCAGTCAGCAGGGTTAGTGTGGTAGGACAAGTCAGTCAACTAGCAGGGTAAGTGTGTTAGGACCAGTCAGTCTGCAGGGTTAGTGTGGTAGGACAATTCAGTCAACTAGCAGGGTAAGTGTGTTAGGACCAGTCAGTCTGCAGGGTTAGTGTGTTAGGACCAGCGAGTCAACTAGCAGGGTTAGTGTGTTAGGACCAGTCAGTCAACTAGCAGGGTTAGTGTGTCAGGACCAGTCAGTCAACTAGCAGGTTTAGTGCGTTAGGACCAGTCAGTCAACAGGGTTAGTGTGTTAGGACCAGCCAGTCAGCAGGGTTAGTGTGTTAGGACCATTCAGTCAACATGGTTGGTGTGTTAGGACCAGTCAGTCAACAGGGTTAGTGTGTTAGGACCAGTCAGTCAACTAGCAGGGTTAGTCAGTCAACTAGCAGGGTTAGTGTGTTAGGACCAGTCAGTCAACTAGCAGGGTTAGTGTGTTAGGACCAGTCAGTCAACTAGCAGGGTTAGTGCATTAGGACCAGTCAGTCAGCAGGGTTAGTCTGTTAGGACCAGCCAGTCAGCAGGGTTAGTGGGTTAGGACCAGTCAGTCAGCAGGGTTAGTGTGTTTGGACCAGTCAGTCAGCAGGGTTAGTGTGTTTGGACCAGTCAGTCAACTAGCAGGGTTAGTGTGTTGGGACCAGTCAACAGGGTTACTGTGTTGGGATCAGTCAGTCAGCAGGGTTACTGTGTTGGGACCAGTCAGTCAACAGGGTTACTGTGTTGGGACCAGTCAGTCAGCAGGGTTACTGTGTTGGGACCAGTCAGTCAGCAGGGTTACTGTGTTGGGACCAGTCAGTCAGCAGGGTTAGGACCAGTCAGTCAGCAGGGTTAGTGTGTTAGGACCAGTCAGTCAGCAGGGTTAGTGTGTTAGGACCAGTCAGTCAACAGGGTTAGTGTGTTAGGACCAGTCAGTCAGCAGGGTTAGTGTGTTAGGACCAGTCAGTCAGCAGGGTTAGTGTGTTGGGACCAGTCAGCAGGGTTAGTGTGTTGGGACCAGTCAGTCAACAGGGTTAGTGTGTTGGGACCAGTCAACAGGGTTAGTGTGTTAGGTCCAGTCAGTCAGCAGGGTTAGTGTGTTGGGACCAGTCAGTCAGCAGGGTTAGTGTGTTGGGACCAGTCAACAGGGTTAGTGTGTTGGGACCAGTCAACAGGGTTAGTGTGTTGGGACCAGTCAGTCAGCAGGGTTAGTGTGTTGGGACCAGTCAGTCAGCAGGGTTAGTGTGTTGGGACAAGTCAGCAGGGTTAGTGTGTTGGGACCAGTCAACAGGGTTAGTGTGTTAGGACCAGTCAGCAGGGTTAGTGTGTTGGGACCAGTCAGTCAGCAGGGTTAGTGTGTTGGGACCAGTCAGCAGGGTTAGTGTGTAGGGACCAGTCAACAGGGTTAGTGTGTTGGGACCAGTCAACAGGGTGTTGGGACCAGTCAACAGGGTTAGTGTGTTGGGACCAGTCAGCAGGGTTAGTGTGTTGGGACCAGTCAACAGGGTTAGTGTGTTGGGACCAGTCAACAGGGTTAGTGTGTTGGGACCAGTCAACAGGGTTAGTGTGTTGGGACCAGTCAACAGGGTTAGTGTGTTGGGACCAGTCAGTCAACAGGGTTAGTGTGTTGGGACCAGTCAACAGGGTTAGTGTGTTGGGACCAGTCAGTCAACAGGGTTAGTGTGTTGGGACCAGTTAGTCAACAGGGTTAGTGTGTTAGGACCAGTCAGTCAACTAGCAGGGTTAGTGTGTTAGGACCAGTCAGTCAACTAGCAGGGTTAGTGCGTTAGGACCAGTCAGTCAACTAGCAGGGTTAGTGCGTTAGGACCAGTTAGTCAACTAGCAGTGTTAGTGTGTTAGGACCAGTCAGTCAACTAGCAGGGTTAGTGTGTTAGGACCAGTCAGTCAACTAGCAGGGTTAGTGCGTTAGGACCAGTCAGTCAACTAGCAGGATTAGTGTGTTAGGACCTGTCAGTCAGCAGGGTTAGTGTGTTGGGACCAGTCAGTCAGCAGGGTTACTGTGTTGGGACCAGTCAGTCAGCAGGGTTACTGTGTTGGGACCAGTCAGTCAGCAGGGTTAGGACCAGTCAGTCAGCAGGGTTAGTGTGTTAGGACCAGTCAGTCAGCAGTGTTAGTGTGTTGGGACCAGTCAGTCAACAGGGTTAGTGTGTTGGTACCAGTCAACAGGGTTAGTGTGTTAGGTCCAGTCAGTCAGCAGGGTTAGTGTGTTGGGACCAGTCAGCAGGGTTAGTGTGTTGGGACCAGTCAACAGGGTTAGTGTGTTAGGACCAGTCAGTCAGCAGGTTTAGTTTGTTGGGACCAGTCAGTCAGCAGGGTTAGTGTGTTGGGACCAGTCAGTCAGCAGGGTTAGTGTGTTGGGACCAGTCAGTCAGCAGGGTTAGTGTGTTGGGACCAGTCAACAGGGTTAGTGTGTTGGGACCAGTCAACAGGGTTAGTGTGTTAGGACAAGTCAGTCAACTAGCAGGGTTAGTGTGTTAGGACCAGTCAGTCAACTAGCAGGGTTAGTGTGTTAGGACCAGTCAGTCAACTAGCAGGGTTAGTGCATTAGGACCAGTTAGTCAACTAGCAGGGTTAGTGTGTTAGGACCAGTTAGTCAACTAGCAGGGTTAGTGTACTAGGACCAGTCAGTCAACTAGCAGGGTTAGTGTGTTAGGACCAGTCAGTCAACTAGCAGGGTTAGTGTGTTAGGACCAGTCAGTCAACTAGCAGTGTAAGTGTGTTAGGACCAGCCAGTCAGCAGGGTTAGTGTGGTAGGACAAGTCAGTCAACTAGCAGGGTAAGTGTGTTAGGACCAGTCAGTCTGCAGGGTTAGTGTGGTAGGACAATTCAGTCAACTAGCAGGGTAAGTGTGTTAGGACCAGTCAGTCTGCAGGGTTAGTGTGTTAGGACCAGCGAGTCAACTAGCAGGGTTAGTGTGTTAGGACCAGTCAGTCAACTAGCAGGGTTAGTGTGTCAGGACCAGTCAGTCAACTAGCAGGTTTAGTGCGTTAGGACCAGTCAGTCAACAGGGTTAGTGTGTTAGGACCAGCCAGTCAGCAGGGTTAGTGTGTTAGGACCATTCAGTCAACATGGTTGGTGTGTTAGGACCAGTCAGTCAACAGGGTTAGTGTGTTAGGACCAGTCAGTCAACTAGCAGGGTTAGTCAGTCAACTAGCAGGGTTAGTGTGTTAGGACCAGTCAGTCAACTAGCAGGGTTAGTGTGTTAGGACCAGTCAGTCAACTAGCAGGGTTAGTGCATTAGGACCAGTCAGTCAGCAGGGTTAGTCTGTTAGGACCAGCCAGTCAGCAGGGTTAGTGGGTTAGGACCAGTCAGTCAGCAGGGTTAGTGTGTTTGGACCAGTCAGTCAGCAGGGTTAGTGTGTTTGGACCAGTCAGTCAACTAGCAGGGTTAGTGTGTTGGGACCAGTCAACAGGGTTACTGTGTTGGGATCAGTCAGTCAGCAGGGTTACTGTGTTGGGACCAGTCAGTCAACAGGGTTACTGTGTTGGGACCAGTCAGTCAGCAGGGTTACTGTGTTGGGACCAGTCAGTCAGCAGGGTTACTGTGTTGGGACCAGTCAGTCAGCAGGGTTAGGACCAGTCAGTCAGCAGGGTTAGTGTGTTAGGACCAGTCAGTCAGCAGGGTTAGTGTGTTAGGACCAGTCAGTCAACAGGGTTAGTGTGTTAGGACCAGTCAGTCAGCAGGGTTAGTGTGTTAGGACCAGTCAGTCAGCAGGGTTAGTGTGTTGGGACCAGTCAGCAGGGTTAGTGTGTTGGGACCAGTCAGTCAACAGGGTTAGTGTGTTGGGACCAGTCAACAGGGTTAGTGTGTTAGGTCCAGTCAGTCAGCAGGGTTAGTGTGTTGGGACCAGTCAGTCAGCAGGGTTAGTGTGTTGGGACCAGTCAACAGGGTTAGTGTGTTGGGACCAGTCAACAGGGTTAGTGTGTTGGGACCAGTCAGTCAGCAGGGTTAGTGTGTTGGGACCAGTCAGTCAGCAGGGTTAGTGTGTTGGGACAAGTCAGCAGGGTTAGTGTGTTGGGACCAGTCAACAGGGTTAGTGTGTTAGGACCAGTCAGCAGGGTTAGTGTGTTGGGACCAGTCAGTCAGCAGGGTTAGTGTGTTGGGACCAGTCAGCAGGGTTAGTGTGTAGGGACCAGTCAACAGGGTTAGTGTGTTGGGACCAGTCAACAGGGTGTTGGGACCAGTCAACAGGGTTAGTGTGTTGGGACCAGTCAGCAGGGTTAGTGTGTTGGGACCAGTCAACAGGGTTAGTGTGTTGGGACCAGTCAACAGGGTTAGTGTGTTGGGACCAGTCAACAGGGTTAGTGTGTTGGGACCAGTCAGTCAACAGGGTTAGTGTGTTGGGACCAGTCAACAGGGTTAGTGTGTTGGGACCAGTCAGTCAACAGGGTTAGTGTGTTGGGACCAGTTAGTCAACAGGGTTAGTGTGTTAGGACCAGTCAGTCAACTAGCAGGGTTAGTGTGTTAGGACCAGTCAGTCAACTAGCAGGGTTAGTGCGTTAGGACCAGTCAGTCAACTAGCAGGGTTAGTGCGTTAGGACCAGTTAGTCAACTAGCAGTGTTAGTGTGTTAGGACCAGTCAGTCAACTAGCAGGGTTAGTGTGTTAGGACCAGTCAGTCAACTAGCAGGGTTAGTGCGTTAGGACCAGTCAGTCAACTAGCAGGATTAGTGTGTTAGGACCTGTCAGTCAGCAGGGTTAGTGTGTTGGGACCAGTCAGTCAGCAGGGTTACTGTGTTGGGACCAGTCAGTCAGCAGGGTTACTGTGTTGGGACCAGTCAGTCAGCAGGGTTAGGACCAGTCAGTCAGCAGGGTTAGTGTGTTAGGACCAGTCAGTCAGCAGTGTTAGTGTGTTGGGACCAGTCAGTCAACAGGGTTAGTGTGTTGGTACCAGTCAACAGGGTTAGTGTGTTGTTCCAGTCAGTCAGCAGGGTTAGTGTGTTGGGACCAGTCAGCAGGGTTAGTGTGTTGGGACCAGTCAACAGGGTTAGTGTGTTAGGACCAGTCAGTCAGCAGGTTTAGTTTGTTGGGACCAGTCAGTCAGCAGGGTTAGTGTGTTGGGACCAGTCAGTCAGCAGGGTTAGTGTGTTGGGACCAGTCAGTCAGCAGGGTTAGTGTGTTGGGACCAGTCAACAGGGTTAGTGTGTTGGGACCAGTCAACAGGGTTAGTGTGTTGGGACCAGTCAGTCAACAGGGTTAGTGTGTTAGGACCAGTCAGTCAGCAGGGTTAGTGTGTTGGGACCAGTCAACAGGGTTAGTGTGTTGGGACCAGTCAACAGGGTTAGTGTGTTAGGACCAGCCAGTCAGCAGGGTTAGTGTGTTAGGACCATTCAGTCAACATGGTTGGTGTGTTAGGACCAGTCAGTCAACAGGGTTAGTGTGTTAGGACCAGTCAGTCAACTAGCAGGGTTAGTCAGTCAACTAGCAGGGTTAGTGTGTTAGGACCAGTCAGTCAACTAGCAGGGTTAGTGTGTTAGGACCAGTCAGTCAACTAGCAGGGTTAGTGCATTAGGACCAGTCAGTCAGCAGGGTTAGTCTGTTAGGACCAGCCAGTCAGCAGGGTTAGTGGGTTAGGACCAGTCAGTCAGCAGGGTTAGTGTGTTTGGACCAGTCAGTCAGCAGGGTTAGTGTGTTGGGACCAGTCAGTCAGCAGGGTTAGTGTGTTGGGACCAGTCAACAGGGTTAGTGTGTTAGGACCAGTCAGTCAACAGGGTTAGTGTGTTAGGACCAGTCAGTCAACAGGGTTAGTGTGTTGGGACCAGTCAACAGGGTTAGTGTGTTGGGACCAGTCAACAGGGTTACTGTGTTGGGATCAGTCAGTCAGCAGGGTTACTGTGTTGGGACCAGTCAGTCAACAGGGTTACTGTGTTGGGACCAGTCAGTCAGCAGGGTTACTGTGTTGGGACCAGTCAGTCAGCAGGGTTACTGTGTTGGGACCAGTCAGTCAGCAGGGTTAGGACCAGTCAGTCAGCAGGGTTAGTGTGTTAGGACCAGTCAGTCAGCAGGGTTAGTGTGTTAGGACCAGTCAGTCAACAGGGTTAGTGTGTTAGGACCAGTCAGTCAGCAGGGTTAGTGTGTTAGGACCAGTCAGTCAGCAGGGTTAGTGTGTTGGGACCAGTCAGCAGGGTTAGTGTGTTGGGACCAGTCAGTCAACAGGGTTAGTGTGTTGGGACCAGTCAACAGGGTTAGTGTGTTAGGTCCAGTCAGTCAGCAGGGTTAGTGTGTTGGGACCAGTCAGTCAGCAGGGTTAGTGTGTTGGGACCAGTCAACAGGGTTAGTGTGTTGGGACCAGTCAACAGGGTTAGTGTGTTGGGACCAGTCAGTCAGCAGGGTTAGTGTGTTGGGACCAGTCAGTCAGCAGGGTTAGTGTGTTGGGACAAGTCAGCAGGGTTAGTGTGTTGGGACCAGTCAACAGGGTTAGTGTGTTAGGACCAGTCAGCAGGGTTAGTGTGTTGGGACCAGTCAGTCAGCAGGGTTAGTGTGTTGGGACCAGTCAGCAGGGTTAGTGTGTAGGGACCAGTCAACAGGGTTAGTGTGTTGGGACCAGTCAACAGGGTGTTGGGACCAGTCAACAGGGTTACTGTGTTGGGACCAGTCAGCAGGGTTAGTGTGTTGGGACCAGTCAGCAGGGTTAGTGTGTTGGGACCAGTCAACAGGGTTAGTGTGTTGGGACCAGTCAACAGGGTTAGTGTGTTGGGACCAGTCAGTCAGCAGGGTTAGTGTGTTGGGACCAGTCAGTCAACAGGGTTAGTGTGTTGGGACCAGTCAACAGGGTTAGTGTGTTGGGACCAGTCAGTCAACAGGGTTAGTGTGTTGGGACCAGTTAGTCAACAGGGTTAGTGTGTTAGGACCAGTCAGTCAACTAGCAGGGTTAGTGTGTTAGGACCAGTCAGTCAACTAGCAGGGTTAGTGCGTTAGGACCAGTCAGTCAACTAGCAGGGTTAGTGCGTTAGGACCAGTTAGTCAACTAGCAGTGTTAGTGTGTTAGGACCAGTCAGTCAACTAGCAGGGTTAGTGTGTTAGGACCAGTCAGTCAACTAGCAGGGTTAGTGCGTTAGGACCAGTCAGTCAACTAGCAGGATTAGTGTGTTAGGACCTGTCAGTCAGCAGGGTTAGTGTGTTGGGACCAGTCAGTCAGCAGGGTTACTGTGTTGGGACCAGTCAGTCAGCAGGGTTACTGTGTTGGGACCAGTCAGTCAGCAGGGTTAGGACCAGTCAGTCAGCAGGGTTAGTGTGTTAGGACCAGTCAGTCAGCAGTGTTAGTGTGTTGGGACCAGTCAGTCAACAGGGTTAGTGTGTTGGTACCAGTCAACAGGGTTAGTGTGTTAGGTCCAGTCAGTCAGCAGGGTTAGTGTGTTGGGACCAGTCAACAGGGTTAGTGTGTTAGGACCAGTCAGTCAGCAGGTTTAGTTTGTTGGGACCAGTCAGTCAGCAGGGTTAGTGTGTTGGGACCAGTCAGTCAGCAGGGTTAGTGTGTTGGGACCAGTCAGTCAGCAGGGTTAGTGTGTTGGGACCAGTCAACAGGGTTAGTGTGTTGGGACCAGTCAACAGGGTTAGTGTGTTGGGACCAGTCAGTCAACAGGGTTAGTGTGTTAGGACCAGTCAGTCAGCAGGGTTAGTGTGTTGGGACCAGTCAACAGGGTTAGTGTGTTGGGACCAGTCAACAGGGTTAGTGTGTTGGGACCAGTCAGTCAGCAGGGTTAGTGTGTTGGGACCAGTCAGTCAACAGGGTTAGTGTGTTGGGACCAGTCAGTCAACAGGGTTAGTGTGTTGGGACCAGTCAACAGGGTTAGTGTGTTGGGACCAGTCAGTCAACAGGGTTTGTGTGTTGGGACCAGTTAGTCAACAGGGTTAGTGTGTTAGGACCAGTCAGTCAACTAGCAGGGTTAGTGTGTTAGGACCAGTCAGTCAACTAGCAGGGTTAGTGCGTTAGGACCAGTCAGTCAACTAGCAGGGTTAGTGCGTTAGGACCAGTTAGTCAACTAGCAGGGTTAGTGCGTTAGGACCAGTCAGTCAACTAGCAGGGTTAGTGCGTTAGGACCAGTTAGTCAACTAGCAGTGTTAGTGTGTTAGGACCAGTCAGTCAACTAGCAGGGTTAGTGTGTTAGGACCAGTCAGTCAACTAGCAGGGTTAGTGCGTTAGGACCAGTCAGTCAACTAGCAGGGTTAGTGCGTTAGGACCAGTTAGTCAACTAGCAGTGTTAGTGTGTTAGGACCAGTCAGTCAACTAGCAGGGTTAGTGTGTTAGGACCAGTCAGTCAACTAGCAGGGTTAGTGCGTTAGGACCAGTCAGTCAAGTAGCAGGATTAGTGTGTTAGGACCTGTCAGTCAGCAGGGTTAGTGTGTTGGGACCAGTCAGTCAGCAGGGTTACTGTGTTGGGACCAGTCAGTCAGCAGGGTTACTGTGTTGGGACCAGTCAGTCAGCAGGGTTACTGTGTTGGGACCAGTCAGTCAGCAGGGTTAGGACCAGTCAGTCAGCAGGGTTAGTGTGTTAGGACCAGTCAGTCAGCAGTGTTAGTGTGTTGGGACCAGTCAGTCAACAGGGTTAGTGTGTTGGTACCAGTCAACAGGGTTAGTGTGTTAGGTCCAGTCAGTCAGCAGGGTTAGTGTGTTGGGACCAGTCAGCAGGGTTAGTGTGTTGGGACCAGTCAACAGGGTTAGTGTGTTAGGACCAGTCAGTCAGCAGGTTTAGTTTGTTGGGACCAGTCAGTCAGCAGGGTTAGTGTGTTGGGACCAGTCAGTCAGCAGGGTTAGTGTGTTGGGACCAGTCAGTCAGCAGGGTTAGTGTGTTGGGACCAGTCAGTCAGCAGGGTTAGTGTGTTGGGACCAGTCAACAGGGTTAGTGTGTTGGGACCAGTCAACAGGGTTAGTGTGTTGGGACCAGTCAGTCAACAGGGTTAGTGTGTTAGGACCAGTCAGTCAACTAGCAGGTTTGGTGCGTTAGGACCAGTCAGTCAACTAGCAGGGTTGGTGCGTTAGGACCAGTCAGTCAACTAGCAGGGTTAGTGTGTCAGGACCAGTCAGTCAACTAGCAGGTTTAGTGCGTTAGGACCAGTCAGTCAACAGGGTTAGTGTGTTAGGACCAGCCAGTCAGCAGGGTTAGTGTGTTAGGACCATTCAGTCAACATGGTTGGTGTGTTAGGACCAGTCAGTCAACAGGGTTAGTGTGTTAGGACCAGTCAGTCAACTAGCAGGGTTAGTCAGTCAACTAGCAGGGTTAGTGTGTTAGGACCAGTCAGTCAACTAGCAGGGTTAGTGTGTTAGGACCAGTCAGTCAACTAGCAGGGTTAGTGCATTAGGACCAGTCAGTCAGCAGGGTTAGTCTGTTAGGACCAGCCAGTCAGCAGGGTTAGTGGGTTAGGACCAGTCAGTCAGCAGGGTTAGTGTGTTTGGACCAGTCAGTCAGCAGGGTTAGTGTGTTTGGACCAGTCAGTCAACTAGCAGGGTTAGTGTGTTGGGACCAGTCAACAGGGTTACTGTGTTGGGATCAGTCAGTCAGCAGGGTTACTGTGTTGGGACCAGTCAGTCAACAGGGTTACTGTGTTGGGACCAGTCAGTCAGCAGGGTTACTGTGTTGGGACCAGTCAGTCAGCAGGGTTACTGTGTTGGGACCAGTCAGTCAGCAGGGTTAGGACCAGTCAGTCAGCAGGGTTAGTGTGTTAGGACCAGTCAGTCAGCAGGGTTAGTGTGTTAGGACCAGTCAGTCAACAGGGTTAGTGTGTTAGGACCAGTCAGTCAGCAGGGTTAGTGTGTTAGGACCAGTCAGTCAGCAGGGTTAGTGTGTTGGGACCAGTCAGCAGGGTTAGTGTGTTGGGACCAGTCAGTCAACAGGGTTAGTGTGTTGGGACCAGTCAACAGGGTTAGTGTGTTAGGTCCAGTCAGTCAGCAGGGTTAGTGTGTTGGGACCAGTCAGTCAGCAGGGTTAGTGTGTTGGGACCAGTCAACAGGGTTAGTGTGTTGGGACCAGTCAACAGGGTTAGTGTGTTGGGACCAGTCAGTCAGCAGGGTTAGTGTGTTGGGACCAGTCAGTCAGCAGGGTTAGTGTGTTGGGACAAGTCAGCAGGGTTAGTGTGTTGGGACCAGTCAACAGGGTTAGTGTGTTAGGACCAGTCAGCAGGGTTAGTGTGTTGGGACCAGTCAGTCAGCAGGGTTAGTGTGTTGGGACCAGTCAGCAGGGTTAGTGTGTAGGGACCAGTCAACAGGGTTAGTGTGTTGGGACCAGTCAACAGGGTTTTTATTTATTTATTTTTTATTTCACCTTTATTTAACCAGGTAAGCAAGTTGAGAACAAGTTCTCATTTACAATTGCGACCTGGCCAAGATAAAGCAAAGCAGTTCGACACATACAACGACACAGAGTTACACATGGAGTAAAACAAACATACAGTCAATAATACAGTAAAAAAAACAAGTCTATATACAATGTGAGCAAATTAGGTGAGAAGGGAGGTAAAGGCAAAAAAGGCCATGGTGGCAAAGTAAATACAATATAGCAAGTAAAACACTGGAATGGTAGTATTGCAATGGAAGAATGTGCAAAGTAGAAATAAAAATAATGGGGTGCAAAGGAGCAAAATAAATAAATAAATTAAATACAGTTAGGAAAGAGGTAGTTGTTTGGGCTAAATTATAGGTGGGCTATGTACAGGTGCAGTAATCTGTAAGATGCTCTGACAGTTGGTGTTTAAAGCTAGTGAGGGAGATAAGTGTTTCCAATTTAAGAGATTTTTGTAGTTGGGACCAGTCATTGGCAGCAGAGAACTGGAAGGAGAGGCGGCCAAAGAAAGAATTGGTTTTGGGGGTGACTAGAGAGATATACCTGCTGGAGCGTGTGCTACAGGTGGGAGATGCTATGGTGACCAGCGAGCTGAGATAAGGGGGACTTTACCTAGCAGGGTCTTGTAGATGACATGGAGCCAGTGGGTTTGGCGACCAGTATGAAGCGAGGGCCAGCCAACGAGAGCGTACAGGTCGCAATGGTGGGTAGTATATGGGGCTTTGGTGACAAAACGGATAGCACTGTGATAGACTGCATCCAATTTGTTGAGTAGGGTATTGGAGGCTATTTTGTAAATGACATCGCCAAAGTCGAGGATTGGTAGGATGGTCAATTTTACAAGGGTATGTTTGGCAGCATGAGTGAAGGATGCTTTGTTGCGAAATAGGAAGCCAATTCTAGATTTAACTTTGGATTGGAGATGTTTGATATGGGTCTGGAAGGAGAGTTTACAGTCTAACCAGACACCTAAGTATTTGTAGTTGTCCACGTATTCTAAGTCAGAGCCGTCCAGAGTAGTGATGTTGGACAGGCGGGTAGGTGCAGGTAGCGATCGGTTGAAGAGCATGCATTTAGTTTTACTTGTATTTAAGAGCAATTGGAGGCCACGGAAGGAGAGTTGTATGGCATTGAAGCTTGCCTGGAGGGTTGTTAACACAGTGTCCAAAGAAGGGCCGAAGTATACAGAATGGTGTCGTCTGTGAGGTGGATCAGAGACTCACCAGCAGCAAGAGCAACATCATTGATGTATACAGAGAAGAGAGTCGGTCCAAGAATTGAACCCTGTGGCACCCCCATAGAGACTGCCAGAGGTCCGGACAGCAGACCCTCCGATTTGACACACTGAACTCTATCAGAGAAGTAGTTGGTGAACCAGGCGAGGCAATCATTTGAGAAACCAAGGCTGTCGAGTCTGCCGATAAGGATGTGGTGGTTGACAGAGTCGAAAGCCTTGGCCAGATCAATGAATACGGCTGCACAGTAATGTTTCTTATCGATGGCGGTTAAGATATCGTTTAGGACCTTGAGCGTGGCTGAGGTGCACCCATGACCAGCTCTGAAACCAGATTGCATAGCAGAGAAGGTATGGTGAGATTCGAAATGGTCGGTAATCTGTTTGTTGACTTGGCTTTCAAGACCTTAGAAAGGCATGGTAGGATAGATATAGGTCTGTAGCAGTTTGGGTCAAGAGTGTCCCCCTTTGAAGAGGGGGATGACCGCAGCTGCTTTCCAATCTTTGGGAATCTCAGATGACAAGAAAGAGAGGTTGAACAGGCTAGTAATAGGGGTGGCAACAATTTCGCAGATAATTTTAGAAAGAAAGGGTCCAGATTGTCTAGCCCGGCTGATTTGTAGGGGTCCAGATTTTTCAGCTCTTTCAGAACTTCAGCTGAATGGATTTGGGAGAAGGAGAAATGGGGAAGGCTTGGGCGAGTTGCTGTTGGGGGTGCAGTGCTGTTGACCGGGGTAGGAGTTGCCAGGTGGAAAGCATGGCCAGCCGTAGAAAAATGCTTATTGAAATTCTCAATTATGGTGGATTTATCAGTGGTGACAGTGTTTCCTATCTTCAGTGCAGTGGGCAGCTGGGAGGAGGTGTTCTTATTCTCCATGGACTTTACAGTGTCCCAGAACTTTTTAGAGTTAGTGTTGCAGGAAGCAAATTTCTGCTTGAAAAAGCTAGCCTTGGCTTTTCTAACTGCCTGTGTATAACGGTTTCTAGCTTCCTGAACAGCTGCATATCACGGGGCTGTTCGATGCTAATGCAGAACGCCATAGGATGTTTTTGTGTTGGTTAAGGGCAGTCAGGTCTGGGGAGAACCAAGGGCTATATCTGTTCCTGGTTCTAATTTTCTTGAATGGGGCATGTTTATTTAAGATTGTTAGGAAGGCGTTTTTAAAAAAAAAATATCCAGGCATCCTCTACTGACGGGATGAGATCAATATCCTTCCAGGACACCCCGGCCAGGTCGATTAGAAAGGCCTGCTCGCTGAAGTGTTTCAGGGAGCGTTTTACAGTGATGAGTGGAGGTCGTTTGACCGCTGACCCATTACGGATGCAGGCAATGAGGCAGTGATCGCTGAGATCTTGGTTGAAGACAGCAGAGGTGTATTTAGAGGGGAAGTTGGTTAGGATGATATCTATGAGGGTGCCCAGTGTTTAAGGCTTTGGGGGTACCTGGTAGGTTCATTGATAATTTGTGTGAGATTGAGGGCATCAAGTTTAGATTGTAGGATGGCTGGGGTGTTAAGCATGTTCCAGTTTAGGTCGCCTAGCAGCACGAGCTCTGAAGATAGATGGGGGCAATCAGTTCACATATGGTGTCCAGAGCACAGCTGGGAGCAGAGGGTGGTCTATAGCAGGCGGCAACGGTGAGAGACTTGTTTTTAGAGAGGTGGATTTTTAAAAGTAGAAGTTCAAATTGTTTGGGTACAGACCTGGATAGTAGGACAGAACTCTGCAGGCTATCTTTGCAGTAGATTGCAACACCGCCCCTTTAGCAGTTCTATCTTGTCTGAAAATGTTGTAGTTTGGAATTAAAATTTCTGAATTTTTGGTGGTCTTCCTAAGCCAGGATTCAGACACAGCTAGAACATCCGGGTTGGCAGAGTGTGCTAAAGCAGTGAAAAGAACAAACTTAGGGAGGAGGCTTCTAATGTTAACATGCATGAAACCAAGGCTATTACGGTTACAGAAGTCATCAAAAGAGAGCGCCTGGGGAATAGGAGTGGAGCTAGGCACTGCAGGGCCTGGATTCACCTCTACATCGCCAGAGGAACATAGGAGGAGAAGAATAAGGGTACGGCTAAAAGCAATAAGAATTGGTCGTCTAGAACGTCTGGAACAGAGAGTAAAAGGAGGTTTCTGGGGGCGATAAAATAGCATCAAGGTATAATGTACAGACAAAGGTATGGTAGGATGTGAGTACAGTGGAGGTAAACCTAGGTATTGAGTGATGAAGAGAGAGATATTGTCTCTAGAAACATCATTGAAACCAGGAGATGTCATTGCATGTGTGGGTGGTGGAAATAATAAGTTGGATAAGGTATAGTGAGCAGGACTAGAGGCTCTGCAGTGAAATAAGCCAAGGGTGTTGGGACCAGTCAGTCAACTAGCAGGATTAGTGTGTTAGGACCTGTCAGTCAGCAGGGTTAGTGTGTTGGGACCAGTCAGTCAGCAGGGTTACTGTGTTGGGACCAGTCAGTCAGCAGGGTTACTGTGTTGGGACCAGTCAGTCAGCAGGGTTACTGTGTTGGGACCAGTCAGTCAGCAGGGTTAGGACCAGTCAGTCAGCAGGGTTAGTGTGTTAGGACCAGTCAGTCAGCAGTGTTAGTGTGTTGGGACCAGTCAGTCAACAGGGTTAGTGTGTTGGTACCAGTCAACAGGGTTAGTGTGTTAGGTCCAGTCAGTCAGCAGGGTTAGTGTGTTGGGACCAGTCAGCATGGTTAGTGTGTTGGGACCAGTCAACAGGGTTAGTGTGTTAGGACCAGTCAGTCAGCAGGTTTAGTTTGTTGGGACCAGTCAGTCAGCAGGGTTAGTGTGTTGGGACCAGTCAGTCAGCAGGGTTAGTGTGTTGGGACCAGTCAGTCAGCAGGGTTAGTGTGTTGGGACCAGTCAACAGGGTTAGTGTGTTGGGACCAGTCAACAGGGTTAGTGTGTTGGGACCAGTCAGTCAACAGGGTTAGTGTGTTAGGACCAGTCAGTCAACTAGCAGGTTTGGTGCGTTAGGACCAGTCAGTCAACTAGCAGGGTTGGTGCGTTAGGACCAGTCAGTCAACTAGCAGGGTTAGTGTGTCAGGACCAGTCAGTCAACTAGCAGGTTTAGTGCGTTAGGACCAGTCAGTAAACAGGGTTAGTGTGTTAGGACCAGCCAGTCAGCAGGGTTAGTGTGTTAGGACCATTCAGTCAACATGGTTGGTGTGTTAGGACCAGTCAGTCAACAGGGTTAGTGTGTTAGGACCAGTCAGTCAACTAGCAGGGTTAGTCAGTCAACTAGCAGGGTTAGTGTGTTAGGACCAGTCAGTCAACTAGCAGGGTTAGTGTGTTAGGACCAGTCAGTCAACTAGCAGGGTTAGTGCATTAGGACCAGTCAGTCAGCAGGGTTAGTCTGTTAGGACCAGCCAGTCAGCAGGGTTAGTGTGTTTGGACCAGTCAGTCAGCAGGGTTAGTGTGTTTGGACCAGTCAGTCAACTAGCAGGGTTAGTGTGTTGGGACCAGTCAACAGGGTTACTGTGTTGGGATCAGTCAGTCAGCAGGGTTACTGTGTTGGGACCAGTCAGTCAACAGGGTTACTGTGTTGGGACCAGTCAGTCAGCAGGGTTACTGTGTTGGGACCAGTCAGTCAGCAGGGTTACTGTGTTGGGACCAGTCAGTCAGCAGGGTTAGGACCAGTCAGTCAGCAGGGTTAGTGTGTTAGGACCAGTCAGTCAGCAGGGTTAGTGTGTTAGGACCAGTCAGTCAACAGGGTTAGTGTGTTAGGACCAGTCAGTCAGCAGGGTTAGTGTGTTAGGACCAGTCAGTCAGCAGGGTTAGTGTGTTGGGACCAGTCAGCAGGGTTAGTGTGTTGGGACCAGTCAGTCAACAGGGTTAGTGTGTTGGGACCAGTCAACAGGGTTAGTGTGTTGGGACCAGTCAACAGGGTTAGTGTGTTAGGTCCAGTCAGTCAGCAGGGTTAGTGTGTTGGGACCAGTCAGTCAGCAGGGTTAGTGTGTTGGGACCAGTCAACAGGGTTAGTGTGTTGGGACCAGTCAACAGGGTTAGTGTGTTGGGACCAGTCAGTCAGCAGGGTTAGTGTGTTGGGACCAGTCAGTCAGCAGGGTTAGTGTGTTGGGACAAGTCAGCAGGGTTAGTGTGTTGGGACCAGTCAACAGGGTTAGTGTGTTAGGACCAGTCAGCAGGGTTAGTGTGTTGGGACCAGTCAGTCAGCAGGGTTAGTGTGTTGGGACCAGTCAGCAGGGTTAGTGTGTAGGGACCAGTCAACAGGGTTAGTGTGTTGGGACCAGTCAACAGGGTGTTGGGACCAGTCAACAGGGTTACTGTGTTGGGACCAGTCAGCAGGGTTAGTGTGTTGGGACCAGTCAGCAGGGTTAGTGTGTTGGGACCAGTCAACAGGGTTAGTGTGTTGGGACCAGTCAACAGGGTTAGTGTGTTGGGACCAGTCAGTCAACAGGGTTAGTGTGTTGGGACCAGTCAACAGGGTTAGTGTGTTGGGACCAGTTAGTCAACAGGGTTAGTGTGTTAGGACCAGTCAGTCAACTAGCAGGGTTAGTGTGTTAGGACCAGTCAGTCAACTAGCAGGGTTAGTGCGTTAGGACCAGTCAGTCAACTAGCAGGGTTAGTGCGTTAGGACCAGTTAGTCAACTAGCAGTGTTAGTGTGTTAGGACCAGTCAGTCAACTAGCAGGGTTAGTGTGTTAGGACCAGTCAGTTAACTAGCAGGGTTAGTGCGTTAGGACCAGTCAGTCAACTAGCAGGATTAGTGTGTTAGGACCTGTCAGTCAGCAGGGTTAGTGTGTTGGGACCAGTCAGTCAGCAGGGTTACTGTGTTGGGACCAGTCAGTCAGCAGGGTTACTGTGTTGGGACCAGTCAGTCAGCAGGGTTACTGTGTTGGGACCAGTCAGTCAGCAGGGTTAGGACCAGTCAGTCAGCAGGGTTAGTGTGTTAGGACCAGTCAGTCAGCAGTGTTAGTGTGTTGGGACCAGTCAGTCAACAGGGTTAGTGTGTTGGTACCAGTCAACAGGGTTAGTGTGTTAGGTCCAGTCAGTCAGCAGGGTTAGTGTGTTGGGACCAGTCAGCAGGGTTAGTGTGTTGGGACCAGTCAACAGGGTTAGTGTGTTAGGACCAGTCAGTCAGCAGGTTTAGTTTGTTGGGACCAGTCAGTCAGCAGGGTTAGTGTGTTGGGACCAGTCAGTCAGCAGGGTTAGTGTGTTGGGACCAGTCAGTCAGCAGGGTTAGTGTGTTGGGACCAGTCAACAGTGTTAGTGTGTTGGGACCAGTCAACAGGGTTAGTGTGTTGGGACCAGTCAGTCAACAGGGTTAGTGTGTTAGGACCAGTCAGTCAGCAGGGTTAGTGTGTTGGGACCAGTCAACAGGGTTAGTGTGTTGGGACCAGTCAACAGGGTTAGTGTGTTGGGACCAGTCAGTCAGCAGGGTTAGTGTGTTGGGACCAGTCAGTCAACAGGGTTAGTGTGTTGGGACCAGTCAACAGGGTTAGTGTGTTGGGACCAGTCAGTCAGCAGGGTTAGTGTGTTGGGACCAGTCAGTCAATAGGGTTTGTGTGTTGGGACCAGTTAGTCAACAGGGTTAGTGTGTTAGGACCAGTCAGTCAACTAGCAGGGTTAGTGTGTTAGGACCAGTCAGTCAACTAGCAGGGTTAGTGCGTTAGGACCAGTCAGTCAACTAGCAGGGTTAGTGCGTTAGGACCAGTTAGTCAACTAGCAGGGTTAGTGCGTTAGGACCAGTCAGTCAACTAGCAGGGTTAGTGCGTTAGGACCAGTTAGTCAACTAGCAGTGTTAGTGTGTTAGGACCAGTCAGTCAACTAGCAGGGTTAGTGTGTTAGGACCAGTCAGTCAACTAGCAGGGTTAGTGCGTTAGGACCAGTCAGTCAACTAGCAGGGTTAGTGCGTTAGGACCAGTTAGTCAACTAGCAGTGTTAGTGTTTTAGGACCAGTCAGTCAACTAGCAGGGTTAGTGTGTTAGGACCAGTCAGTCAACTAGCAGGGTTAGTGCGTTAGGACCAGTCAGTCAACTAGCAGGATTAGTGTGTTAGGACCTGTCAGTCAGCAGGGTTAGTGTGTTGGGACCAGTCAGTCAGCAGGGTTACTGTGTTGGGACCAGTCAGTCAGCAGGGTTACTGTGTTGGGACCAGTCAGTCAGCAGGGTTACTGTTACTTGGGGACCAGTCAGTCAGCAGGGTTAGGACCAGTCAGTCAGCAGGGTTAGTGTGTTAGGACCAGTCAGTCAGCAGTGTTAGTGTGTTGGGACCAGTCAGTCAACAGGGTTAGTGTGTTGGTACCAGTCAACAGGGTTAGTGTGTTAGGTCCAGTCAGTCAGCAGGGTTAGTGTGTTGGGACCAGTCAGCAGGGTTAGTGTGTTGGGACCAGTCAACAGGGTTAGTGTGTTAGGACCAGTCAGTCAGCAGGTTTAGTTTGTTGGGACCAGTCAGTCAGCAGGGTTAGTGTGTTGGGACCAGTCAGTCAACAGGGTTAGTGTGTTGGGACGAGTCAGTCAGCAGGGTTAGTGTGTTGGGACCAGTCAACAGGGTTAGTGTGTTGGGACCAGTCAGTCAGCAGGGTTAGTGTGTTAGGACCAGTCAGTCAGCAGGGTTAGTGTGTTAGGACCAGTCAGTCAACAGGGTTAGTGTGTTAGGACCAGTCAGTCAGCAGGGTTAGTGTGTTAGGACCAGTCAGTCAGCAGGGTTAGTGTGTTGGGACCAGTCAGCAGGGTTAGTGTGTTGGGACCAGTCAGTCAACAGGGTTAGTGTGTTGGGACCAGTCAACAGGGTTAGTGTGTTAGGTCCAGTCAGTCAGCAGGGTTAGTGTGTTGGGACCAGTCAGTCAGCAGGGTTAGTGTGTTGGGACCAGTCAACAGGGTTAGTGTGTTGGGACCAGTCAACAGGGTTAGTGTGTTGGGACCAGTCAGTCAGCAGGGTTAGTGTGTTGGGACCAGTCAGTCAGCAGGGTTAGTGTGTTGGGACCAGTCAGCAGGGTTAGTGTGTTGGGACCAGTCAACAGGGTTAGTGTGTTAGGACCAGTCAGCAGGGTTAGTGTGTTGGGACCAGTCAGTCAGCAGGGTTAGTGTGTTGGGACCAGTCAGCAGGGTTAGTGTGTAGGGACCAGTCAACAGGGTTAGTGTGTTGGGACCAGTCAACAGGGTGTTGGGACCAGTCAACAGGGTTACTGTGTTGGGACCAGTCAGCAGGGTTAGTGTGTTGGGACCAGTCAGCAGGGTTAGTGTGTTGGGACCAGTCAACAGGGTTAGTGTGTTGGGACCAGTCAACAGGGTTAGTGTGTTGGGACCAGTCAACAGGGTTAGTGTGTTGGGACCAGTCAGTCAACAGGGTTAGTGTGTTGGGACCAGTCAACAGGGTTAGTGTGTTGGGACCAGTCAGTCAACAGGGTTAGTGTGTTGGGACCAGTTAGTCAACAGGGTTAGTGTGTTAGGACCAGTCAGTCAACTAGCAGGGTTAGTGTGTTAGGACCAGTCAGTCAACTAGGGGTTAGTGTGTTGGGACCAGTCAGTCAACTAGCAGGGTTAGTGCGTTAGGGACCAGTTAGTCAACTAGCAGTGTTAGTGTGTTAGGACCAGTCAGTCAACTAGCAGGGTTAGTGTGTTAGGACCAGTCAGTTAACTAGCAGGGTTAGTGCGTTAGGACCAGTCAGTCAACTAGGGGATTAGTGTGTTGGGACCAGTCAGTCAGCAGGGTTAGTGTGTTGGGACCAGTCAGTCAGCAGGGTTACTGTGTTGGGACCAGTCAGTCAGCAGGGTTACTGTGTTGGGACCAGTCAGTCAGCAGGGTTACTGTGTTGGGACCAGTCAGTCAGCAGGGTTAGGACCAGTCAGTCAGGGGTTAGTGTGTTGGGACCAGTCAGTCAGCAGTGTTAGTGTGTTGGGACCAGTCAGTCAACAGGGTTAGTGTGTTGGTACCAGTCAACAGGGTTAGTGTGTTAGGTCCAGTCAGTCAGCAGGGTTAGTGTGTTGGGACCAGTCAGCAGGGTTAGTGTGTTGGGACCAGTCAACAGGGTTAGTGTGTTAGGACCAGTCAGTCAGCAGGTTTAGTTTGTTGGGACCAGTCAGTCAGCAGGGTTAGTGTGTTGGGACCAGTCAGTCAGCAGGGTTAGTGTGTTGGGACCAGTCAGTCAGCAGGGTTAGTGTGTTGGGACCAGTCAACAGGGTTAGTGTGTTGGGACCAGTCAACAGGGTTAGTGTGTTGGGACCAGTCAGTCAACAGGGTTAGTGTGTTGGGACCAGTCAGTCAGCAGGGTTAGTGTGTTGGGACCAGTCAACAGGGTTAGTGTGTTGGGACCAGTCAACAGGGTTAGTGTGTTGGGACCAGTCAGTCAGCAGGGTTAGTGTGTTGGGACCAGTCAGTCAACAGGGTTAGTGTGTTGGGACCAGTCAACAGGGTTAGTGTGTTGGGACCAGTCAGTCAGCAGGGTTAGTGTGTTGGGACCAGTCAGTCAATAGGGTTTGTGTGTTGGGACCAGTTAGTCAACAGGGTTAGTGTGTTAGGACCAGTCAGTCAACTAGGGTTAGTGTGTTAGGACCAGTCAGTCAACTAGGGGTTAGTGTGTTGGGACCAGTCAGTCAACAGGGTTAGTGTGTTGGGACCAGTTAGTCAACTAGCAGGGTTAGTGCGTTGGGACCAGTCAGTCAACTAGCAGGGTTAGTGCGTTGGGACCAGTTAGTCAACTAGCAGTGTTAGTGTGTTGGGACCAGTCAGTCAACTAGCAGGGTTAGTGTGTTGGGACCAGTCAGTCAACTAGGGGTTAGTGTTGGACCAGTCAGTCAACTAGCAGGGTTAGTGCGTTGGGACCAGTTAGTCAACTAGCAGTGTTAGTGTTTTAGGACCAGTCAGTCAACTAGCAGGGTTAGTGTGTTGGGACCAGTCAGTCAACTAGCAGGGTTAGTGCGTTGGGACCAGTCAGTCAACTAGCAGGTTAGTGTGTTGGGACCAGTCAGTCAGCAGGGTTAGTGTGTTGGGACCAGTCAGTCAGCAGGGTTAGTGTGTTGGGACCAGTCAGTCAGCAGGGTTACTGTGTTGGGACCAGTCAGTCAGCAGGGTTACTGTGTTGGGACCAGTCAGTCAGGGTTAGTTAGGGACCAGTCAGTCAGCAGGGTTAGTGTGTTGGGACCAGTCAGTCAGCAGGTTAGTGTGTTGGGACCAGTCAGTCAACAGGGTTAGTGTGTTGGGACCAGTCAACAGGGTTAGTGTGTTGGGTCCAGTCAGTCAGCAGGGTTAGTGTGTTGGGACCAGTCAGCAGGGTTAGTGTGTTGGGACCAGTCAACAGGGTTAGTGTGTTAGGACCAGTCAGTCAGCAGGTTTAGTTTGTTGGGACCAGTCAGTCAGCAGGGTTAGTGTGTTGGGACCAGTCAGTCAGCAGGGTTAGTGTGTTGGGACCAGTCAGTCAGCAGGGTTAGTGTGTTGGGACCAGTCAACAGGGTTAGTGTGTTGGGACCAGTCAACAGGGTTAGTGTGTTGGGACCAGTCAGTCAACAGGGTTAGTGTGTTAGGACCAGTCAGTCAGCAGGGTTAGTGTGTTGGGACCAGTCAACAGGGTTAGTGTGTTGGGACCAGTCAGTCAGCAGGGTTAGTGTGTTGGGACCAGTCAGTCAACAGGGTTAGTGTGTTGGGACCAGTCAACAGGGTTAGTGTGTTGGGACCAGTCAGTCAACAGGGTTAGTGTGTTGGGACCAGTCAGTCAACAGGGTTAGTGTGTTGGGACCAGTCAGTCAACAGGGTTAGTGTGTTGGGACCAGTCAGTCAGCAGGGTTAGTGTGTTGGGACCAGTCAGTCAGCAGGGTTAGTGTGTTGGGACCAGTCAACAGCAGGGTTAGTGTGTTGGGACCAGTCAGTCAACTAGCAGGGTTAGTGTGTTGGGACCAGTCAGTCAACAGGGTTAGTGTGTTGGGACCAGTCAGTCAACAGGGTTAGTGTGTTGGGACCAGTCAACAGGGTTAGTGTGTTGGGACCAGTCAGTCAGCAGGGTTAGTGTGTTGGGACCAGTCAGTCAGCAGGGTTAGTGTGTTGGGACCAGTCAACAGGGTTAGTGTGTTGGGACCAGTCAACAGGGTTAGTGTGTTGGGACCAGTCAACAGGGTTAGTGTGTTGGGACCAGTCAACAGGGTTAGTGTGTTGGGACCAGTCAGTCAACAGGGTTAGTGTGTTGGGACCAGTCAGTCAGCAGGGTTAGTGTGTTGGGACCAGTCAGTCAGCAGGGTTAGTGTGTTGGGACCAGTCAGTCAGCAGGGTTAGTGTGTTGGGACCAGTCAGTCAACAGGGTTAGTGTGTTGGGACCAGTCAACAGGGTTAGTGTGTTGGGACCAGTCAACAGGGTTAGTGTGTTGGGACCAGTCAGTCAGCAGGGTTAGTGTGTTGGGACCAGTCAGTCAGCAGGGTTAGTGTGTTGGGACCAGTCAACAGGGTTAGTGTGTTGGGACCAGTCAGCAGGGTTAGTGTGTTGGGACCAGTCAGCAGGGTTACTGTGTTGGGACCAGTCAGCAGGGTTAGTGTGTTGGGACCAGTCAGTCAACAGGGTTAGTGTGTTGGGACCAGTCAACAGGTTAGTGTGTTGGGACCAGTCAGTCAACAGGGTTAGTGTGTTGGGACCAGTCAGTCAACAGGGTTAGTGTGTTGGGACCAGTCAACAGGGTTAGTGTGTTGGGACCAGTCAACAGGGTTAGTGTGTTGGGACCAGTCAACAGGGTTAGTGTGTTGGGACCAGTCAGCAGGGTTAGTGTGTTGGGACCAGTCAACAGGGTTAGTGTGTTGGGACCAGTCAACAGGGTTAGTGTGTTGGGACCAGTCAACAGGGTTAGTGTGTTGGGACCAGTCAACAGGGTTAGTGTGTTGGGACCAGTCAGTCAGCAGGGTTAGTGTGTTGGGACCAGTCAGCAGGGTTAGTGTGTTGGGACCAGTCAACAGGGTTAGTGTGTTGGGACCAGTCAGTCAGCAGGGTTAGTGTGTTGGGACCAGTCAGTCAGCAGGGTTAGTGTGTTGGGACCAGTCAGTCAGCAGGGTTAGTGTGTTGGGACCAGTCAACAGGGTTAGTGTGTTGGGACCAGTCAACAGGGTTAGTGTGTTGGGACCAGTCAGTCAGGGTTAGTGTGTTGGGACCAGTCAGTCAGCAGGGTTAGTGTGTTGGGACCAGTCAGTCAGCAGGGTTAGTGTGTTGGGACCAGTCAGTCAGCAGGGTTAGTGTGTTGGGACCAGTCAACAGGGTTAGTGTGTTGGGACCAGTCAACAGGGTTAGTGTGTTGGGACCAGTCAGTCAGCAGGGTTAGTGTGTTGGGACCAGTCAGCAGGGTTAGTGTGTTGGGACCAGTCAGTCAGCAGGGTTAGTGTGTTGGGACCAGTCAACAGGGTTAGTGTGTTGGGACCAGTCAGTCAACAGGGTTAGTGTGTTGGGACCAGTCAGTCAGCAGGGTTAGTGTGTTGGGACCAGTCAGCAGGGTTAGTGTGTTGGGACCAGTCAGCAGGGTTAGTGTGTTGGGACCAGTCAGTCAACAGGGTTAGTGTGTTGGGACCAGTCAACAGGGTTAGTGTGTTGGGACCAGTCAGTCAGCAGGGTTAGTGTGTTGGGACCAGTCAACAGGGTTAGTGTGTTGGGACCAGTCAACAGGGTTAGTGTGTTGGGACCAGTCAGTCAGCAGGGTTAGTGTGTTGGGACCAGTCAACAGGGTTAGTGTGTTGGGACCAGTCAGTCAGCAGGGTTACTGTGTTGGGACCAGTCAGCAGGGTTAGTGTGTTGGGACCAGTCAACAGGGTTAGTGTGTTGGGACCAGTCAGTCAACAGGGTTAGTGTGTTGGGACCAGTCAGTCAGCAGGGTTAGTGTGTTGGGACAAGTCAACAGGGTTAGTGTGTTGGGACCAGTCAGTCAAAAGGGTTACTGTGTTGGGACCAGTCAGTCAGCAGGGTTAGTGTGTTGGGACCAGTCAGTCAGCAGGGTTAGTGTGTTGGGACCAGTCAACAGGGTTAGTGTGTTGGGACCAGTCAGTCAACAGGGTTAGTGTGTTGGGACCAGTCAGTCAGCAGGGTTAGTGTGTTGGGACCAGTCAGTCAGCAGGGTTAGTGTGTTGGGACCAGTCAACAGGGTTAGTGTGTTGGGACCAGTCAGTCAACAGGGTTAGTGTGTTGGGACCAGTCAACAGGGTTAGTGTGTTGGGACCAGTCAGTCAGCAGGGTTAGTGTGTTGGGACCAGTCAACAGGGTTAGTGTGTTGGGACCAGTCAGTCAACAGGGTTAGTGTGTTGGGACCAGTCAGTCAGCAGGGTTAGTGTGTTGGGACCAGTCAGTCAGCAGGGTTAGTGTGTTGGGACCAGTCAGTCAGCAGGGTTAGTGTGTTGGGACCAGTCAGTCAACAGGGTTAGTGTGTTGGGACCAGTCAGTCAACAGGGTTAGTGTGTTGGGACCAGTCAGTCAGCAGGGTTAGTGTGTTGGGACCAGTCAACAGGGTTAGTGTGTTGGGACCAGTCAACAGGGTTAGTGTGTTGGGACCAGTCAGTCAGCAGGGTTAGTGTGTTGGGACCAGTCAACAGGGTTAGTGTGTTGGGACCAGTCAACAGGGTTAGTGTGTTGGGACCAGTCAGTCAGGGGTTAGTGTGTTGGGACCAGTCAACAGGGTTAGTGTGTTGGGACCAGTCAACAGGGTTAGTGTGTTGGGACCAGTCAGTCAGCAGGGTTAGTGTGTTGGGACAAGTCAACAGGGTTAGTGTGTTGGGACCAGTCAACAGGGTTAGTGTGTTGGGACCAGTCAGTCAAAAGGGTTAGTGTGTTGGGACCAGTCAGTCAGCAGGGTTAGTGTGTTGGGACCAGTCAGTCAGCAGGGTTAGTGTGTTGGGACCAGTCAGTCAGCAGGGTTAGTGTGTTGGGACCAGTCAACAGGGTTAGTGTGTTGGGACCAGTCAGTCAACAGGGTTAGTGTGTTAGGACCAGTCAGTCAGCAGGGTTAGTGTGTTGGGACCAGTCAGCAGGGTTAGTGTGTTGGGACCAGTCAGTCAACAGGGTTAGTGTGTTGGGACCAGTCAACAGGGTTAGTGTGTTGGGACCAGTCAGTCAAAAGGGTTACTGTGTTGGGACCAGTCAGTCAGCAGGGTTAGTGTGTTGGGACCAGTCAGTCAGCAGGGTTAGTGTGTTGGGACCAGTCAGTCAGCAGGGTTACTGTGTTGGGACCAGTCAGCAGGGTTAGTGTGTTGGGACCAGTCAGCAGGGTTAGTGTGTTGGGACCAGTCAGTCAACAGGGTTAGTGTGTTGGGACCAGTCAACAGGGTTAGTGTGTTGGGACCAGTCAGTCAGCAGGGTTAGTGTGTTGGGACCAGTCAACAGGGTTAGTGTGTTGGGACCAGTCAGTCAGCAGGGTTAGTGTGTTGGGACCAGTCAGTCAGCAGGGTTAGTGTGTTGGGACCAGTCAACAGGGTTAGTGTGTTGGGACCAGTCAGTCAGCAGGGTTAGTGTGTTGGGACCAGTCAGTCAGCAGGGTTAGTGTGTTGGGACCAGTCAGTCAGCAGGGTTAGTGTGTTGGGACCAGTCAGTCAGCAGGGTTAGTGTGTTGGGACCAGTCAACAGGGTTAGTGTGTTGGGACCAGTCAGTCAGCAGGGTTAGTGTGTTGGGACCAGTCAACAGGGTTAGTGTGTTGGGACCAGTCAACAGGGTTAGTGTGTTGGGACCAGTCAACAGGGTTAGTGTGTTGGGACCAGTCAGTCAACAGGGTTAGTGTGTTGGGACCAGTCAGTCAGCAGGGTTAGTGTGTTGGGACCAGTCAGTCAACAGGGTTAGTGTGTTGGGACCAGTCAGTCAACAGGGTTAGTGTGTTGGGACCAGTCAGTCAGCAGGGTTAGTGTGTTGGGACCAGTCAGTCAACAGGGTTAGTGTGTTGGGACCAGTCAGTCAGCAGGGTTAGTGTGTTGGGACCAGTCAACAGGGTTAGTGTGTTGGGACCAGTCAGTCAACAGGGTCAGTCAGTCAGGGTTAGTGTGTTGGGACCAGTCAGTCAGCAGGGTTAGTGTGTTGGGACCAGTCAAGCAGGGTTAGTGTGTTGGGACCAGTCAGTCAGGGTTAGTGTGTTGGGACCAGTCAGCAGGGTTAGTGTGTTGGGACCAGTCAGTCAGGGTTAGTGTGTTGGGACCAGTCAGTCAGCAGGGTTAGTGTGTTGGGACCAGTCAACAGGGTTAGTGTGTTGGGACCAGTCAGTCACAGGGTTAGTGTGTTGGGACCAGTCAGTCAACAGGGTTAGTGTGTTGGGACCAGTCAGTTAGTGTGTTGGGACCAGTCAGTCAGGGTTAGTGTGTTGGGACCAGTCAGTTAGTGTGTTGGGACCAGTCAGTCAGGGGTTAGTGTGTTGGGACCAGTCAACAGGGTTAGTGTTGGGACCAGTTGGGACCAGTCAACAGGGTTAGTGTGTTGGGACCAGTCAGTCAACAGGGTTAGTGTGTTGGGACCAGTCAGTCAGCAGGGTTAGTGTGTTGGGACCAGTCAGTCAGCAGGGTTAGTGTGTTGGGACCAGTCAACAGGGTTAGTGTGTTGGGACCAGTCAACAGGGTTAGTGTGTTGGGACCAGTCAGTCAACAGGGTTAGTGTGTTGGGACCAGTCAGTCAGGGGTTAGTGTGTTGGGACCAGTCAGTCAGCAGGGTTAGTGTGTTGGGACCAGTCAGTCAACAGGGTTAGTGTGTTGGGACCAGTCAGTCAGCAGGGTTAGTGTGTTGGGACCAGTCAGTCAGGGTTAGTGTGTTGGGACCAGTCAGTTAGTGTGTTGGGACAGTCAGGGGTTAGTGTGTTGGGACCAGTCAACAGGGTTAGTGTGTTGGGACCAGTCAGTCAACCAGTCAGGGTTAGTGTGTTGGGACCAGTCAACAGGGTTAGTGTGTTGGGACCAGTCAGTCAACAGGGTTAGTGTGTTGGGACCAGTCAGTCAGCAGGGTTAGTGTGTTGGGACCAGTCAGTCAGCAGGGTTAGTGTGTTGGGACCAGTCAGTCAACAGGGTTAGTGTGTTGGGACCAGTCAGTCAACAGGGTTAGTGTGTTGGGACCAGTCAGTCAGGGTTAGTGTGTTGGGACCAGTCAGTCAGCAGGGTTAGTGTGTTGGGACCAGTCAACAGGGTTAGTGTGTTGGGACCAGTCAACAGGGTTAGTGTGTTGGGACCAGTCAGTCAGCAGGGTTAGTGTGTTGGGACCAGTCAACAGGGTTAGTGTGTTGGGACCAGTCAGTCAGCAGGGTTAGTGTGTTGGGACCAGTCAGTCAGCAGGGTTAGTGTGTTGGGACCAGTCAACAGGGTTAGTGTGTTGGGACCAGTCAGTCAACAGGGTTAGTGTGTTGGGACCAGTCAGTCAGCAGGGTTAGTGTGTTGGGACCAGTCAACAGGGTTAGGTTAGTGTGTTGGGACCAGTCAACAGGGTTAGTGTGTTGGGACCAGTCAACAGGGTTAGTGTGTTGGGACAGGGTTAGTGTGTTGGGACCAGTCAGTCAGCAGGGTTAGTGTGTTGGGACCAGTCAGTTAGTGTGTTGGGACCAGTCAACAGGGTTAGTGTGTTGGGACCAGTCAACAGGGTTAGTGTGTTGGGACCAGTCAACAGGGTTAGTGTGTTGGGACCAGTCAGTCAACAGGGTTAGTGTGTTGGGACCAGTCAGTCAGCAGGGTTAGTGTGTTGGGACCAGTCAACAGGGTTAGTGTGTTGGGACCAGTCAGTCAACAGGGTTAGTGTGTTGGGACCAGTCAGTCAGCAGGGTCCAGTCAGGGGTTAGTGTGTTGGGACCAGTCAACAGGGTTAGTGTGTTGGGACCAGTCAGTCAGCAGGGTTAGTGTGTTGGGACCAGTCAGTCAACAGGGTTAGTGTGTTGGGACCAGTCAGTCAGGGTTAGTGTGTTGGGACCAGTCAGTCAGCAGGGTTAGTGTGTTGGGACCAGTCAGTCAGCAGGGTTAGTGTGTTGGGACCAGTCAACAGGGTTAGTGTGTTGGGACCAGTCAGGGTTAGTGTTGGGACCAGTCAACAGGGTTAGTGTGTTGGGACCAGTCAGTCAGCAGGGTTAGTGTGTTGGGACCAGTCAGTCAGCAGGGTTAGTGTGTTGGGACCAGTCAACAGGGTTAGTGTGTTGGGACCAGTCAACAGGGTTAGTGTGTTGGGACCAGTCAACAGGGTTAGTGTGTTGGGACCAGTCAGTCAGCAGGGTTAGTGTGTTGGGACCAGTCAACAGGGTTAGTGTGTTGGGACCAGTCAGTCAGCAGGGTTAGTGTGTTGGGACCAGTCAACAGGGTTAGTGTGTTGGGACCAGTCAGTCAGCAGGGTTAGTGTGTTGGGACCAGTCAGTCAGGGTTAGTGTGTTGGGACCAGTCAGTCAGCAGGGTTAGTGTGTTGGGACCAGTCAACAGGGTTAGTGTGTTGGGACCAGTCAGTCAACAGGGTTAGTGTGTTGGGACCAGTCAGCAGGGTTAGTGTGTTGGGACCAGTCAACAGGGTTAGTGTGTTGGGACCAGTCAGTCAACAGGGTTAGTGTGTTGGGACCAGTCAGTCAGCAGGGTTAGTGTGTTGGGACCAGTCAACAGGGTTAGTGTGTTGGGACCAGTCAGTCAGCAGGGTTAGTGTGTTGGGACCAGTCAGTCAGCAGGGTTAGTGTGTTGGGACCAGTCAACAGGGTTAGTGTGTTGGGACCAGTCAGTCAGCAGGGTTAGTGTGTTGGGACCAGTCAGTCAGCAGGGTTAGTGTGTTGGGACCAGTCAGTCAGCAGGGTTAGTGTGTTGGGACCAGTCAACAGGGTTAGTGTGTTGGGACCAGTCAACAGGGTTAGTGTGTTGGGACCAGTCAACAGGGTTAGTGTGTTGGGACCAGTCAGCAGGGTTAGTGTGTTGGGACCAGTCAGTCAACAGGGTTAGTGTGTTGGGACCAGTCAGTCAACAGGGTTAGTGTGTTGGGACCAGTCAGTCAGCAGGGTTAGTGTGGGTTAGTGTGTTGGGACCAGTCAGTCAGCAGGGTTAGTGTGTTGGGACCAGTCAACAGGGTTAGTGTGTTGGGACCAGTCAGCAGGGTTAGTGTGTTGGGACCAGTCAGTCAACAGGGTTAGTGTGTTGGGACCAGTCAGTCAGCAGGGTTAGTGTGTTGGGACCAGTCAACAGGGTTAGTGTGTTGGGACCAGTCAGTCAACAGGGTTAGTGTGTTGGGACCAGTCAGTCAGCAGGGTTAGTGTGTTGGGACCAGTCAGTCAGCAGGGTTAGTGTGTTGGGACCAGTCAGTCAGCAGGGTTAGTGTGTTGGGACCAGTCAACAGGGTTAGTGTGTTGGGACCAGTCAGTCAACAGGGTTAGTGTGTTGGGACCAGTCAACAGGGTTAGTGTGTTGGGACCAGTCAGCAGGGTTAGTGTGTTGGGACCAGTCAAGGGTTAGTGTGTTGGGACAGGGTTAGTGTGTTGGGACCAGTCAACAGGGTTAGTGTGTTGGGACCAGTCAGTCAGCAGGGTTAGTGTGTTGGGACCAGTCAACAGGGTTAGTGTGTTGGGACCAGTCAGTCAGGGGTTAGTGTGTTGGGACCAGTCAACAGGGTTAGTGTGTTGGGACCAGTCAGTCAGCAGGGTTAGTGTGTTGGGACCAGTCAGTCAGCAGGGTTAGTGTGTTGGGACCAGTCAGTCAGCAGGGTTAGTGTGTTGGGACCAGTCAGTCAACAGGGTTAGTGTGTTGGGACCAGTCAACAGGGTTAGTGTGTTGGGACCAGTCAACAGGGTTAGTGTGTTGGGACCAGTCAGTCAGCAGGGTTAGTGTGTTGGGACCAGTCAACAGGGTTAGTGTGTTGGGACCAGTCAGTCAGCAGGGTTAGTGTGTTGGGACCAGTCAACAGGGTTAGTGTGTTGGGACCAGTCAGTCAGGGTTAGTGTGTTGGGACCAGTCAGTCAGGGTTAGTGTGTTGGGACCAGTCAACAGGGTTAGTGTGTTGGGACCAGTCAGTCAGCAGGGTTAGTGTGTTGGGACCAGTCAACAGGGTTAGTGTGTTGGGACCAGTCAGTCAACAGGGTTAGTGTTTGGGACCAGTCAGTCAGCAGGGTTAGTGTGTTGGACCAGTCAGTCAGCAGGGTTAGTGTGTTGGGACCAGTCAGTCAGCAGGGTTAGTGTGTTGGGACCAGTCAACAGGGTTAGTGTGTTGGGACCAGTCAGTCAGGGGTTAGTGTGTTGGGACCAGTCAGTCAGCAGGGTTAGTGTGTTGGGACCAGTCAGTCAACAGGGTTAGTGTGTTGGGACCAGTCAACAGGGTTAGTGTGTTGGGACCAGTCAACAGGGTTAGTGTGTTGGGACCAGTCAACAGGGTTAGTGTGTTGGGACCAGTCAGTCAGCAGGGTTAGTGTGTTGGGACCAGTCAGTCAGCAGGGTTAGTGTGTTGGGACCAGTCAACAGGGTTAGTGTGTTGGGACCAGTCAGTCAGTCAGGGGTTAGTGTGTTGGGACCAGTCAGTCAGCAGGGTTAGTGTGTTGGGACCAGTCAACAGGGTTAGTGTGTTGGGACCAGTCAGTCAGGGTTAGTGTGTTGGGACCAGGTCAGTCAGCAGGGGTTAGTGTGTTGGGACCAGTCAACAGGGTTAGCAGGGTTAGTGTGTTGGGACCAGTCAGTCAGCAGGGTTAGTGTGTTGGGACCAGTCAACAGGGTTAGTGTGTTGGGACCAGTCAGTCACAGGGTTAGTGTGTTGGGACCAGTCAACAGGGTTAGTGTGTTGGGACCAGTCAGTCAGGGTTAGTGTGTTGGGACCAGTCAGTCAGGGTTAGTGTGTTGGGACCAGTCAGTCAGCAGGGTTAGTGTGTTGGGACCAGTCAGTCAACAGGGTTAGTGTGTTGGGACCAGTCAGTCAGGGGTTAGTGTGTTGGGACCAGTCAGTCAACAGGGTTAGTGTGTTGGGACCAGTCAGTCAACAGGGTTAGTGTGTTAGGGACCAGTCAGTCAGCAGGGTTAGTGTGTTGGGACCAGTCAGTCAGCAGGGTTAGTGTGTTGGGACCAGTCAGTCAGGGTTAGTGTGTTGGGACCAGTCAGGGTTAGTGTGTTGGGACCAGTCAAGCAGGGTTAGTGTGTTGGGACCAGTCAGTCACAGGGTTAGTGTGTTGGGACCAGTCAACAGGGTTAGTGTGTTGGGACCAGTCAGTCAACAGGGTTAGTGTGTTGGGACCAGTCAGTCACAGGGTTAGTGTGTTGGGACCAGTCAGTCAACAGGGTTAGTGTGTTGGGACCAGTCAGTCAGCAGGGTTAGTGTGTTGGGACCAGTCAACAGGGTTAGTGTGTTGGGACCAGTCAGTCAGGGGTTAGTGTGTTGGGACCAGTCAGGGTTAGTGTGTTGGGACCAGTCAGTCAACAGGGTTAGTGTGTTGGGACCAGTCAACAGGGTTAGTGTGTTGGGACCAGTCAGTCAGGGGTTAGTGTGTTGGGACCAGTCAACAGGGTTAGTGTGTTGGGACCAGTCAGTCAACAGGGTTAGTGTGTTGGGACCAGTCAACAGGGTTAGTGTGTTGGGACCAGTCAACAGGGTTAGTGTGTTGGGACCAGTCAGTCAGTCAGCAGGGTTAGTGTGTTGGGACCAGTCAGTCAGGGGGTTAGTGTGTTGGGACCAGTCAGCAGGGTTAGTGTGTTGGGACCAGTCAACAGGGTTAGTGTGTTGGGACCAGTCAGTCAGCAGGGTTAGTGTGTTGGGACCAGTCAGTCAGCAGGGTTAGTGTGTTGGGACCAGTCAGTCAGGGTTAGTGTGTTGGGACAGGGTTAGTGTGTTGGGACCAGTCAGTCAGCAGGGTTAGTGTGTTGGGACCAGTCAGTCAGCAGGGTTAGTGTGTTGGGACCAGTCAGTCAGCAGGGTTAGTGTGTTGGGACCAGTCAACAGGGTTAGTGTGTTGGGACCAGTCAGTCAGGGGTTAGTGTGTTGGGACCAGTCAGTCAGCAGGGTTAGTGTGTTGGGACCAGTCAACAGGGTTAGTGTGTTAGGGACCAGTCAGTCAGCAGGGTTAGTGTGTTGGGACCAGTCAGTCAACAGGGTTAGTGTGTTGGGACCAGTCAACAGGGTTAGTGTGTTGGGACCAGTCAGTCAGCAGGGTTAGTGTGTTGGGACCAGTCAGCAGGGTTAGTGTGTTGGGACCAGTCAGTCAACAGGGTTAGTGTGTTGGGACCAGTCCAGTCAGTCAACAGGGTTAGTGTGTTGGGACCAGTCAACAGGGTTAGTGTGTTGGGACCAGTCAGTCAGGGGTTAGTGTGTTGGGACCAGTCAGTCAGTTAGTGTGTTGGGACCAGTCAACAGGGTTAGTGTGTTGGGACCAGTCAGTCAGCAGGGTTAGTGTGTTGGGACCAGTCAGTCAACAGGGTTAGTGTGTTGGGACCAGTCAGTCAGGGGTTAGTGTGTTGGGACCAGTCAACAGGGGTTAGTGTGTTGGGACCAGTCAACAGGGTTAGTGTGTTGGGACCAGTCAGTCAACAGGGTTAGTGTGTTGGGACCAGTCAGTCAGCAGGGTTAGTGTGTTGGGACCAGTCAGTCAACAGGGTTAGTGTGTTGGGACCAGTCAACAGGGTTAGTGTGTTGGGACCAGTCAACAGGGTTAGTGTGTTGGGACCAGTCAGTCAGCAGGGTTAGTGTGTTGGGACCAGTCAACAGGGTTAGTGTGTTGGGACCAGTCAACAGGGTTAGTGTGTTGGGACCAGTCAACAGGGTTAGTGTGTTGGGACCAGTCAACAGGGTTAGTGTGTTGGGACCAGTCAGTCAACAGGGTTAGTGTGTTGGGACCAGTCAGTCAGCAGGGTTAGTGTGTTGGGACCAGTCAGTCAACAGGGTTAGTGTGTTGGGACCAGTCAGTCAGCAGGGTTAGTGTGTTGGGACCAGTCAGTCAGCAGGGTTAGTGGGTTAGTTGGGACCAGTCAACAGGGTTAGTGTGTTGGGACCAGTCAGTCACAGGGTTAGTGTGTTGGGACCAGTCAGTCAGGGGTTAGTGTGTTGGGACCAGTCAGTCACAGGGTTAGTGTGTTGGGACCAGTCAGTCAGCAGGGTTAGTGTGTTGGGACCAGTCAGTCAGGGTTAGTGTGTTGGGACCAGTCAACAGGGTTAGTGTGTTGGGACCAGTCAGTCAGCAGGGTTAGTGTGTTGGGACCAGTCAGTCACAGGGTTAGTGTGTTGGGACCAGTCAACAGGGTTAGTGTGTTGGGACCAGTCAGTCAACAGGGTTAGTGGGTTAGTTGGGACCAGTCAGTCAGCAGGGTTAGTGTGTTGGGACCAGTCAACAGGGTTAGTGTGTTGGGACCAGTCAGTCAGCAGGGTTAGTGTGTTGGGACCAGTCAGTCAGCAGGGTTAGTGTGTTGGGACCAGTCAACAGGGTTAGTGTGTTGGGACCAGTCAGTCAGGGGGTTAGTGTGTTGGGACCAGTCAGTCAGCAGGGTTAGTGTGTTGGGACCAGTCAGTCAGCAGGGTTAGTGTGTTGGGACCAGTCAGTCAGTCAGGGTTAGTGTGTTGGGACCAGTCAGTCAGCAGGGTTAGTGTGTTGGGACCAGTCAGTCAGTCAGGGTTAGTGTGTTGGGACCAGTCAGTCAGCAGGGTTAGTGTGTTGGGACCAGTCAGTCAGGGGTTAGTGTGTTGGGACCAGTCAGTCAGCAGGGTTAGTGTGTTGGGACCAGTCAGTCAGCAGGGTTAGTGTGTTGGGACCAGTCAGTCAGCAGGGTTAGTGTGTTGGGACCAGTTGGGACCAGTCAGTCAGCAGGGTTAGTGTGTTGGGACCAGTCAACAGGGTTAGTGTGTTGGGACCAGTCAGTCAGCAGGGTTAGTGTGTTGGGACCAGTCAGTCAGCAGGGTTAGTGTGTTGGGACCAGTCAGTCAGCAGGGTTAGTGTGTTGGGACCAGTCAACAGGGTTAGTGTGTTGGGACCAGTCAGTCAGCAGGGTTAGTGTGTTGGGACCAGTCAGTCAGCAGGGTTAGTGTGTTGGGACCAGTCAGTCAGCAGGGTTAGTGTGTTGGGACCAGTCAGTCACAGGGTTAGTGTGTTGGGACCAGTCAGTCAGCAGGGTTAGTGTGTTGGGACCAGTCAGTCAGGGGTTAGTGTGTTGGGACCAGTCAGTCAACAGGGTTAGTGTGTTGGGACCAGTCAGTCAGCAGGGTTAGTGTGTTGGGACCAGTCAGTCAGCAGGGTTAGTGTGTTGGGACCAGTCAGTCAGTCAACAGGGTTAGTGTGTTGGGACCAGTCAGTCAGCAGGGTTAGTGTGTTGGGACCAGTCAACAGGGTTAGTGTGTTGGGACCAGTCAGTCACAGGGTTAGTGTGTTGGGACCAGTCAGTCAGCAGGGTTAGTGTGTTGGGACCAGTCAGTCAGGGTTAGTGTGTTGGGACCAGTCAACAGGGTTAGTGTGTTGGGACCAGTCAACAGGGTTAGTGTGTTGGGACCAGTCAGTCAGCAGGGTTAGTGTGTTGGGACCAGTCAACAGGGTTAGTGTGTTGGGACCAGTCAGTCAACAGGGTTAGTGTGTTGGGACCAGTCAACAGGGTTAGTGTGTTGGGACCAGTCAGTCAGCAGGGTTAGTGTGTTGGGACCAGTCAACAGGGTTAGTGTGTTGGGACCAGTCAACAGGGTTAGTGTGTTGGGACCAGTCAACAGGGTTAGTGTGTTGGGACCAGTCAGTCAGCAGGGTTAGTGTGTTGGGACCAGTCAACAGGGTTAGTGTGTTGGGACCAGTCAACAGGGTTAGTGTGTTGGGACAAGTCAGCAGGGTTAGTGTGTTGGGACCAGTCAGTCAGCAGGGTTAGTGTGTTGGGACCAGTCAACAGGGTTAGTGTGTTAGGACCAGTCAGTCAGCAGGGTTAGTGTGTTGGGACCAGTCAACAGGGTTAGTGTGTTGGGACCAGTCAACAGGGTTAGTGTGTTGGGACCAGTCAGTCAGCAGGGTTAGTGTGTTGGGACCAGTCAACAGGGTTAGTGTGTTGGGACCAGTCAGTCAGCAGGGTTAGTGTGTTGGGACCAGTCAACAGGGTTAGTGTGTTGGGACCAGTCAGTCACAGGGTTAGTGTGTTGGGACCAGTCAGCAGGGTTAGTGTGTTGGGACCAGTCAGTCAACAGGGTTAGTGTGTTGGGACAGGGGTTAGTGTGTTGGGACCAGTCAGTCAACAGGGTTAGTGTGTTGGGACCAGTCAACAGGGTTAGTGTGTTGGGACCAGTCAGTCAGCAGGGTTAGTGTGTTGGGACCAGTCAGTCAGGGGTTAGTGTGTTGGGACCAGTCAGTCAGCAGGGTTAGTGTGTTGGGACCAGTCAGTCAGGGTTAGTGTGTTGGGACCAGTCAGTCAGCAGGGTTAGTGTGTTGGGACCAGTCAGTCAGCAGGGTTAGTGTGTTGGGACCAGTCAGTCAGCAGGGTTAGTGTGTTGGGACCAGTCAGTCACAGGGTTAGTGTGTTGGGACCAGTCAGTCAGCAGGGTTAGTGTGTTGGGACCAGTCAACAGGGTTAGTGTGTTGGGACCAGTCAGTCAGCAGGGTTAGTGTGTTGGGACCAGTCAGCAGGGTTAGTGTGTTGGGACCAGTCAGTCAACAGGGTTAGTGTGTTGGGACCAGTCAGCAGGGTTAGTGTGTTGGGACCAGTCAACAGGGTTAGTGTGTTGGGACCAGTCAACAGGGTTAGTGTGTTGGGACCAGTCAGTCAGCAGGGTTAGTGTGTTGGGACCAGTCAGTCAACAGGGTTAGTGTGTTGGGACCAGTCAGCAGGGTTAGTGTGTTGGGACCAGTCAGTCAACAGGGTTAGTGTGTTGGGACCAGTCAACAGGGTTAGTGTGTTGGGACCAGTCAGTCAGCAGGGTTAGTGTGTTGGGACCAGTCAGTCAGTGTGTTGGGACCAGTCAACAGGTTAGTGTGTTGGGACCAGTCAGTCACAGGGTTACCAGTGTTGGGACCAGTCAGTCAGCAGGGTTAGTGTGTTGGGACCAGTCAGTCAGCAGGGTTAGTGTGTTGGGACCAGTCAGTCAGCAGGGTTAGTGTGTTGGGACCAGTCAGTCAGCAGGGTTAGTGTGTTGGGACCAGTCAACAGGGTTAGTGTGTTGGGACCAGTCAGTCAGCAGGGTTAGTGTGTTGGGACCAGTCAGTCAGCAGGGTTAGTGTGTTGGGACCAGTCAGTCAGCAGGGTTAGTGTGTTGGGACCAGTCAGTCAGCAGGGTTAGTGTGTTGGGACCAGTCAGTCAGCAGGGTTAGTGTGTTGGGACCAGTCAGTCAGCAGGGTTAGTGTGTTGGGACCAGTCAGTCAGCAGGGTTAGTGTGTTGGGACCAGTCAGTCAGCAGGGTTAGTGTGTTGGGACCAGTCAGTCAGCAGGGTTAGTGTGTTGGGACCAGTCAGTCAACAGGGTTAGTGTGTTGGGACCAGTCAACAGGGTTAGTGTGTTGGGACCAGTCAGTCAGCAGGGTTAGTGTGTTGGGACCAGTCAGTCAGCAGGGTTAGTGTGTTGGGACCAGTCAGTCAGCAGGGTTAGTGTGTTGGGACCAGTCAGTCAGCAGGGTTAGTGTGTTGGGACCAGTCAGTCAGCAGGGTTAGTGTGTTGGGACCAGTCAGTCAGCAGGGTTAGTGTGTTGGGACCAGTCAGTCAACAGGGTTAGTGTGTTGGGACAGGGTTAGTGTGTTGGGACCAGTCAGTCAGCAGGGTTAGTGTGTTGGGACCAGTCAGTCAGCAGGGTTAGTGTGTTGGGACCAGTCAGTCAGCAGGGTTAGTGTGTTGGGACCAGTCAGTCAGCAGGGTTAGTGTGTTGGGACCAGTCAGTCAGCAGGGTTAGTGTGTTGGGACCAGTCAGTCAGCAGGGTTAGTGTGTTGGGACCAGTCAGTCAGCAGGGTTAGTGTGTTGGGACCAGTCAGTCAGCAGGGTTAGTGTGTTGGGACCAGTCAGTCAGCAGGGTTAGTGTGTTGGGACCAGTCAGTCAGCAGGGTTAGTGTGTTGGGACCAGTCAACAGGGTTAGTGTGTTGGGACCAGTCAGCAGGGTTAGTGTGTTGGGACCAGTCAACAGGGTTAGTGTGTTGGGACCAGTCAGTCAGCAGGGTTAGTGTGTTGGGACCAGTCAACACGGTTAGTGTGTTGGGACCAGTCAACAGGGTTAGTGTGTTAGGACCAGTCAGTCAGCAGGGTTAGTGTGTTGGGACCAGTCAGTCAGCAGGGTTAGTGTGTTGGGACCAGTCAACAGGGTTAGTGTGTTGGGACCAGTCAGTCAGCAGGGTTAGTGTGTTGGGACCAGTCAGTCAGCAGGGTTAGTGTGTTAGGACCAGTCAGTCAGCAGGGTTAGTGTGTTGGGACCAGTCAGTCAGCAGGGTTAGTGTGTTGGTCTTTACGTAATGGTAAACTCTCACATGCTCCTCTTCCACCTGAGAGAGAGAGGGCCGAGCTCGACATTCTCGCTACCTAATCCCTTAAATCTCCCAGGATTCCCCTCTAGTCCTTATCGCGCGGCTGCCGCCATGTGCCCTCCCAGCCATGCTCACACGGCTCGCGTCCCGCCCGCCGTCAGCATGGAGACCAACATCACCCAGACACATCCGCCCCGGTCACGCTATGATGTCACCTGAACGCGCTTCTGATGGTTCTACAGCACAGGAGACTGGTGAAGGGAGGCTCATAATAATGTCTGGAATGGAGTGAATGGAATGGTATCAAGCACATGGACACTTTGTTTTCTATGTGCTTAAAACATTCCATTTATTCCATTCCAGAGCCCATCCTCCCCAATTAAGGTACCACCAGCCGCCCGTGTTCTACAGGTCTATGTTCTTCATGTATCTACAGTACCAGTCCACAGTGTGGACACACCGACTCATTCCAGGGTTTTTCTTTATTTTTACTATTTTCTACATTGTAGAATAATAGTTGACGTCAAAATGTGATTAATAACAAATATGGAATCATGTAGTAACTCAAATAAAATGGTTAAACAAACCAAAATATATTTGAGATTCCTGTGTAATTTATTTTCTTTTTAAATGCGTTTGAGCCAATCAGTTGTTTTGTGATAAGGTAGGGGTGGTAAAACAGAAGATAGCCCTATTTGGTAAAAGACCAAGTCCATATTTGCTTTAATAAACAAAGAGAAACAACAGTCCATCGTTACTTTAAGACATGATTGGTTACTACATGATTCTATATGTGTTATTTCATAGTTTTGATCTCTCTGATTCAGAGGGGAGGGGTTAAATGTGGAAGACACACCTCTCTGATTCAGAGGGGAGGGGTTTAATGTGGAAGACACACCTCTCTGATTCAGAGGGGAGGGGTTAAATGTGGAAGACACACCTCTCTGATTCAGAGGGGAGGGGTTAAATGTGGAAGACACACCTCTCTGATTCAGAGGGGAGGGGTTAAATGTGGAAGACACACCTCTCTGATTCAGAGGGGAGGGTTAAATGTGGAAGACACACCTCTCTGATTCAGAGGGAGGGGTTAAATGTGGAAGACACACCTCTCTGATTCAGAGGGGAGGGGTTAAATGTGGAAGACACACCTCTCTGATTCAGAGGGGAGGGGTTAAATGTGGAAGACACACCTCTCTGATTCAGAGGGGAGGGGTTAAATGTGGAAGACACACCTCTCTGATTCAGAGGGGAGGGGTTAAATGTGGAAGACACACCTCTCTGATTCAGAGGGGAGGGGTTAAATGTGGAAGACACACCTCTCTGATTCAGAGGGGTTAAATGTGGAAGACACATTTCAGTTGAAGGGATTCAGTTGTACAACCGACTAGTATCTCAATTTCAGTATTATTCTACAATGTAGAAAATAGTAAAAATAAAGAAAAACCCTTGACTGAGTAGGTGTGTCCACACTGTTGACTGGTACTGTAGATACAGGGAGCTCCAAAAGGTTTGGAACAGTGTGTTGTTTTGGCTCTGTACTCCAGCACTTTGGATGTGTGGTTGTTTTGGCTCTGTACTCCAGCACTTTGGATGTGTGGTTGTTTTGGCTCTGTACTCCAGCACTTTGGATGTGTGGTTGTTTTGGCTCTGTACTCCAGCACTTTGGATGTGTGGTTGTTTTGGCTCTGTACTCCAGCACTTTGGATGTGTTGTTGTTTTGGCTCTGTACTCCAGCACTTTGGATGTGTTGTTGTTTTGGCTCTGTACTCCATCACTTTGGATTTGAAATGATACAATGACATTAAAGTGCAGACTGTCAGATTTAATTTGAGGGTATTTTCATCCGTATCGCGTGAACCGTTTAGAAATTACAGCCCTTTTTGTACATAGTCCCCCTTCTATTCCCTAATGGCACCCTATTCCCAATGGGCCCGCTGGTCAAAAGTAGTGCACTATATAAGGAATAGGGTGCCATTTGGGACTCAATTGAATCTATGTTAAATAATTTCTGGGATCTTTTATTAATTAATGCCGAACCTATTTTAATCCGTAGAGATGATTTATGAGATGCTTCCTAATCTACTTTTATCATATTCACATTTCCTGTGGCTGATGGATTATTTTCCTACTGTACCAAACTGGTTCTAATTAAGATCCTACTGTAGAATATAAAACAGTGAGATTTCCTTGAGGCCTATACTGTTGCCATTGACCCACAGATGATCTATGATAATGTCAGTCGCTTTACAGTGTGGAGTTGAATCATGTTGTGGGTTGGTGTGTGCATGCTACATGTGTCACGTGTCCAGTATGTTGTATGTGGTCAACTGTGGTGGTGGTGGTGGTGGTGGGGGGGCTCTAAGAGGCAGCAGGGTAATTGTACACCCAGAGAAGAGGCTCTAAATCTGGGTCAGAGAGAAATATGACGCCCCTTCCTGGAGGTCTGCTCTGATCTGGCCATGTCCTCTGGACAACAGGTCACAGCAGTGTGTGTGTGTGTGTGTGTGTGTGTGTAGAAGAGGGCAGTCCATGAGGCAGTCCATGAGACAGTCCATGAGGAAGTCCATGAGACGAAGGATATCAAGGATCTGGAAAGATTGTGGAGGAATGAAGATCCCTCCCAGTGTGTTCTCCAATCCCTCCCAATGTGTTCTCCGATCCCTCCCAGTGTGTTCTCCGATCCCTCCCGGTGTGTTCTCCGATCCCTCCCAGTGTGTTCTCCGATCCCTCCCAGTGTGTTCTCCGATCCCTCCTGGTGTGTTCTCCAATCCCTCCCAGTGTGTTCTCTGATCCCTCCCAGTGTTCTCCGATCCCTCCCAATGTGTTCTCCGATCCCTCCCAGTGTTCTCCGATCCCTCCCAATGTGTTCTCCGATCCCTCCCAGTGTTCTCCGATCCCTCCCAGTGTGTTCTCCGATCCCTCCCAGTGTTCTCCGATCCCTCCCAGTGTGTTCTCCGATCCCTCCCAGTGTTCTCCGATCCCTCCCAGTGTTCTCCGATCCCTCCCAGTGTTCTCCGATCACTCCCAGTGTGTTCTCCGATCCCTCCCAGTGTGTTCTCCGATCCCTCCCAATGTTCTCCGATCCCTCCCAGTGTTCTCCGATCCCTCCCAGTGTTCTCCGATCCCTCCCAGTGTGTTCTCTGATCCCTCCCAGTGTTCTCCGATCCCTCCCAGTGTTCTCCGATCCCTCCCAGTGTGTTCTCCGATCCCTCCCAGTGTGTTCTCCGATCCCTCCCAGTGTGTTCTCCGATCCCTCCCAGTGTGTTCTCCAATCCCTCCCAGTGTGTTCTCCGATCCCTCCCAGTGTTCTCCGATCCCTCCCAGTGTGTTCTCCGATCCCTCCCAGTGTTCTCCGATCCCTCCCAGTGTGTTCTCCGATCCCTCCCAGTGTGTTCTCCGATCCCTCCCAGTGTGTTCTCTGATCCCTCCCAGTGTGTTCTCCGATCCCTCCCAGTGTTCTCCGATCCCTCCCAGTGTGTTCTCCGATCCCTCCCAGTGTGTTCTCCGATCCCTCCCAGTGTGTTCTCCGATCCCTCCCAATGTGTTCTCCGATCCCTCCCAGTGCTCTCCGATCCCTCCCAATGTGTTCTCCGATCCCTCCCAATGTGTTCTCCGATCCCTCCCGGTGTGTTCTCCGATCCCTCCCAGTGTGTTCTCCGATCCCTCCCAGTGTTCTCCGATCCCTCCCAGTGTGTTCTCCGATCCCTCCCAGTGTGTTCTCCGATCCCTCCCAGTGTGTTCTCCGATCCCTCCCAGTGTGTTCTCCGATCCCTCCCAGTGTTCTCCGATCCCTCCCAGTGTGTTCTCCGATCCCTCCCAGTGTTCTCCGATCCCTCCCAGTGTGTTCTCCGATCCCTCCCGGTGTGTTCTCCGATCCCTCCCGGTGTGTTCTCCGATCCCTCCCGGTGTGTTCTCCGATCCCTCCCGGTGTGTTCTCCGATCCCTCCCGGTGTGTTCTCCGATCTCATATGTTGAGGGAAAAACAATTACTTTGTAAACAAAATCTCATTCTCTGAGAAATTCTGTTAGTATATAATAATATATATATATAGAATGTAGATCTGTATTAGATGTATTTATTTTATACAGTCATTTGTGCTCATCTTTATCAAGGGTGCGTATAGTTTGTTGTTGGTGTTTCTATCTGCAACAATACGGCCCTTAAGAGCTGCACTGGCTGGTTCCTCCTGTGTTTCCTACTAAATATGGGCCTTAAGAGCTGCACTGGCTGGTTCCCCCTGTGTTTCCTACTAAATATGGCCCTTAAGAGCTGCACTGGCTGGTTCCTCCTGTGTTTCCTACTAAATATGGGCCTTAAGAGCTGCACTGGCTGGTTCCTCCTGTGTTTCCTACTAAATATGGGCCTTAAGAGCTGCACTGGCTGGTTCCTCCTGTGTTTCCTACTAAATATGGCCCTTAAGAGCTGCACTGGCTGGTTCCTCCTGTGTTTCCTACTAAATATGGGCCTTAAGAGCTGCACTGGCTGGTTCCTCCTGTGTTTCCTACTAAATATGGCCCTTAAGAGCTGCACTGGCTGGTTCCTCCTGTGTTTCCTACTAAATATGGCCCTTAAGAGCTGCACTGGCTGGTTCCTCCTGTGTTTCCTACTAAATATGGCCCTTAAGAGCTGCACTGGCTGGTTCCTCCTGTGTTTCCTACTAAATATGGGCCTTAAGAGCTGCACTGGCTGGTTCCCCCTGTGTTTCCTACTAAATATGGCCCTTAAGAGCTGCACTGGCTGGTTCCTCCTGTGTTTCCTACTAAATATGGGCCTTAAGAGCTGCACTGGCTGGTTCCTCCTGTGTTTCCTACTAAATATGGGCCTTAAGAGCTGCACTGGCTGGTTCCTCCTGTGTTTCCTACTAAATATGGCCCTTAAGAGCTGCACTGGCTGGTTCCTCCTGTGTTTCCTACTAAATATGGGCCTTAAGAGCTGCACTGGCTGGTTCCTCCTGTGTTTCCTACTAAATATGGCCCTTAAGAGCTGCACTGGCTGGTTCCTCCTGTGTTTCCTACTAAATATGGCCCTTAAGAGCTGCACTGGCTGGTTCCTCCTGTGTTTCCTATTAAATATGGCCCTTAAGAGCTGCACTGGCTGGTTCCTCCTGTGTTTCCTACTAAATATGGGCCTTAAGAGCTGCACTGGCTGGTTCCCCCTGTGTTTCCTACTAAATATGGCCCTTAAGAGCTGCACTGGCTGGTTCCTCCTGTGTTTCCTACTAAATATGGCCCTTAAGAGCTGCACTGGCTGGTTCCTCCTGTGTTTCCTACTAAATATGGCCCTTAAGAGCTGCACTGGCTGGTTCCTCCTGTGTTTCCTACTAAATATGGCCCTTAAGAGCTGCACTGGCTGGTTCCTCCTGTGTTTCCTACTAAATATGGGCCTTAAGAGCTGCACTGGCTGGTTCCTCCTGTGTTTCCTACTAAATATGGGCCTTAAGAGCTGCACTGGCTGGTTCCTCCTGTGTTTCCTACTAAATATGGGCCTTAAGAGCTGCACTGGCTGGTTCCCCCTGTGTTTCCTACTAAATATGGCCCTTAAGAGCTGCACTGGCTGGTTCCTCCTGTGTTTCCTACTAAATATGGCCCTTAAGAGCTGCACTGGCTGGTTCCTCCTGTGTTTCCTACTAAATATGGCCCTTAAGAGCTGCACTGGCTGGTTCCTCCTGTGTTTCCTACTAAATATGGCCCTTAAGAGCTGCACTGGCTGGTTCCTCCTGTGTTTCCTACTAAATATGGCCCTTAAGAGCTGCACTGGCTGGTTCCACCTGTGTTTCCTACTAAATATGGGCCTTAAGAGCTGCACTGGCTGGTTCCTCCTGTGTTTCCTACTAAATATGGCCCTTAAGAGCTGCACTGGCTGGTTCCTCCTGTGTTTCCTACTAAATATGTCCCCTAAGAGCTGCACTGGCTGGTTCCTCCTGTGTTTCCTACTAAATATGGGCCTTAAGAGCTGCACTGGCTGGTTCCTCCTGTGTTTCCTACTAAATATGTCCCTTAAGAGCTGCACTGGCTGGTTCCTCATGTGTTTCCTACTAAATATGTCCCCTAAGAGCTGCACTGGCTGGTTCCTCCTGTGTTTCCTACTAAATATGGCCCTTAAGAGCTGCACTGGCTGGTTCCTCCTGTGTTTCCTACTAAATATGGCCCTTAAGAGCTGCACTGGCTGGTTCCTCCTCTGTTTCCTACTAAATATGTCCCTTAAGAGCTGCACTGGCTGGTTCCTCCTGTGTTTCCTACTAAATATGGCCCTTAAGAGCTGCACTGGCTGGTTCCTCCTGTGTTTCCTACTAAATATGTCCCTTAAGAGCTGCACTGGCTGGTTCCTCCTGTGTTTCCTACTAAATATGGCCCTTAAGAGCTGCACTGGCTGGTTCCTCCTGTGTTTCCTACTAAATATGTCCCTTAAGAGCTGCACTGGCTGGTTCCTCCTGTGTTTCCTACTAAATATGGCCCTTAAGAGCTGCACTGGCTGGTTCCTCCTGTGTTTCCTACTAAATATGGCCCTTAAGAGCTGCACTGGCTGGTTCCTCCTGTGTTTCTTACTAAATATGGCCCTTAAGAGCTGCACTGGCTGGTTCCTCCTGTGTTTCCTACTAAATATGGCCCTTAAGAGCTGCACTGGCTGGTTCCTCCTGTGTTTCCTACTAAATATGGCCCTTAAGAGCTGCACTGGCTGGTTCCACCTGTGTTTCCTACTAAATATGGCCCTTAAGAGCTGCACTGGCTGGTTCCTCCTGTGTTTCCTACTAAATATGGCCCTTAAGAGCTGCACTGGCTGGTTCCTCCTGTGTTTCCTACTAAATATGGCCCTTAAGAGCTGCACTGGCTGGTTCCTCCTGTGTTTCCTACTAAATATGGCCCTTAAGAGCTGCACTGGCTGGTTCTTCCTGTGTTTCCTACTAAATATGGCCCTTAAGAGCTGCACTGGCTGGTTCCTCCTGTGTTTCCTACTAAATATGGCCCTTAAGAGCTGCACTGGCTGGTTCCTCCTGTGTTTCCTACTAAATATGGCCCTTAAGAGCTGCACTGGCTGGTTCCTCCTGTGTTTCCTACTAAATATGGCCCTTAAGAGCTGCACTGGCTGGTTCCACCTGTGTTTCCTACTAAATATGGCCCTTAAGAGCTGCATTGGCTGGTTCCTCCTGTGTTTACTACTAAATATGGCCCTTAAGAGCTGCACTGGCTGGTTCCTCCTGTGTTTCCTACTAAATATGGCCCTTAAGAGCTGCACTGGCTGGTTCCTCCTGTGTTTCCTACTAAATATGGCCCTTAAGAGCTGCACTGGCTGGTTCCTCCTGTGTTTCCTACTAAATATGGCCCTTAAGAGCTGCACTGGCTGGTTCCTCCTGTGTTTCCTACTAAATATGGCCCTTAAGAGCTGCACTGGCTGGTTCCTCCTGTGTTTCCTACTAAATATGGCCCTTAAGAGCTGCACTGGCTGGTTCCACCTGTGTTTCCTACTAAATATGGCCCTTAAGAGCTGCATTGGCTGGTTCCTCCTGTGTTTACTACTAAATATGGCCCTTAAGAGCTGCACTGGCTGGTTCCTCCTGTGTTTCCTACTAAATATGACCCTTAAGAGCTGCACTGGCTGGTTCCTCCTGTGTTTCCTACTAAATATGTCCCTTAAGAGCTGCACTGGCTGGGTCCTCCTGTGCTTCCTACTAAATATGGCCCTTAAGAGCTGCACTGGCTGGTTCCTCCTGTGTTTCCTACTAAATATGGCCCTTAAGAGCTGCACTGGCTGGTTCCTCCTGTGTTTCCTACTAAATATGGCCCTTAAGAGCTGCACTGGCTGGTTCCTCCTGTGTTTCCTACTAAATAAGGCCCTTAAGAGCTGCACTGGCTGGTTCCTCCTGTGTTTCCTACTAATTATGGCCCTTAAGAGCTGCACTGGCTGGTTCCTCCTGTGTTTCCTACTAAATATGTCCCTTAAGAGCTGCACTGGCTGGTTCCTCCTGTGTTTCCTACTAAATATGGCCCTTAAGAGCTGCACTTGCTGGGTCCTCCTGTGTTTCCTACTAAATATGGCCCTTAAGAGCTGCACTGGCTGGTTCCTCCTGTGTTTCCTACTAAATATGACCCTTAAGAGCTGCACTGGCTGGTTCCTCCTGTTTTTCCTACTAAATATGGCCCTTAAGAGCTGCACTGGCTGGTTCCTCCTGTGTTTCCTACTAAATATGGCCCTTAAGAGCTGCACTGGCTGGTTTCTCCTGTGTTTCCTACTAAATATGGCCCTTAAGAGCTGTACTGGCTGGTTCCTCCTGTGTTTCCTACTAAATATGGCCCTTAAGAGCTGCACTGGCTGGTTTCTCCTGTGTTTCCTACTAAATATGGCCCCTAAGAGCTGCACTGGCTGGTTCCTCCTGTGTTTCCTACTAAATATGGCCCTTAAGAGCTGCACTGGCTGGTTCCTCCTGTGTTTCCTACTAAATATGGCCCTTAAGAGCTGCACTGGCTGGTTCCTCCTGTTTTTCCTACTAAATATGGCCCTTAAGAGCTGCACTGGCTGGTTCCTCCTGTGTTTCCTACTAAATATGTCCCTTAAGAGCTGCACTGGCTGGTTTCTCCTGTGTTTCCTACTAAATATTGCCCTTAAGAGCTGCACTGGCTGGTTCCTCCTGTGTTTCCTACTAAATATGGCCCGTAAGAGCTGCACTGGCTGGTTCCTCCTGTGTTTCCTACTAAATATGGCCCTTAAGAGCTGCACTGGCTGGTTCCTCCTGTGTTTCCTACTAAATATGGCCCTTAAGAGCTGCACTGGCTGGTTCCTCCTGTTTTTCCTACTAAATATGGCCCTTAAGAGCTGCACTGGCTGGTTCCTCCTGTGTTTCCTACTAAATATGTCCCTTAAGAGCTGCACTGGCTGGTTCCTCCTGTGTTTCCTACTAAATATGGCCCTTAAGAGCTGCACTGGCTGGTTCCTCCTGTTTTTCCTACTAAATATGGCCCTTAAGAGCTGCACTGGCTGGTTCTTCCTGTGTTTCCTACTAAATATGGCCCTAAAGCTGCACTGGCTGGTTCCTCCTGTGTTTCCTACTAAATATGGCCCTTAAGAGCTGCACCGGCTGGTTCCTCCTGTGTTTCCTACTAAATATGGCCCTTAAGAGCTGCACTGGCTGGTTCTTCCTGTTAAGACCGCTCACATTGGCCAATATTCTCATGCCGCATTCACATGCTCATCGGAAATTCCTATTTCGTAGTTGTGACGTTGGAAATACGACTTCGTTTCATCCGTGTGCTTTTTGGTCGGACAGTATCCATATTTATAGCTGTCAAAAACAGGTTTGTTTTCATCTTTTGGTTGAGAAGGTAAAACGTCAGTGGTGAAACGTGAAACTCTGAACATTTCCCTCTTCTAATTCCATCTTGGAGGGTCATTCAAGTGAAACTTCCCAGTCAGAATTAGGAAGTTCCGATAACTCCCTGATCAGGTGATGCCCAATCAGAAGTATAAATACACTCAATTAGCATTTGGTAGCATTGCCTTTACATTGTTTAATTTGGGTCAAACGTTTCGGGTAGCCTTCCACAAGCTTCCCACAATAAGTTGGGTGAATTTTGGTCAACTCCTAACAGAGCTGATGTAACTGAGTCAGGTTTGTAGGCCTCCTTGCTCGCACACGCTTTTTCAGTTCTGCCCACAAATTTTCTATAGGAATGAGGTCAGGGCTTTGTGATGGCCACTCCAATACCTTGACTTTGTTGCAATTTTGCCACAACTTTGGAAGTATGCTAGGGGTCATTGTCCATTTGGAAGACCCATTTGCGACCAAGCTTTAACTTCCTGACTGAAGTCTTGAGATGTTGCTTCAATATATCCACATACTTTTCCTACCTCATGATGCTATCTATTTTGTGAAGTGCACCAGTCCCTCCTGCAGAAAAGCACCCCCACAGCATGATGCTGCCACCCCCGTCCTTCACATTTGGGATGTGTTCTTCGGCATTCAAGCCTCCCCCTTTTCCCTCCAAGCATAACAATGGTCATTATGGCCAAACAGTTCTATTTTTGTTTCATCAGACCAGTGGACATTTCTCCAAAAAGTATGATCTTTGTCCCCATGTGCAGTTGCAAACCATAGTCTGGCTTTTTTATGGCGGTTTTGGAGCAGTGGCTTCTTCCTTGCTGAGCGGCCTTTTCAGGTTATGTTGATATAGGACTTGTTTTACTGTGGATATAGATACTTTTGTACCTGTTTCCTCCAGCATCTTCACAAGGTGCTCATCTCCTTCCTGAGAGGTATGACAGCTGCGTGGTCCCATGGTGTTTATACTTGCGTACTATTGTTTGTACAGATGAATGTGGTACCTTCAGGGGTTTGGAAATTGCTCCCAAGGATGAACCAGACTTGTGGAGGTCTACAACTTTTTTTTCTGAGGTCTTGGCTGATTTCTTTAGATTTTCCCATGATGTCAAGCAAAGAGGCACTGAGTTTGAAGGTAGGCCTTGAAATACATCCACAGGTACACCTCCAATTGACTCAAATTATGTCAATTAGCCTATCAGAAGCTTCTAAAGCCATGACATAATTTTAGGAATTTCCCAAGCTGTATAAATGCACAGTCAACTTAGTGTATGTAAACTTCTGACCCACTGGAATTGTGAAATAATCTGTCTGTAAACAATTGTTGGAAAAATTACTTGTGTCATGCACAAAGTAGGTGTCCTAACTGACTTGCCAAAACTATAATTTGTTGACAAGAAATTTGTGGAGTGGTTGAAAAACGAGCTTTAATGACTCCAACCTAAGTGTATGTAAACTTGCAACTTCAACTGTAGTTCTGACACTGGTAAAAACGAGCTTTAATGACTCCAACCTAAGTTTATGTAAACCTCCGACTTCAACTGTATATTAGGGGAGAGCGACCAAAGTTTAAACTTTTATTTATTTATTTAACCAGGAAGGGCTCATTAAGATTTAAATCTCTTTTTCAAGAGCATCCTGGCCAAGATAGGCAAAACCAACGTCATTACACAATGTAATGACGTTGGCCTCTTTGAGTATAGCAACCCCATCCCCCTGTCCCTCTGCCTCCCCCCTTTACTCCTTCAACATGGCTGCTGTGGTCAGAGGTCGTAAATTCCTGAGAAGACCTCATGGAGGTTATAGTAGTTTTTCATGGAGACAAAGGAAATGCTTCCAGAGAAAGTGTTAAAGATCGGTGAAGAATCCAGCTACGGTTTGTCACAACTCGAGAGAGACGGTGTGGCCACATAAAAAAAAAAAAATAATAATGTTATACCTTTATTTAACCTGTTGCTTCTACTCGGGACGCTTGCGTCCCAACTAGAGCTCTGGAAATGCAAATGCGCTACGCTAAATGCTAATAGTATTAGTTAAAACTCAAAAGTTCATTAAAATACACATGCAGGGTATCGAATTAAAGCTACACTCGTTGTGAATCCAGGCAACAAGTCAGATTTTTAAAATGCTTTTCGGCGAAAGCATGAGAAGCTATTATCTGATAGCATGCAACACCCCAAAAGACCCACAGGGGACGTAAACAAAATAATTAGCATTTCGGCGTTACACAAACCGCACAATAAAATAGAAAACATTCATTACCTTTCACCATCTTCTTTGTTGGCACTCCTAGATGTCCCATAAACACTATTTGGGTCTTTATTTCGATTAAATCGGTCCATATAAAGCCTAGATATCGTTATATGTAGACTGTGTGATAAACGAAAAAAAACATTGTTTCAAAACGTAACGTCATTTTTTAAAATTCAAAAAGTCGACGATAAACTTTCACAAAACACTTCGAAATACGTTTGTAATGCAACTTTAGGTATTAGTAAACGTTAACCTGTTGCTTCTACCCGGGACGCTTGCGTCCCAACTAGAGCTCTGGAAATGCAAATGCGCTACGCTAAATGCTAATAGTATTAGTTAAAACTCAAAAGTTCATTAAAATACACATGCAGGGTATCGAATTAAAGCTACACTCGTTGTGAATCCAGGCAACAAGTCAGATTTTTAAAATGCTTTTCGGCGAAAGCATGAGAAGCTATTATCTGATAGCATGCAACACCCCAAAAGACCCACAGGGGACGTAAACAAAATAATTAGCATTTCGGCGTTACACAAACCGCACAATAAAATAGAAAACATTCATTACCTTTCACCATCTTCTTTGTTGGCACTCCTAGATGTCCCATAAACACTATTTGGGTCTTTATTTCGATTAAATCGGTCCATATAAAGCCTAGATATCGTTATATGTAGACTGTGTGATAAACGAAAAAACATCGTTTCAAAACGTAACGTCATTTTTTAAAATTCAAAAAGTCGACGATAAACTTTCACAAAACACTTCGAAATAAGTTTGTAATGCAACTTTAGGTATTAGTAAACGTTAATAAGCGATAAAATTCATCAGGAGGCGATGTAAAGATTATTAGCTGTCCGTCTGGAAAAATGTCCGGTTAGATACGGTGTCCTGTATGTGTTTGACCAAGAAAAAACTCGAAGGGAAATGACAAGACTCTAGACACCCTGTGGAAGCTATAGGTACTGCAACCTCAGTCAATTAATTGTGGTTCACGTTTATCAATGGGTTCAAGTAGCGCATGGATATATTTTCCCCATTTTCAGTGGTCAGTTTTTCCTGTGCTTTTCGATGTAAATGCCGTTCTGGTAAAGCCACAGCAGTGATTTAACCAGTTTTTTAAACGTCTGAGTGTTTTCTATCCACACAGACTAAGCAAATGCATATACTATATTCCTGGCATGAGTAGCAGGGCGCTGAAATGTTGCGCGATTTTTAACAGAATGTTCAAAAAAGTAGAGGGTCGACTGAAGAGGTTAATAAGCGATAAAATTCATCAGGAGGCGATATAAAGATCATTAGCTGTCCGTCTGGAAAAATGTCCGGCTAGAAACTCAACGAAAATATCCGGTCCTAGACCGGATTAGATACGGTGTCCTGTATGTGTTTGACCAAGAAAAAACTCGAAGGGAAATGACAAGACTCTAGACACCCTGTGGAAGCTGTAGGTACTGCAACCTCAGTCAATTAATTGTGGTTCACGTTTATCAATGGGTTCAAGTAGCGCATGGATATATTTTCCCCATTTTCAGTGATCAGTTTTTCCTGTGCTTTTCGATGTAAATGCCGTTCTGGTAAAGCCACAGCAGTGATTTAACCAGTTTTTTAAACGTCTGAGTGTTTTCTATCCACACAGACTAAGCAAATGCATATACTATATTCCTGGCATGAGTAGCAGGGCGCTGAAATGTTGCGCGATTTTTAACAGAATGTTCAAAAAAGTAGAGGGTCGACTGAAGAGGTTAACGAGGCAAGTCAGTTGAGAACAAATTCTTATTTTCAATGACGGCCTAGAAACTGTGGGTTAAGGGGCAGTACGACAGATTTGTACCTTGTCAGCTCGGGGGTTTGAACTTGCAACCTTCCGGTTACTAGTCCAATGCTCTAACCACTAGGCTACCCTGCCGCCTCTACACTCTAACCACTAGGCTACCCTGCCCCAATTGTCTAACAAGCCGCCATGCCGGTTCAGCCCACTAGGGCACATTTTCCTATCATTACATTTACCTTTGTTTGTTTATGCATTTCTGTGAATTACTTAGTTAGTAATAAATAAATTATTTAAGACAATGATGTATGGATGACTCATAGTGAAGACTGGGTTTGTGCAGATAACCAACAATTTACAACATTTGGAATGAGACTATTGTGAGGTAAAGTAAATAATTCATTAATTCGAATACTAATTGATCAGATAAAATATATATAAAAACAAAGTTTAGCTGTTCACTAACAAAGGTTTCAAGTATTTTCACCAGGGGTGACAGTTTTGAGTTTAACCTGTAATTATTTAAAATGGTTGGATCACCCCCTTTTAAAACCTCTTAGGGAAGTTGCGAATTTTCGTAGCTTTTTGTTAAAAATCGCTTAACATTTCAGCGCCCTGCTATTCATGCCAGGAATATAGTATATGCATATGATTAGTATGTGTGGATAGAAAACACTCAGACGTTTCTAAAACTGGTTAAATCACGGCTGTGACTATAACAGAACGTGCGTTTCATCGAAAAGTGCAGGAAAATCTGATCACTGAAAATGGAAATAAATATCCATGCGCCACTTCCAGGAATTGTTAAAGGTGAACCGGATTAAATGAGGCCGAGGTTGCAGTACCTACAGCTTCCACACGATGTCTAGAGTCTTGTCATTTGCTTCGGCTTTGATTCTTGGTCAAACCGACACAAGGGAACCAATTCCCTCCGGTCTCTGACCGGATGTTTTGGTTGAGAATTCTCCTGACATTATTTCCAGACGGTTGTTCACACAGTATTCATAGATCGATATCTAGGCTATATATGGACCGATTTAATCGAAAAAAGACCCAAAATGATGTTTATGGGACATCTAGGAGTGCCAAGAAAGAAGCTCGTCAAAGGTAATGAATGTTTTATATTTTTTTTCTGCGTTTTGAGTAGCCCCCGGCTATCGCAAAATCTGTCGTTAGGTGACGTTGCTGTATTCTGGGGGATACATGCTATCAGATAATAGCTTCTCATGCTTTCTCATGCTGTCTCATGCTGTCGCCGAAAAGCATTTTACAAATCTGACTTGGTGGATAGATTCACAACGAGTGTAGCTTTAATTCAGTACATTGTATGTCCATTTTAATGAAAGTTTGAGGTTTATCAACCACTATAGGTGGCGCTCTTGAACATTTCCGCTGATTGATGTTCCCACCACGGCACCACGGCCCTAATTAAAAGTGATAGGAAAAATGTGGATTCCCAGATCTTTGGAATGTCATTACATTCCAGGGTTAGATTGAACAGAGATGTAAGTGGTTCAGCTATGAAATCAGATTTAAAAAGCAGGGATCCAGAAGATCAGGAGCTGCAGGCTTTCTCTGGTCTAAGGATTTGATTGGAATGATTGGAATGATTGACTCGCCTTGCCTGGTTCACCAACAACTTCTCTGATAGAGCTCAGTGTGTCAAATCGGAGGGCCTGTTGTCCGGACCTCTGGCAGTCTCTATGGGGGTGCCACAGGGTTCAATTCTCGGGCCGACTCTCTTCTCTATATACATCAATGATGTCACTCTTGCTGCTGGTGAGTCTCTGATCCACCTCTACGCAGACGACACCATTCTGTATACTTCTGACCCTTCTTTAGACACTGTGTTAACTAACCTCCAGACGAGCTTCAATGCCATACAACTCTCCTTCCGTGGCCTCAAACTGCTCTTAAACGCAAATAAAACCAAATGCATGCTATTCAACCGATCATTGCCAGCACCTGCCCGCCTGTCCAGCATCACTACTCTGGACGGCTCTGACTTAGAATACGTGGATAACTACAAATACCTAGGTGTCTGGCTAGACTGTAAACTCTCCTTCCAGACTCACATTAAGCATCTCCAATCAAAAATTAAATCTAGAATCAGCTTCCTATTTCGCAACAAAGCTTCCTTCACTCATGCTGCCAAACATACCCTCGTAAAACTGACCATCCTACCGATACTTGACTTCGGCAATGTCATCTATAAAATAGCCCCCTACACTCTACTCAGCAAACTGGATGTAGTCTATCACAGTGCCATCCGTTTTGTCACCAAAGCCCCATATACCACCCACCACTGCGACCTGTACGCTCTCGTTGGCTGGCCCTCGCTTCATACTCGTCGCCAAATCCACTGGCTACAGGTCATCTACAAGTCTCTGAGAGGTAAAGTCTCGCCCTATCTCAGCTCGCTGGTCACCATAGCAGCACCCACTCGTAGCACGCGCTCCAGCAGGTACATCTCACTGGTCACCCCCAAAGCCAATTTCCTCCTTTGGTCGCCTTTCCTTCCAGTTCTCTGCTGCCACTGACTGGAATGAACCTCAAAAACCACAGAAGCTGGAGATTCCCATCTCTCTCACTAGCTTTAAGAACCAGCTGTCAGAGCAGCTCACAGAACACTGCACCTGTTCACAGCCCATCTGTATACAGCCCATCTATCTACCTCATCCTGTATTTATTTATTTTGCTCCTTTTGCGCCACAGTATCTCTACTTGCACATCCATCTTTTGCACATCTACCATTCCAGTGTTTAATTGCTATATTGTATTTACTTCGCCACCGTGGCCTTTTTATTGCCTTAACTCCCTTATTTGACCTTATTTGCACTCACTGTATATAGACTTTTTGTTTCCTTTTATTTATACTGTATTATTGACTGTATGTTTGTTTTACTCCATGTGTAACTGTGTCGAACTGCTTTGCTTTATCTTGGCCAGGTCGCAGTTGTAAATGAGAACTTGTTCTCAACTGGCCTACCTGGTTACATAAAGGTGTTCTCAACTGGCCTACCTGGTTACATAAAGGTGTTCTCAACTGGCCTACCTGGTTACATAAAGGTGTTCTCAACTGGCCTACCTGGTTACATAAAGGTGTTCTCAACTGGCCTACCTGGTTACATAAAGGTGTTCTCAACTGGCCTACCTGGTTAAATAAAGGTGTTCTCAACTGGCCTACCTGGTTACATAAAGGTGTTCTCAACTGGCCTACCTGGTTACATAAAGGTGTTCTCAACTGGCCTACCTGGTTACATAAAGGTGTTCTCAACTGGCCTACCTGGTTCAATAAAGGTGTTCTCAACTGGCCTACCTGGTTAAATAAAGGTGTTCTCAACTGGCCTACCTGGTTAAATAAAGGTGTTCTCAACTGGCCTACCTGGTTAAATAAAGGTGTTCTCAACTGGCCTACCTGGTTCAATAAAGGTGTTCTCAACTGGCCTACCTGGTTCAATAAAGGTGTTCTCAACTGGCCTACCTGGTTAAATAAAGGTGTTCTCAACTGGCCTACCTGGTTAAATAAAGGTGTTCTCAACTGGCCTACCTGGTTAAATAAAGGTGTTCTCAACTGGCCTACCTGGTTAAATAAAGGTGTTCTCAACTGGCCTACCTGGTTAAATAAAGGTGTTCTCAACTGGCCTACCTGGTTAAATAAAGGTGTTCTCAACTAGCCTACCTGGTTAAATAAAGGTGTTCTCAACTGGCCTACCTGGTTAAATAAAGGTGTTCTCAACTGGCCTACCTGGTTAAATAAAGGTGTTCTCAACTGGCCTACCTGGTTAAATAAAGGTGTTCTCAACTGGCCTACCTGGTTAAATAAAGGTGTTCTCAACTGGCCTACCTGGTTAAATAAAGGTGTTCTCAACTGGCCTACCTGGTTAAATAAAGGTGTTCTCAACTGGCCTACCTGGTTAAATAAAGGTGTTCTCAACTGGCCTACCTGGTTCAATAAAGGTGTTCTCAACTGGCCTACCTGGTTCAATAAAGGTGAAATAAAGAAAAATGTGGTAACAGACAAAAGATTCAGACTCGGCCTTCCTGAGAAGAAAAGAACACTTTTCTAGGAGCCTAAAAACCAGCCAATCAGAATCAGAACATGATGTCCTTGCTTTAGTCCAGGCTAGATTACATTTGTGAATAATACAAGACAGCTCAGAAGAAAAACATGCATTATCCCTCCCTTTAACTCTGAACCTGCGGAATGGGGGATGTTTGTTTACTCTTTGGAGAAAACCATGGATTATCTATTTGGGAGGGGGGGGGGGGGGGGGAAACATAATGAAAGAATTTCCAGGTTGCTCCCACGTCAGGAATAAGACCAATCTAGCTCCAGTCAAAATAAAACACATCATGCTCATTAAAACTCCATTTCTCTTAAGAGTGTGGGTTTGTCTTAGGAACCTTAGTATTTCTAACAGCAACAACAGCACAATGGTCACATTAATCATTACAAAAAACACCAACCAGAGAATATTTGTGGAACATTTGTCAATATCAAATCAATCAGGGTAGAGTTCTCTGGACGTTTGGGTAGGTGGATGAGTCAACTGGGCTTCTTAGAATTATAATACATTCTAAAATCATCCGACACCGGCTTTAACACCAGTTGGGATCACCAATCAAGATCATTTCACTGTAAAAAAGTTTAGACATAAGGTGTGTCAGAGATGAAAATGCATCACCGAGAGCAAAGGGGGGTCTATAACAGCCAATCACAGATCTGGAGAGCAGAGGGGGGGTCTATAACAGCCAATCACAGATCTGGAGAGCAGAGGGGGGGTCTATAACAGCCAATCACAGATCCAGAGAGCAAAGGGGGGTCTATAACAGCCAATCACAGATCCAGAGAGCAAAGGGGGGTCTATAACAGCCAATCACAGATCCAGAGAGCAAAGGGGGGTCTATAACAGCCAATCACAGATCCAGAGAGCAAAGGGGGGTCTATAACAGCCAATCACAGATCCAGAGAGCAAAGGGGGGTCTATAACAGCCAATCACAGATCCAGAGAGCAAAGGCGGGTCTATAACAGCCAATCACAGATCTGGAGAGCAGAGGGGGTCTATAACAGCCAATCACAGATCTGGAGAGCAGAGGGGGTCTATAACAGCCAATCACAGATCTGGAGAGCAGAGGGGGTCTATAACAGCCAATCACAGATCCAGAGAGCAGAGGGGGGGTCTATAACAGCCAATCACAGATATAGAGAGCACAGGGGGTCTATAACAGCCAATCACAGTTATAGAGAGCAGAAGGGGGTCTATAACAGCCAATCACAGATACAGAGAGCAGAGGGGGTCTATAACAGCCAATCACAGATCTGGAGAGCAGAGGGGGTCTATAACAGCCAATCACAGATACAGAGAGCAGAGGGGGTCTATAACAGCCAATCACAGTTATAGAGAGCAGAGGGGGGTCTATAACAGCCAATCGCAGTTATAGAGAGCAGAGGAGGGTCTATAACAGCCAAGCACAGTTATAGAGAGCAGAGGGGGTCTATAACAGCCAATCACAGTTATAGAGAGCAGAGGGGGTCTATAACAGCCAATCACAGATCTGGAGAGCAGAGGGGGTCTATAACAGCCAATCACAGATCTGGAGAGCAGAGGGGGTCTATAACAGCCAATCACAGATACAGAGAGCAGAGGGGGTCTATAACAGCCAATCACAGATCTGGAGAGCAGAGGGGGTCTATAACAGCCAATCACAGATCTGGAGAGCAGAGGGGGTCTATAACAGCCAATCACAGATACAGAGAGCAGAGGGGGGTCTATAACAGCCAATCACAGATCTGGAGAGCAGAGGGGGGGTCTATAACAGCCAATCACAGATACAGAGAGCAGAGGGGGGTCTATAACAGCCAATCACAGATCTGGAGAGCAGAGGGGGGTCTATAACAGCCAATCACAGATCTGGAGAGCAGAGGGGGGTCTATAACAGCCAATCACAGTTATAGAGAGCAGAGGGGGGTCTATAACAGCCAATCACAGTTATAGAGAGACCCTTTGAAACCTCAAGATTCAAATCAAGACATTCCAACTGTTAACAGATAGTTCCAGACTTTGCCACTTACAGGGAATTGAGTCTTTTCAAATACAACCCCACCTTTCTTAACTCGATCAGTGTGAACATAGCTTATACAGGGGCAAGAAAAAGTATGTGAACCCTTTGGAATTACCTGGATTTCTGCATAAATTGGTCATAACATGTTATCTGATCTTCATCTAAGTCACAACAAGAGGACAAACACAGTCTGCTTAAACTAATAACACACAAACAATTATATGTTTTCATGTCTTTATTGAACACACCAGGTAAACATTCACAGTGCAGGGTTGGAAAAGTATGTGAACCCTTGGATTTAATAACTGGTTGACCCTCCTTTGGCAGCAATGACCTCAACCAAACGTTTTCTGTAGTTGTGGATCAGACCTGCACCAACGATCAGGAGGAATTCTGGACCATTCCTCTTTTCAAAACTGTTTCAGTTCAGTAATATTCCTGGGATGTCTGGTGTGAACCGCTCTCTTGAGGTCATCCCACAGTATCTCAATCTGGTTGAGGTCAGGACTCTGATTGGGCCACTCCAGAAGGCATTTTTTTCTTCTGTTGCGTTTCAGTTGGCGGACATATATCCTTACAGTCTCCTGCAAAATGTCTTGATAATCTTAGGAATTCATTTTCCCGTCGATGATAACAAGCTGTCCAGGCCCTGAGGCAGCAAAGCAGCCCCAAACCATGATGCTCCCTCCACCATACTTTACAGTTGGGATGAGGTTTTGATGTTGCTGTGCCTTTTGTTCTCTACACATAGTGTTGTGTGCTCCTTCCAAACAACTCAACTTTGGTTTCATCTGTCCACAGAATATTTTGCCAGTAGTGCTGTGGAACATCCAGGTTCTCTTTTGCGAACTTCAGATGTGCAGCAATATTTTTTTGGGGGACAGCAGTGGCTTTTTCCCGTGGTGTCCTCCCATGAACACCATTCTTGTTTAGTGTTTTACGTATCGTAGACTCGTCAGAGATGTTAGCATGTTCCAGAGATTTCTGTAGATTTCTGTGAGTGTTTTTTTATAGGGCAAGGCAACTCTAACCAACATCTCCAATCTCGTCTCGTTGATTGGACTCCAGGTTAGCTGACTCCTGACTCCAATTAGCTTTTGGAGAAGTCATTAGCCCTGGGGGGAGTTCACATCCCAACCTACACTGTGAATGTTTAGTGGATGTATTCAATATCGACAAGCTAAAATACAATAATTTGTGTGTTATTAGTTTAAGCACACCTATGTTTGTCTATTGTTGTGACTTCGATGAAGATCAGATCAAATTGTATGTCAAATTTATGCAGAAATCCAGGTAATTCCAAAGGGTTCATACTTGTTCTTTAAACTGTATGAATGTGTACCATTCAGAAGGTGAATGGGCTAGATATTTCAGTGCCACTGAACGGTGGCAGTAGGTGCCTGGTGCACTTCGGCTCTAGAGGGTTGAGACATTGCTGTAGGCGACACATTGATCAGTGTGGCCAATTGTTCTCCTCTGGAGTCACAGTGGTGAGTTTTGTGATGCTCTGTCCTCACAACACACTGATTCACTATTCTCCTCCTCCTCTTCTCCCCCTCTCTTCTCCCTCTCTCCTCCTCCTCCTCTCCTCCCCGTCTTTTCCCCCTCTTCTCCTCCTCCCCTTTTCTTCCCCCTCTTCTCCTCCTCTCCTCGACCTCCCCCGTCTCCCCTCCTCGTCCTCTCCTCCCCCTCTTCTCCTTCTCTCCTCCCCCTCCTCCTCTTCTCCTCTTCCTCCTCTTCTTTTACTCCTCTCTCTCCTCTCTCTCTCCTCCCTCTCTCCTCTCCTCCTCCTCCTCTCCTCCCCTTTTCTTCCCCCTCTTCTCCTCCTCTCCTCGACCTCCCCGTCTCCCCTCTCCTCGTCCTCTCCTCCCCCCTTCTTCTTCTTCTCTCCTCCCCCTCTTCTCCTTCTCTCCTCCCCCTCCTCCTCTTCTCCTCTTCCTCCTCTCTTTTACTCCTCTCCTCCTCTTCTCATCCTCTCCTCCTCTTCTCATCCTCTCCTCTCCTCCTCTTCTCATCCTCTCCTCTTCTCCTCTCCTCCTCTTCTTTTACTCCTCTCCTCCTCTTCTCATCCTCTCCTCTTCTCCTCTCCTCCCCCTCCTCCTCTTCTCCTCTTCCTCCTCTTCTTTTACTCCTCTCCTCCTCTTCTCATCCTCTCCTCTTCTCCTCTCCTCCCCCTCCTCCTCTTCTCCCCCTCCTCCTCTTCTTTTACTCCTCTCCTCCCTCTCTCCTCTCCTCCTCTTCTCATCCTCTCCTCTTCTCCTCTCCTCCCCTCTCCCTAATAAGAGAGTGTGTGATGAATTGCTGCTGTATGTCTGTGATCCTCCATGGTGTCAGTGTGACCAGGGCCCAGGGCCCAGTATGACCTAGTATATCTTATTATTACACTGGGCCTTTTATTCTCCAGTCTCTTCTCTGGCATGTACAGTACCAGTCAAAAGTTTGGACACACCTACTAATTCAAGGGTTTTTCTTTACTTATTTTTTTACAATTTTATACATTGTAGAATAATAGTGAAGACACCAAAATGACAAAATAATACACGTGGAATCATGTAGTAACCAGAAAAGTGTTAAACAAAGCTAAATTTATTTTACATTTGAGATTCATCACTGTAGCCACCCTTTGCCTTGATGACAGCTTTGCACACTCTTGGCATTCTCTCAACCAGCTTCATGAGGTACCTGGAATGCGTTTCAATTAACAGGTGTGCCTTGTTAAAAAGTTAATTTGTGGAATTGATTACCTTCTTAATGCATTTCAGACAATCAATTGTGTTGTGACAAGGTAGAGGTGGTATTCAGAAGATAGCTCTATTTGGTAAAAGACCAAGTCCATATTATGGCATGAACGCCTCAAATAAGCAAAGAGAAATGACAGTCCATCATTAATTTAAGACATGAAGGTCAGTCAATTCGGAACATTTCAAGAACTTTGAAAGTTTCTTCAAGGGCAGTCGTAAAAACCATCAAGCGCTATGATGAAACTGGCTCTCATGAGGACCGCCACAGGAAAGGAAGACCCAGAGTTACCTCTGCAGCACAGCATGAGTTAACTGCACCTCAGATTGCAGCCCAAATTAATGCTTCAGAGTTCAAGTAACAGACACATCTCAACATCGACTGTTCAGAGGAGACTGCATGAATCGGGCCTTCATTTTTTATTTATTTAATTTATATTTAACCTTTATTTAACTAGGCAAGTCAGTTAAGAACAAATTCTTATTTACAATGACGGCCTACCAAAAGGCAAAAGGCCTCCTGTGGGGACGGGGGCCTGGGAATAAAAATACAAAAATAAATCAAATATAAATACAGGACAAAACACACATCAGAACAAGAGACACCACAACACTACATAAAGACAGAGACACCACAACACTACATAAAGAGAGAGACACCACAACACTACATAAAGAGAGACACTACAACACTACATAAAGAGAGACACCACAACACTACATAAAGAGAGACACCACAACACTACATAAAGAGAGACACCACAACACTACATAAAGAGAGACACCACAACACTACATAAAGAGAGACACCACAACACTACGTAAAGAGAGACAATACAACACTACATAAAGAGAGACACCACAACACTACATAAAGAGAGACACCACAACACTACGTAAAGAGAGACACTACAACACTACATAAAGAGAGACAACACTACATAAAGAGAGACACCACAACACTACATAAAGAGAGACACCACAACACTACATAAAGAGAGACACCACTACACTACATAAAGAGAGACACTACAACACTACATAAAGAGAGACAACACAACACTACATAAAGAGAGACACCACAACACTACGTAAAGAGAGACACTACAACACTACGTAAAGAGAGACACTACAACACTACGTAAAGAGAGACAACACAACACTACATAAAGAGAGACACCACAACACTACATAGAGAGAGACACCACAACACTACATAAAGAGAGACACCACAACACTACATAAAGAGAGACACCACAACACTACATAAAGAGAGACACCACAACACTACATAAAGAGAGACAACACTACATAAAGAGAGACAACACTACATAAAGAGAGACACCACAACACTACATAAAGAGAGACAACACTACATAAAGAGAGACACCACAACACTACATAAAGAGAGACACCACAACACTACATAAAGAGAGACACCACAACACTACATAAAGAGAGACACCACAACACTACATAAAGAGAGACCTAAGACAACACTACATAAAGAGAGACACCACAACACTACATAAAGAGAGACACCACAACACTACATAAAGAGAGACACCACAACACTACATAAAGAGACACCACAACACTACATAAAGAGAGACCCCACAACACTACATAAAGAGAGACCCCACAACACTACATAAAGAGAGACACCACAACACTACATAAAGAGAGACACCACAACACTACATAAAGAGAGACAACACAACACTACATAAAGAGAGAGACACCACAACACTACATAAAGAGAGACAACACAACACTACATAAAGAGAGAGACACCACAACACTACATAAAGAGAGACACCACAACACTACATAAAGAGAGACAACACTACATAAAGAGAGACAACACTACATAAAGAGAGACACCACAACACTACATAAAGAGAGACAACACTACATAAAGAGAGACACCACAACACTACATAAAGAGAGACACCACAACACTACATAAAGAGAGACACCACAACACTACATAAAGAGAGACACCACAACACTACATAAAGAGAGACCTAAGACAACACTACATAAAGAGAGACACCACAACACTACATAAAGAGAGACACCACAACACTACATAAAGAGAGACACCACAACACTACATAAAGAGACACCACAACACTACATAAAGAGAGACCCCACAACACTACATAAAGAGAGACCCCACAACACTACATAAAGAGAGACACCACAACACTACATAAAGAGAGACACCACAACACTACATAAAGAGAGACAACACAACACTACATAAAGAGAGAGACACCACAACACTACATAAAGAGAGACAACACAACACTACATAAAGAGAGAGACACCACAACACTACATAAAGAGAGACACCACAACACTACATAAAGAGAGACAACACTACATAAAGAGAGACAACACTACATAAAGAGAGACACCACAACACTACATAAAGAGAGACCACACTACATAAAGAGAGACACCACAACACTACATAAAGAGAGACAACACTACATAAAGAGAGACACCACAACACTACATAAAGAGAGACAACACTACATAAAGAGAGACACCACAACACTACATAAAGAGAGACCACACTACATAAAGAGAGAGACACCACAACACTACATAAAGAGAGACACCACAACACTACATAAAGAGAGACACCACAACACTACATAAAGAGAGACACCACAACACTACATAAAGAGAGACCACACTACATAAAGAGAGACACCACAACACTACATAAAGAGAGACAACACTACATAAAGAGAGACACCACAACACTACATAAAGAGAGACAACACTACATAAAGAGAGACACCACAACACTACATAAAGAGAGACCACACTACATAAAGAGAGAGACACCACAACACTACATAAAGAGAGACACCACAACACTACATAAAGAGAGACACCACAACACTACATAAAGAGAGACACCACAACACTACATAAAGAGAGACCTAAGACAACACTACATAAAGAGAGACACCACAACACTACATAAAGAGAGACACCACAACACTACATAAAGAGAGACCCCACAACACTACATAAAGAGAGACCCCACAACACTACATAAAGAGAGACACCACAACACTACATAAAGAGAGACAACACTACATAAAGAGAGACACCACAACACTACATAAAGAGAGACCACAACACTACATAAAGAGAGACACCACAACACTACATAAAGAGACACCACAACACTACATAAAGAGACACCACAACACTACATAAAGAGACACCACAACACTACATAAAGAGACACCACAACACTACACTACATAAAGAGACAACACTACACTACATAAAGAGACACCACAACACTACATAAAGAGACACCACAACACTACATAAAGAGACACCACAACACTACATAAAGAGAGACACCACAACACTACATAAAGAGACACCACAACACTACATAAAGAGACACCACAACACTACATAAAGAGACACCACAACACTACATAAAGAGAGACACCACAACACTACATAAAGAGACACCACAACACTACATAAAGAGAGACACACAACACTACATAAAGAGACACCACAACACTACATAAAGAGACACCACAACACTACATAAAGAGAGACACCACAACACTACATAAAGAGAGACCACAACACTACATAAAGAGACACCACAACACTACATAAAGAGAGACACCACAACACTACATAAAGAGAGACACCACAACACTACATAAAGAGAGACACCACAACACTACATAAAGAGAGACACTACAACACTACATAAAGAGAGACACCACAACACTACATAAAGAGAGACAACACTACATAAAGAGAGACACCACAACACTACATAAAGAGAGACACCACAACACTACATAAAGAGATACACCACAACACTACATAAAGAGAGACACCACAACACTACATAAAGAGAGACACCACAACACTACATAAAGAGAGACACCACAACACTACATAAAGAGAGACACCACAACACTACATAAAGAGAGACACCACAACACTACATAAAGAGAGACACCACAACACTACATAAAGAGAGACACCACAACACTACATAAAGAGAGACAACACAACACTACATAAAGAGACACCACAACACTACATAAAGAGAGACACCACAACACTACATAAAGAGAGACACCACAACACTACATGAAGAGAGACCACAACACTACATAAAGAGAGACACCACAACACTACATAAAGAGAGACACTACAACACTACATAAAGAGAGACACCACAACACTACATAAAGAGAGACACCACAACACTACATAAAGAGAGACACCACAACACTACATAAAGAGAGACAACACTACATAAAGAGAGACACCACAACACTACATAAAGAGAGACACTACAACACTACATAAAGAGAGACACCACAACACTACATAAAGAGAGACACCACAACACTACATAAAGAGAGACACTACAACACTACATAAAGAGAGACACCACAACACTACATAAAGAGAGACACTACAACACTACATAAAGAGAGAGACACCACAACACTACATAAAGAGAGACACCACAACACTACATAAAGAGAGACACCAGAACACTACATATAGAGAGACACCACAACACTACATAAAGAGAGACAACACAACACTACATAAAGAGAGACACCACAACACTACATAAAGAGAGACACCACAACACTACATAAAGAGAGACAACACTACATAAAGAGAGACAACACTACATAAAGAGAGACACCACAACACTACATAAAGAGAGACACCACAACACTACATAAAGAGAGACAACACTACATAAAGAGAGACACCACAACACTACATAAAGAGAGACACCACAACACTACATAAAGAGAGACACTACAACACTACATAAAGAGAGACACCACAACACTACATAAAGAGAGGCACTACAACACTACATAAAGAGAGACACCACAACACTACATAAAGAGAGACACTACAACACTACATAAAGAGAGATACCACAACACTACATAAAGAGAGACAACATAACACTACATAAAGAGAGACACCACTACATACAGAGAGACAACACAATGCTACATAAAGAGAGACACCACAACACTACATAAAGAGAGACACCACAACACCACATAAAGAGAGACACCACAACACTACATAAAGAGAGACACCACAACACTACATAAAGAGAGACACCACTACATAAAGAGAGACACCACAACACTACATAAAGAGAGACACCACAACACTACATAAAGAGAGACACCACAACACTACATAAAGAGAGACACCACAACACTACATAAAGAGAGACACCACAACACTACATAAAGAGAGACACCACAACACTACATAAAGAGAGACACCACAACACTACATAAAGAGAGACAACACAACACTACATAAAGAGAGACAACACTACATAAAGAGAGAGACCACAACATTACATAAAGAGAGACAACACTACATAAAGAGAGACACCACAACACTACATAAAGAGACACCACAACACTACATAAAGAGAGAGACACCACAACACTACATAAAGAGAGACACCACAACACTACATAAAGAGAGACACCACAACACTACATAAAGAGAGACACCACAACACTACATAAAGAGAGAGACATCACAACACTACATAAAGAGAGACACCACAACACTACATAAAGAGAGACACTACAACACTACATAAAGAGAGAGACAACACAACACTACATAAAGAGAGAGACAACACAACACTACATAAAGAGAGACACCACTACACTACATAAAGAGAGAGACACCACAACACTACATAAAGAGAGAGACCACAACATTACATAAAGAGAGACAACACTACATAAAGAGAGACACCACAACACTACATAAAGAGAGACACCACAACACTACATAAAGAGAGAGACACCACAACACTACATATAGAGAGACACCACAACACTACATAAAGAGAGACAACACAACACTACATATAGAGAGACACCACAACACTACATATAGAGAGACCCCACAACACTACATAAAGAGAGACCCCACAACACTATATAAAGGGAGACACTACAACACTATATAAAGGGAGACACTACAACACTACATAAAGAGAGACACCACAACACTACATAAAGAGAGACACCACAACACTACATATAGAGAGACACCACAACACTACATAAAGAGAGACACCACAACACTACATAAAGAGAGACACCACAACACTACATAAAGAGAGACACCACAACACTACATAAAGAGAGACACCACAACACTACATAAAGAGACACCACTACACTACATAAAGAGAGACACCACAACACTACATAAAGAGAGACCTAAGACAACAGCATAGCAAGAGAGACAACACTACATAAAGACCTAAGACAACAGCATAGCATGGCAGCAACACATGACAACACATCATGTTAGCAAAACAACATGACAACAACATGGTAGCAACACAACATGACAACAACATGGTAGCATCACAACATGGTAGCAGCACAACATGGTAGCAAAACAACATGACAACAACATGGTAGCATCACAACATGGTAGAATCACAACATGGTAGCAGCACAAAACATGGTAAAAATATTGTTGGGCACAGACAACAGCACAAAGGGCAAGAAGGTGGAGACAACAATACATCACACAAAGCTGCCACAACTGTCAGTAAGAGTGTCCATGACTGAGTGTTTGAATGAAGAGATTGAGATAAAACTGTCCAGTTTGAGTGTTTGTTGCAGCTTGTTCCAGTCGCTAGCTGCAGCGAACTGAAAAGAGGAGCGACCCAGGGATGTGTGTGCTTTGGGTTCCTTTAACAGAATGTGACTGGCAGAACGGGTGTTGTATGTGTAACCGATGTGAAATGGCTAGCTAGTTAGCGGTGGTGCGCACTAATAGCGTTTCGATCCGTGACGTCACTCGCTCTGAGACCTTGAAGTAGTGGTTCCCCTTGCTCGGCAAGGGCCGCGGGGCTTTTGTGGAGCGATGGGTAACGATGCCTCGTGGGTGACTGTTGTTGATGTGTGCAGAGGGTCCCTGGTTCGAGCCCGGGTATGGGCGAGAGGACGGTCTAAAGTTATACTGTTACATGTGTGGAGGACGAGGGCTGCAGTAGATATCTCAGATAGGGGGGAGGGAGGCCTGAGAGGGTTTTGTAAATAAGCATCAACCAGTGGGTCTTGCGACAGGTATACAGAGATGACCAGTTTACAGAGGAGTATAGAGTGCAGTGATGTGTCCTATAAGGAGCAATGGTGGAAAATCGGCACAAAATCAGACGGGAAAATCTGAGGCCGAATGGTAAAGAACATCTAGCCGTTCCAGAGCACCCTTACCTGCTGATCTATAAATGATGTCTCCGTAATCTAGCATGGGTAGGATGGTCATTTGAATCAGGGTTAGTTTTGGCAGCTGGGGTGAAGATGGTTGAATTGCTGCAAAGAAACCCCTACTAAAGTACACCAATAAGAAGAAGAGACTTGCTTGGTCTGATGAGTCCAAATTGGAGACTTTTGGTTCCAAACGCCGTGTCTTTGTGAGACGCAGAGTATGTGAACGGAAGTTCTCCACATGTGTGTTTCCCACCGTGAAGCATGGAGGAGGAGGTGTTATTGTTTGGGGATGCTTTGCTGGTGACACTGTCAGTGATTTATTTAGAATTCAAGGCGCACTTAACCAGCATGGTTACCACAGCATTCTGCAGCGATACGCCATCCCACCTGGTTTAGGCTTCGTGGGACTACCATTTGCTTTTCAACAGGACAATGACCCAACACACACCACCAGGCGGTGTAAGGCCTATTTTGGGATTATTTGGACCGCAGAGTGAAGGAAAAGCAGACAAGTGCTCAGCATATGTGGGAACTCCTTCAAGACTGTTGGAAAAGCATTCCTCATAAAGCTGGTTGAGAGAATGCCAAGAGTGTGCAAAGCTGTCATAAATAAATGTTGATTTGTTTAACACTTTTTTGGTTACAACATGATTCCATATGTGTTATTTCATAGATTTGTTGTCTTCACTATTATTCTACAATGTAGAAAATAGTAAAAATAAAGAAAAACCCTTGACTAAATAGGTGTGTCCAAACTTTTGACTGGTACTGTAGATAACCATCCTGACCCAATGGTGCCATGTGTTTCAGTTGGTAGAGCATGGTCCTTGCAACACCAAGCATCCTGAGTTCGATTCCCGTTGGGGCCACCCATAAGAAAGACGTTCTCCTCCATAGCGGTCATAAACACATGCAGTAACATCAGACTGCCACATGGTGGGACACTAGGCACAACAGTTCATCCAGAGTGATCTTGGGCCTCTTGGCTGCATCTCTGATCAGTCTTCTCCTTGTATGAGCTGAAAGTTTAGAGGGACGGCCAGGTCTTAGTAGATTTGCAGTGGTCTGATACTCCTTCCATTTCAATATTATCGCTTGCACAGTGCTCCTTGGGATGTTTAAAGCTTGGGAAATCTTTTTGTATCCAAATCCGGCTTTAAACTTCTTCACAACAGTATCTCGGACCTGCCTGGTGTGTTCCTTGTTCTTCATGATGCTCTCTGCGCTTTTAACGGACCTCTGAGACTATCACAGTGCAGGTGCATTTATACGGAGACTTGATTACACACAGGTGGATTGTATTTATCATCATTAGTCATTTAGGTCAACATTGGATCATTCAGAGATCCTCACTGAACTTCTGGAGAGAGTTTGCTGCACTGAAAGTAAAGGGGCTGAATAATTTTGCACGCCCAATTTTTCAGTTTTTGATTTGTTAAAAAAGTTTGAAATATCCAATAAATGTCGTTCCACTTCCTGATTGTGTCCCACTTGTTGTTGATTCTTCACAAAAAATACAGTTTTATATCTTTATGTTTGAAGCCTGAAATGTGGCAAAAGGTCGCAAAGTTCAAGGCGGCCGAATACTTTCGCAAGGCACTGTAGCTAATAGGGAGTTTTTCCTAGCCACCGTGCTTCTACACCTGCATTGCTTGCTGTTTGGGGTTTTAGGCTGGGTTTCTGTACAGCACTTTGAGATATCAGCTGATGTACGAAGGGCTATATAAATCAATTTGATTTGATTCTGATTTGATAATAAAATACCAAAATACCGTAAGCCAACATAACCTAACCTAAACTTAAATAACCCAACCTAACCCAACCCAACCCAACCCAACCTAACCTAACCTTAAATAACCTAACCTAACCTAACCCAACTTAACCTAACCAAACCCAACCTAACCTGAAATAACCCAACTTAACCTAACCTAACCCAACCTAACCCAACCTAACCCAACCTAACCTAACCTAACCCAACCTAACCTAACCCAACCTAACCTTAAATAACCCAACCTAACCTAACCCAACCCAACCCAACCTAACCTAACCCAACTTAACCTAACCTAACCCAACTTAACCTAACCTAAGCCAACCTAACCTTAAATAACCCAACCTAACCTGAAATAACCCAACTTAACCTAACCTAGCCCAACCCAACCTAACCTAACCTAACCTTAAATAACCCAACCCAACCTAACCCAACCCAACCTAACCCAACCTAACCTTAAATAACCCAACCTAACCTAACCCAACCTAACCCAACCCAACCCAACCTAACCCAACCTAACCTTAAATAACCCAACCTAACCTAACCTAACCCAACCTAACGTTAAATAAACCAACCTAACCTGAAATAACCCAACCTAACCTTACCTGAAATAACCCAACCTAACCTAACCCAACCCAACCTAACCTAAACTTAAATAACCCAACCTAACCCAACCCAAAGTAACCTAACCTAACCTTATATAACCTATCCTAACCCAACCTTACCTAACCTTAAATAACCCAACCTAACCAAACCTAACCCAGCCCAACCCAACCTAACCCAACCTAACCCAACCCAAAGTAACCTAAACTAACCTAACCTTATATAACTTATCCCAACCCAACCTTACCTAACCTTAAATAACCCAACCCAACCAAACCTAACCCAGCCCAACCCAACCTAACCCAACCTAACCCAACCTAACCTAACCCAACCCAACCCAACCTAACCCAACCCAACCCAACCCAACCTAACCCAACCTAACCCAACCCAACACAACCTAACCCAACCCAACCCAACCCAAACCCAACCTAACCTAACCCAACCTAACCAAACCCAACCTAACCAAACCTAACCTAACCCAACCTAACCCAACCAAACCCAACCTAACCAAACCTAACCTAACCTAACCCAACCTAACCTAACCCAACCCAACCTAACCCAACCTAACCTAACCCAACCAAACCCAACCTAACCCAACCTAACCTAACCCAACCTAACCTAACCCAACCAAACCCAACCTAACCCAACCCAACCTAACCCAACCTAACCCAACCCAACCCAACCCAACCCAACCTAACCCAACCTAACCCAACCCAACCCAACCCAACCTAACCCAACCTAACCCAACCCAACCCAACCCAACCCAACCTAACCCAACCCAACCTAACCCAGGGTTAGGGTTGTCTCAAGGTGTGCTCTCAGGTGACAAGAGACTGTGTAATGTTAAGTTGGGTTGGGTGAGGTTACAGTGTCTCAGTGAACTGATTGTAGATGACTAGTGTTCCATTTATTAAAGTGGCCAATGATTTCAAGTCTATGTTTAGAGGGTGATTAGTATATAGGGTGACTAGTGATTTTATTTGTTTTTATTTATTTCACCTTTATTTAACCAGGTAGGCAAGTTGAGAACAAGTTTTCATTTACAACTGCGACCTGGCCAAGATAAAGCAAAGCAGTGCGACACAAACAACACAGAGGTACACATAAACAAACATGCAGTCAATAACACAAGGAAAAATATAAAAATCTATGTACAGTGTGTGGAAATGTAGAAGAGTAGGGAGGTAAAGCAATAAATAGGCCATAGTGGCGAAATAATTACAATTGATCAATTAAACACTGGAGTGATAGATGTGCAGATGATGATGTCAAAGTAGAGATACTGAGGTGCAAAAGAGCAAGAGGGTAATTAATAATATGGGGATGAGGTAGTTGGGTGTGCTATTTACAGATGGGCTGTGTACAGGTACAGTGATCAGTAAGCTGCTCAGACAGCTGATGCTTAAAATTAGAGAGGGAGATATAAGATTCCAGCTTCAGTGATTTTTGCAGTTTGTTCCAGTCATTGGCAGCAGAGAACTGGAAGGAAAGGCGGCCAAAGTAAGTGTTGGCTTTGGGGATGACCAGTGAAATATACCTGCTGGAGCGCGTGCTACGGGTGGGTGTTGCTATGGTGACCAGTGAGTTAAGGTGGGGCTTTACCTAGCAAAGACTTGTAGATGACCTGGCGCCAGTGGGTTTGGTAATGGACATGTAGTGAGGGCCAGCCAACGAGAGCATACAGGTCGCAGTGGTGGATAGTATATTTTATTATTTTATTTTTTTTCACCTTTATTTAACCAGGTAGGCTAGTTGAGAACAAGTTCTCATTTGCAACTGCGACCTGGCCAAGATAAAGCATAGCAGTGTGAACAGACAACACAGAGTTACACATGGAGTAAGCAATTAACAAGTCAATAACACTGTAGAAAAAAAATGGGCAGTCTATATACAATGTGTGCAAAAGGCATGAGGAGGTAGGCGAATAATACAATTTTGCAGATTAACACTGGGGTGATAAATGATCAGATGGTCATGTACAGGTAGAGATATTGGTGTGCAAAAGAGCAGAAAAGTAAATAAATAAATAAAAAAAACAGTATAAAAACAGTATGGGGATGAGGTAGGTGAAAATGGGTGGGCTATTTACCAATAGACTATGTACAGCTGCAGCGATCGGTTAGCTGCTCGGATAGCTGATGTTTGAAGTTGGTGAGGGAGATAAAAGTCTCCAACTTCAGCGATTTTTGCAGTTCGTTCCAGTCACAGGCAGCAGAGTACTGGAACGAAAGGCGGCCAAATGAGGTGTTGGCTTTAGGGATGATCAGTGAGATACACCTGCTGGAGCGTGTGCTACGGATGGGTGTTGCCATCGTGACCAGTGAACTGAGATAAGGCGGAGCTTTACCTAGCATGGACTTGTAGATGACCTGGAGCCAGTGGGTCTGGCGACGAATATGTAGCGAGGGCCAGCCGACTAGAGCATACAAGTCGCAGTGGTGGGTGGTATAAGGTGCTTTGGTGACAAAACGGATGGCACTATGATAGACTGCATCCAGTTTGCTGAGTAGAGTGTTGGAAGCCATTTTGTAGATGACATCGCCGAAATCGAGGATCGGTAGGATAGTCAGTTTTACTAGGGTAAGCTTGGCGGCGTGAGTGAAGGAGGCTTTGTTGCGGAATAGAAAGCCGACTCTTGATTTGATTTTCGATTGGAGATGTTTGATGTGAGTCTGGAAGGAGAGTTTGCAGTCTAGCCAGACACCTAGGTACTTATAGATGTCCACATATTCAAGGTCGGAACCATCCAGGGTGGTGATGCTAGTCGGGCATGCGGGTGCAGGCAGCGATCGGTTGAAAAGCATGCATTTGGTTTTACTCGCGTTTAAGAGCAGTTGGAGGCCACTGAAGGAGAGTTGTATGGCATTGAAGCTCGTTTGGAGGTATTAGCACAGTGTCCAAAGAAGGGCCAGATGTATACAGAATGGTGTCGTCTGCATAGAGGTGGATCAGAGAATCACCAGCAGCGAGAGCGACATCATTGATGTATACAGAGAATAGAATCGTCCCGAGTATTTAACCCTGTGGAACCCCCATAGAGACTCCCAGAGGTCCGGACAACAGGCCCTCCGATTTTATACACTGAACTCTATCTGAGAAGTTGTTGGTGAACCAGGAGAGGCAGTCATTTGAGAAGCCAAGGCTATTGAGTCTGCTGATAAGAATGCAGTGATTGACAGATTCGAAAGCCTTGGCCAGGTCGATGAAGACGGCTGCACAGTACTGTCTTTTATCAATGGCGATTATGATATCATTTAGGACCTTGAGCGTTACTGACGTGCACCCATGACCAGCTCAAAAAAACAGATTGCATAGTGGAGAATTTACAGTGGGTTTCGAAATGGCCGGTGGTCTGTTCATTAACTTGGCGTGCTAAGGTTTTAGAAAGACAGGGCAGGATGGATATGGGTCTATAACAGTTTGGGTCTAGAGTGTCTTCCGCTTTGAAGAAGGGGATGACCGTGGCAGCTTTCTTTGGGGATCTCAGACGATACGAAGAGATGGGTATTTAACAGTCTGATGGCCCTGAGATAGAAGCTGTTTTTCAGTCTCTCGGTCCCAGATTTGGTGCACCTGTACTGACCTCGCCTTCTGGATGGTAGCAGTGTGAAAAGGCAGTGGCTCGGGTGGTTGATGTCCTCAATGATCTTTTTGGCCTTCCTGTGACATTGGCTTCTGTAGGTGTCCTGGAGGGCACATACGGCACCACTCTGTCAGAGCCCTCACCTCCTCCCTGTAGGCCGTCTCGTCATTGTTGGTAATCAGGCCTACTACTGTAGTGTCGTCTGCAAACCTGATGATTGAGTTGAAGGTATGTGTGGCAACGTAGTGATGGGTGAACAGGGAGTACAGGAGGGGGCTGAGCACGCACCCTTGTGGGGCCCCAGTGTTTAGGATCAGCGGGGTGGAGATGTTGTTTCCTACCTTCACCACTTGGGGGGCGGCCTGTCAGGAAGTCCAGGACCCAGTTGTACAGGGCGGGGTTCAGACCCAGTGCCCCGAGCTTAATGATGAGCTTGGAGGATACTATGGTGTTGAATACTGAGCTATAGTCAATGAACAGCATCTTGTCCATCTGAACAATAGGTATTCCTCTTGTCCAGATGGGATGGGGCAGTGTGCAGTGCGATGGTGATTGCATCGTCTGTGGATCTATTGGGGCGGTAAGCAAATTGGAGTGGGTCTAGGGTGTCAGGTAGGGTGGAGGTGATATGGTCCTTGACTAGTCTCTCAAAGCACTTCATGATGACAGAAGTGAGTGCTACAGGGCGGTAGTCATTTAGCTCAGTTACCTTTGCATTCTTGGGAACAGGAACAATGGTGGCCCTCTTGAAGCATGTGGGAACAGCAGACTGGGATAGGGATTGATTGAATATGTCTTTGCAAAATCAATTGCCACTTTTTAATAAAACAAACGTGTGGTTGAATTTATTCCACCACTGTGTGACTGTTGTCTCTTTTGATGTCACGGGCCTTATTGTCTATCACGGGCCTTATTGTCTATCACGGGCCTTATTGTCTATCACGGGCCTTATTGTCTATCACGGGCCTTATTGTCTATCACGGGCCTTATTGTCTATCGCGGGCCTTATTGTCTATCACGGGCCTTATTGTCTATCACGGGCCTTATTGTCTATCACGGGCCTTATTGTCTATCATAGTGGCTTAGGGGTTATAGAGCCTCATCACGGGCCTTATTGTCTATCACAGTGGCTTAGGGGTTATAGAGCCTCATCACGGGCCTTATTGTCTATCACAGTGGCTTAGGGGTTATAGAGCCTCATCACGGGCCTTATTGTCTATCACGGTGGTATATTAACGAATGGGTTATAGAGCCTCATCACGGGCCTTATTGTCTATCACGGTGGCTTATTGTCTATCACGGGCCTTATTGTCTATCACGGTGGCTTAGGGGTTATAGAGCCTCATCACGGGCCTTATTGTCTATCACGGTGGCTTAGGGGTTATAGAGCCTCATCACGGGCCTTATTGTCTATCACGGTGGCTTAGGGGTTATAGAGCCTCATCACGGGCCTTATTGTCTATCACGGTGGCTTAGGGGTTATAGAGCCTCATCACGGGCCTTATTGTCTATCACGGTGACTTAGGGGTTATAGAGCCTCATCACGGGCCTTATTGTCTATCACGGTGGCTTAGGGGTTATAGAGCCTCATCACGGGCCTTATTGTCTATCACGGTGGATTAGGGGTTATAGAGCCTCATCACGGGCCTTATTGTCTATCACGGTGGTATATTAACGAAAGGGGTTATAGAGCAAACAACGCAACTATCACAACATCCGTTGTAATATTTGTTTTGTAACTGGCTTGGCTTCCTCAGTGATTTCCCCCATGCACCACTAATGGAACCAGGTACAAGGACACAACTAAGTATTCACTGTTGTATTTGTTCAACGAAACCATATTACACTCTTGAATAATGTAATAATGTAATAATGTAATAATTCACAAGCATGTGCAGACGTGTCAATGGTTTATTTTCTCATCTATACACTCAGCTGCTAGCTAGCTAGCTAACGTTAGCTAACAACATTTACTTCATCATGTCATTTCAGCATCGGAAAAAAATGAACGTTTACCCCTCTCATACGACTATAACAGTAACGTTATTAAACAGTGTAATTCATATTATACAGAGCTAGGTAGCAGGCTAATCAAAAGTATCTGCATCCTCTCCACATACAGCTAACTTACTAGCTAAGTTAGCTAATTAGTTAGCTGAATGCTGACGTCAACCAACATTAACCTAAACAATAGCAAGCTTCTATATTATTTTTCGGCCTACCTTCATTTTTTATCAATATCATGCAAATAACTACATGAAAAAAAGCTAATTGTGACTGAAAAAGTTGACAATTCACTGGGGCAGTTGATAATAGTGGTGGAGAGTCGACTCCAAAAGAGTTGATTCCCTGGACTCCTTGACCACTGGGAGTCGAATCCAAAAGAGTTGATTCCCTGGACTCCTCGACCACTGGGAGTCGACTCCAAAAGAGTTGATTCCCTGGACTCCTTGACCACTCGGAGTCGAATCCAAAAGAGTTGATTCCCTGGACTCCTCGACCACTGGGAGTCGACTCCAAAAGAGTTGATTCCCTGGACTCCTTGACCACTCGGAGTCGAATCCAAAAGAGTTGATTCCCTGGACTCCTCGACCACTGGGAGTCGACTCCAAAAGAGTTGATTCCCTCACCTCCTTGACCACTGGGAGGCGACTCCAAAATAGTTGATTCCCTCGACTCCTTGACCACTGGGAGTCGACTACAAAAATCCTAGGCAACTAGGTTGACATCGGCTCAAAGAGTTTGCATACATACAGCAGTTTAGGTCCTAGCAGAACTCGGCTAGGCGAAGGGAATGGATACTTCCTTCAAATACCTTTGCTTGAAAAACGAGAAAAAAGCGGCCAGTTCACTTCCCCGAAATAGTTTCAATTAATCTAAAATAACCACCCCCCCCAAAAGAAAATCGGTAATACATTTTGACGTTTTAGACACACAGTTCTACGTCTAACTAAGATGTTGATGCAGTATTTCTCAGGTGGACAAAATGTGCATGTGAAATGAATCGTCTGAACGACAAGACACAGTTCATTGAAGAATCCCTGCTGTTGGCCAATACACTTCGGCTACTGAATTCCGACAAGCCTCAAGATTAAAACTAAAATAAAGTGTGTACTTGGATCAGACGGGAGAAGGAAACTCTCCTCAGCACCAAAGCATCACAATATGACATCTTAATATATACTCAAACTGGTTCGACTAGGAAGCATGTGGTAAGCTTAATGCTTGTCCTTTAATATTTTGGTTCACTAGGCAACTAGTTTAGTCTGCTTAAATTCTGATTTCTGAATTCTCATGGCTAAGCATGTAGGTAGAGGTCGAGACGTAAGAAGTTAGCATTTTACATTTTAGTAAACGGTCTGTCCGAGGGTATTCTCTCAAAGTCTTTACAGAATCTGTTTAGTCTAGTGTGAATACCCTATTATAAAGATGGGGTGCTAGGGGGGGTCAACCAAGGTCTGTTTTATTAGGATGGGGTGACGGGGGGTCAACCAAGGTCTGTCTTATTAGGATGGGGTGACGGGGGGAGTCAACCAAGGTCTGTTTTATTAGGATGGGGTGACGGGGGGGTCAACCAAGGTCTGTTTTATTAGGATGGGGTGACGGGGGGGTCAACCAAGGTCTGTTTTATTAGGATGGGGTGACGGGGGGGGGGTCAACCAAGGTCTGTTTTATTAGGATGGGGGGCTAGGGGGGTCAACCAAGGTCTGTTTTATTAGGATGGGGTGCCGGGGGGGTCAACCAAGGTCTCTCTTTCATCATCCTCCCCTCTTTCAGCCCAGGATAGAGATGTATGGTGGGGGCCGTCTCCGCCTCCTTCTCTCGCTGCAGATCCAAGCAGAGTAAGATTGTGATGGAGTCTGGTGAGGGAGGAGAGGACGGAGAGAGGTGGTGAGAAAGAGGAGAGGTGGAGGGTGGAACACATCTGTACCTGGGGGGTCTCTTCCAGAACCTCGTACCCCCGCCCGCACCTCTGTCATCACGGGCAGGAAGAGAGGTAGTCGTACCCTGAGAACACACACTCTTCATGCACACACACCATGCACACACACACACCAGATATATACATACAGGATGTGCTGTACATAGTGCTCTGACACAGACACAAAATATGAATCTCTAGTGTGTGTGTGTATCTGTCTGTGTTGTTCTGTCTGTGTTGTACCTGATCTGTAGGTTTCTGCGGAGGCTGGAGACCAGGATGTCCATGAAATAGAAGCTGATCTGGCGTAGATCCTGCCACAGCCAGAACCCTAAAACTCCCATCCTGACACACACACACACACACACACACACACACACACACACACACACACACACACACACACACACACACACACACACACGCACACACACACACACACACACACACACACACACACACACACGCACACACACACACAGAGGAAGAGAGAAAAGTCTGCTTTAAAAAAACGAGGTCCTACTAATTCTCTGACTTACTAAATGTGTGTATTTTACACTGCTCATTTGTCACAATTTTGACATCACAAACAGACAAGTATTTAGCGCAGTTATTTTCAAAACAATTCCTGACTTAACCCACCAAGACAATGTGCTGTAGGATGTTGGTATACACACAGGCGCTAATGTCTCTCTCTCTCCTCACTGAATGAAGACTCTCTCTCTCTCCTCACTGAAGTCTCTCTCTCTCTCCTCAATGAAGTCTCTCTCTCCTCACTGAAGTCTCTCTCTCTCTCCTCACTGAAGTCTCTCTCTCTCTCCTGAATGAAGTCTCTCTCTCCTCACTGAAGTCTCTCTCTCCTCACTGATTGAATGAGTCTCTCTCTCCTCACTGAATGAATGAGCCTCTCTCTCTCTCCTCACTGAATGAATGAGCCTCTCTCTCTCTCCTCACTGAAGTCTCTCTCTCCTCACTGAAGTCTCTCTCTCTCTCCTGAATGAAGTCTCTCTCTCCTCACTGAAGTCTCTCTCTCCTCACTGAATGAATGAGCCTCTCTCTCTCTCCTCACTGAAGTCTCTCTCTCCTCACTGAAGTCTCTCTCTCCTCACTGAAGTCTCTCTCTCCTCACTAAATGAGCCTCTCTCTCCTCACTGAATGAATGAGTCTCTCTCTCCTCACTGAAGTCTCTCTCTCTCTCCTCACTGAAGTCTCTCTCTCCTCACTGAAGTCTCTCTCTCCTCACTGAAGTCTCTCTCTCCTCACTGAATGAATGAGTCTCTCCTCACTGAAGTCTCTCTCTCCTCACTGAAGTCTCTCTCTCCTCACTGAATGAATGAATGAGTCTCTCTCTCCTCACTGAAGTATCTCTCTCTCTCCTCACTGAAGTCTCTCTCTCCTCACTGAAGTCTCTCTCTCCTCACTGAAGTCTCTCTGTCCTCACTGAATGAATGAGTCTCTCTCTCATCACTGAATGAAGTCTCTCTCTCTCTCCTCACTGAAGTCTCTCTCTCCTCACTGAAGTCTCTCTGTCCTCACTGAATGAATGAGTCTCTCTCTCCTCACTGAATGAAGTCTCTCTCTCTCTCCTCACTGAAGTCTCTCTCAAATCAAATCAAATCAAATCAAATCAAATCAAATTTTATTTGTCACATACACATGGTTAGCAGATGTTAATGCGAGTGTAGCGAAATGCTTGTGCTTCTAGTTCCGACAATGCAGTGATAACCAACAAGTAATCTAACTAACAATTCTAAAACTACTGTCTTATACACAGTGTTAGGGGATAAAGAATATGTACATAAGGATATATGAGTGAGTGATGGTACAGAGCAGCATACAGTAGATGGTATCGAGTACAGTATATACATATGAGATGAGTATGTAGACAAAGTAAACAAAGTGGCATAGTTAAAGTGGCTAGTGATACATGTATTACATAAGGATGCAGTCGATGATGTAGAGTACAGTATATACGTATGCATATGAGATGAATAATGTAGGGTAAGTAACATTATATAAGGTAGCATTGTTTAAAGTGGCTAGTGATATATTTACATCATTTCCCATCAATTCCCATTATTAAAGTGGCTGGAGTTGGGTCAGTGTCAATGACAGTGTGTTGGCAGCAGCCACTCAATGGTGGCTGTTTAACAGTCTGATAGCCTTGAGATAGAAGCTGTTTTTCAGTCTCTCAGTCCCAGCTTTGATGCACCTGTACTGACCTCGCCTTCTGGATGATAGCGGGGTGAACAGGCAGTGGTTCGGTGGTTGATGTCCTTGATGATCTTTATGGCCTTCCTGTAACATCGGGTGGTGTAGGTGTCCTGGAGGGCAGGTAGTTTGCCCCCGGTGATGCGTTGTGCAGACCTCACTACCCTCTGGAGAGCCTTACGGTTGAGGGCGGAGCAGTTGCCGTACCAGGCGGTGATACAGCCCGCCAGGATGCTCTCGATTGTGCATCTGTAGAAGTTCGTGAGTGCTTTTGGTGACAAGCCGAATTTCTTCAGCCTCCTGAGGTTGAAGAGGCGCTGCTGCGCCTTCTTCACGACGCTGTCAGTGTGAGTGGACCAATTCAGTTTGTCTGTGATGTGTATGCCGAGGAACTTAAAACTTGCTACCCTCTCCACTACTGTTCCATCGATGTGGATAGGGGGGTGTTCCCTCTGCTGTTTCCTGAAGTCCACAATCATCTCCTTAGTTTTGTTGACGTTGAGTGTGAGGTTATTTTCCTGACACCACACTCCGAGGGCCCTCACCTCCTCCCTGTAGGCCGTCTCGTCGTTGTTGGCGTCTCGTCGTTGTCGCTCTCTCCTCAATGAAGTATCTCTCTCTCTCCTCAATGAAGTCTCTTTCTCCTCACTGAAGTCTCTCTCTCTCCTCAATGAAGTCTCTCTCTCCTCACTGAAGTCTCTCTCTCCTCACTGATTGAATGAGTCTCTCTCTCCTCACTGAATGAATGAGCCTCTCTCTCTCTCCTCACTGAATGAATGAGCCTCTCTCTCTCCTCACTGAATTCTCTCTCTCCTAACTAAATGAGTCTCTCTCTCCTCACTAAATGAATGAGCCTCTCTCTCTCTCCTCACTGAATTCTCTCTCTCCTAACTAAATGATTCTCTCTCTCCTCACTGAATGAATGAGTCTCTCTCTCCTCACTGAATGAATGAATGAGTCTCTCTCTCCTCACTGAAGTCTCTCTCTCCTCACTGAAGTCTCTCTCTCCTCACTGAAGTCTCTCTCCTCACTGAAGTCTCTCTCTCCTCACTTAATGAATGAAGTCTGATCAGTGTGATCAGTATAACATAGAGCCTTATAGTGTGATCAGTAGAACATAGAGCCTTATAGTGTGATCAGTAGAACATAGAGCCTTATAGTGTGATCAGTAGAGCCTTATAGTGTGATCAGTAGAACACAGAGCCTTATAGTGTGATCAGTCTCACATAGAGCCTTATAGTGTGATCAGTAGAACAAAGAGCCTTATAGTGTGATCAGTAGAACATAGAGCCTTATAGTGTGATCAGTAGAACATAGAGCCTTATAGTGTGATCAGTGGAGCCTTATAGTGTGATCAGTATAACATAGAGCCTGATAGTGTGATCAGTAGAACATAGAGCCTTATAGTGTGATCAGTAGAACATAGAGCCTTATAGCATGATCAGTAGAACATAGAGCCTTATAGTGTGATCAGTGGAGCCTTATAGTGTGATCAGTAGAACACAGAGCCTTATAGCGTGATCAGTAGAACATAGAGCCTTATAGTGTGATCAGTAGAACACAGAGTCTTATAGTGTGATCAGTAGAACATAGAGCTTTATAGTGTGATCAGTAGAACACAGAGCCTTATAGCGTGATCAGTAGAACATAGAGCCTTATAGTGTGATAAGTAGAACATAGAGCCTTATAGTGTGATAAGTAGAGCCTTATAGTGTGATCAGTAGAGCCTTATAGTGTGATCAGTAGAACATAGAGCCTTATAGTGTGATAAGTAGAACATAGAGCCTTATAGTGTGATAAGTAGAGCCTTATAGTGTGATCAGTAGAACATAGAGCCTTATAGTGTGATCAGTAGAACATAGAGCCTTATAGTGTGATCAGTAGAACATAGAGCCTTATAGTGTGATCAGTAGAACATAGAGCCTTATAGTGTGATCAGTAGAGCCTTATAGTGTGATCAGTAGAACACAGAGCCTTCGCGAAATGCCACAAAGCAGGACGACATGTATCTTTAGACACCGGAAGTTGTCATAAGGTGTGTCATTCAGAGAGCGAAGCCCTGCCCTGACTTGGCTTTGGCTTCTCACTGTCCTAGAAATGCCTCTGATGTGATGAAAACAAGCCCCTTTAAAAAATGAATAGCAGAGATGTTGGTTAATCGCTCAGCACTAGTGTGTGCGTGTGCATGTGTCTTACCTGTGTGTATTTTCAATCAGGAAGCTGAGTAGCGCGGTGAAGGGGAGGAGCAGGTATGACATCACACGGAGTAGGGGATGAGTCCACAGCAACTCCATGATGTTGCATAGCAACGCTGAAACACCAATCACAGCTGGTAATAACATGACACTTCCTTATACCTGGCCACTCGCAGTCTATTAAGTGTTCTCAAGGTAAAAATCGAATCATTTACATGTTAGTCATTTATCAGAGGCTTTTATCCAGAGCGACTTACAGTTAGTGCGTTCATCTTACAGTAGTTACAGGGAGACATATCACAGTCATAGTAAGGCGATTTTTTCTTCCATAGAGTACCAGAGTATGAGTCATAATACCCATAAAACCTAGCCGTAAAAAAGGAAATGGTTCCAATCGTTTTTCCCCGAAGGCGATATTAGAAACATATAAGGGCTATGATTCGTGTAGGCTTATCTTGACATTTTCATAACCATGTCTCTCTAAGACAAGGTGACTTTTATCTATATATTTGAGTGTATTTACCCCCCCCCCCCAAAAAAAAGAATTGTAATGCAGGATCAATACCTGGTAGTAAAGGTGTCAGAGATGACCTGCAGGATCAATACCTGGTAGTAAAGGTGTCAGAGATTACCTGTAGGATCAATACCTGGTAGTAATGGTATCAGAGATGACCTGTAGGATCAATACCTGTTAGAGATGACCTGCAGGATCAATACCTGGTAGTAAATGTGTCAGAAATCACCTGTAGGATCAATACCTGGTAGTAATGGTATCAGAGATGACCTGTAGGATCAATACCTGGTAGTAAAGGTATCAGAGATGACCTGTAGGATCAATACCTGTTAGAGATGACCTGCAGGATCAATACCTGGTAGTAAAGGAGTCAGAGATGACCTGCAGGATCAATACCTGGTAGTAAAGGTGTCAGAGATGACCTGCAGGATCAATACCTGGTAGTAATGGTATCGGAGATGACCTGTAGGATCAATACCTGGTAGTAAAGGTATCAGAGATGACCTGTAGGATCAATACCTGGTAGTAATGGTATCAGAGATGACCTGCAGGATCAATACCTGTTAGAGATGACCTGCAGGATCAATACCTGTCAGAGATGACCTGCAGGATCAATACCTGGTAGTAAAGGTGTCAGAGATGACCTGCAGGATCAATACCTGGTAGTAAAGGAGTCAGAGATGACCTGCAGGATCAATACCTGGTAGTAAAGGTGTCAGAGATGACCTGTAGGATCAATACCTGGTAGTAAAGGTGTCAGAGATGACCTGTAGGATCAATACCTGGTAGTAAAGGTGTCAGAGATGACCTGTAGGATCAATACCTGGTAGTAAAGGTATCAAAGATGACCTGTAGGATCAATACCTGGTAGTAAAGGTGTCAGAGATGACCTGTAGGATCAATACCTGGTAGTAAAGGTATCAGAGATGACCTGCAGGATCAATACCTGTTAGTAAAGGTATCAGAGATGACCTGCAGGATCAATACCTGGTAGTAAAGGTATCAGAGATGACATGTAGGATCAATACCTGGTAGTAATGGTATCAGAGATTACCTGCAGGATCAATACCTGGTAGTAAAGGTATCAGAGATGACCTGTAGGATCAATACCTGGTAGTAAAGGTATCAGAGATGACCTGTAGGATCAATACCTGTTAGTAAAGGTATCAGATAGAGACCTGCAGGATCAATACCTGGTAGTAAAGGTATCAGAGATGACCTGCAGGATCAATACCTGGTAGTAAAGGTGTCTGATAGAGACCTGTAGGATCAATACCTGTTAGTAAAGGTATCAGAGATGACCTGCAGGATCAATACCTGGTAGTAAAGGTATCAGAGATGACCTGTAGGATCAATACCTGGTAGTAAAGGTATCAAAGATGACCTGCAGGATCAATACCTGGTAGTAAAGGTGTCAGAGAAGACCTGTAGGATCAATACCTGGTAGTAAAGGTGTCAGAGATTACCTGTAGGATCAATACCTGGTAGTAAAGGTATCAAAGATTACCTGTAGGATCAATACCTGTTAGAGATGACCTGCAGGATCAATACCTGGTAGTAATGGTATCAGAGATGACCTGTAGGATCAATACCTGGTAGTAAAGGTATCAAAGATTACCTGTAGGATCAATACCTGTTAGAGATGACCTGCAGGATCAATACCTGGTAGTAAAGGTATCAGAGATGACCTGCAGGATCAATACCTGGTAGTAAAGGTATCAGAGATGACCTGTAGGATCAATACCTGGTAGTAATGGTATCAGAGATGACCTGTAGGATCAATACCTGGTAGTAATGGTATCAGAGATGACCTGCAGGATCAATACCTGGTAGTAAAGGTATCAGAGATGACCTGTAGGATCAATACCTGTTAGAGATGACCTGCAGGATCAATACCTGGTAGTAAAGGTGTCAGAAATCACCTGTAGGATCAATACCTGGTAGTAATGGTATCAGAGATGACCTGTAGGATCAATACCTGGTAGTAAAGGTATCAGAGATGACCTGTAGGATCAATACCTGTTAGAGATGACCTGCAGGATCAATACCTGGTAGTAAAGGAGTCAGAGATGACCTGCAGGATCAATACCTGGTAGTAAAGGTGTCAGAGATGACCTGCAGGATCAATACCTGGAAGTAATGGTATCAGAGATGACCTGTAGGATCAATACCTGGTAGTAAAGGTATCAGAGATGACCTGCAGGATCAATACCTGTTAGTAAAGGTATCAGAGATGACCTGCAGGATCAATACCTGGTAGTAAAGGTATCAGAGATGACATGTAGGATCAATACCTGGTAGTAATGGTATCAGAGATGACCTGCAGGATCAATACCTGGTAGTAAAGGTATCAGAGATGACCTGTAGGATCAATACCTGGTAGTAAAGGTATCAAAGATGACCTGCAGGATCAATACCTGGTAGTAAAGGTGTCAGAGATGACCTGTAGGATCAATACCTGGTAGTAAACGTGTCAGAGATTACCTGTAGGATCAATACCTGGTAGTAAAGGTGTCAGAGATGACCTGTAGGATCAATACCTCGTAGTAATGGTATCAGAGATGACCTGTAGGATCAATACCTGGTAGTAAAGGTATCAGAGATTACCTGTAGGATCAATACCTGTTAGAGATGACCTGCAGGATCAATACCTGGTAGTAAAGGAGTCAGAGATGACCTGCAGGATCAATACCTGTTAGTAAAGGTATCAGATAGAGACCTGCAGGATCAATACCTGGTAGTAAAGGTATCAGAGATGACCTGCAGGATCAATACCTGTTAGTAAAGGTATCAGATAGAGACCTGCAGGATCAATACCTGGTAGTAAAGGTATCAGAGATGACCTGCAGGATCAATACCTGGTAGTAAAGGTATCAGAGATGACCTGTAGGATCAATACCTGGTAGTAATGGTATCAGAGATGACCTGTAGGATCAATACCTGGTAGTAATGGTATCAGAGATGACCTGCAGGATCAATACCTGGTAGTAAAGGTATCAGAGATGACCTGTAGGATCAATACCTGTTAGAGATGACCTGCAGGATCAATACCTGGTAGTAAAGGTGTCAGAAATCACCTGTAGGATCAATACCTGGTAGTAATGGTATCAGAGATGACCTGTAGGATCAATACCTGGTAGTAAAGGTATCAGAGATGACCTGTAGGATCAATACCTGTTAGAGATGACCTGCAGGATCAATACCTGGTAGTAAAGGAGTCAGAGATGACCTGCAGGATCAATACCTGGTAGTAAAGGTGTCAGAGATGACCTGCAGGATCAATACCTGGAAGTAATGGTATCAGAGATGACCTGTAGGATCAATACCTGGTAGTAAAGGTATCAGAGATGACCTGCAGGATCAATACCTGTTAGTAAAGGTATCAGAGATGACCTGCAGGATCAATACCTGGTAGTAAAGGTATCAGAGATGACATGTAGGATCAATACCTGGTAGTAATGGTATCAGAGATGACCTGCAGGATCAATACCTGGTAGTAAATGTATCAGTGATGACCTGCAGGATCAATACCTGTTAGTAAAGGTATCAGAGATGACCTGTAGGATCAATACCTGGTAGTAAAGGTATCAGAGATGACCTGCAGGATCAATACCTGGTAGTAAAGGTATCAGATATGACCTGCAGGATCAATACCTGGTAGTAAAGGTGTCAGCTAGAGACCTGCAGGATCAATACCTGGTAGTAAAGGTATCAGAGATGACCTGTAGGATCAATACCTGGTAGTAAAGGTATCAGAGATGACCTGTAGGATCAATACCTGTTAGTAAAGGTATCAGATAGAGACCTGCAGGATCAATACCTGGTAGTAAAGGTATCAGAGATGACCTGCAGGATCAATACCTGTTAGAGATGACCTGCAGGATCAATACCTGGTAGTAAAGGTGTCTGATAGAGACCTGTAGGATCAATACCTGTTAGTAAAGGTATCAGAGATGACCTGCAGGATCAATACCTGGTAGTAAAGGTATCAGAGATGACCTGTAGGATCAATACCTGGTAGTAAAGGTATCAGAGATGACCTGCAGGATCAATACCTGGTAGTAAAGGTATCAGAGATGACCTGTAGGATCAATACCTGTTAGAGATGACCTGCAGGATCAATACCTGGTAGTAAAGGAGTCAGAGATGACCTGCAGGATCAATACCTGTTAGTAAAGGTATCAGAGATGACCTGCAGGATCAATACCTGGTAGTAAAGGTATCAGAGATGACCTGCAGGATCAATACCTGTTAGTAAAGGTATCAGATATGACCTGCAGGATCAATACCTGGTAGTAATGGTATCAGAGATTACCTGCAGGATCAATACCTGGTAGTAAAGGTATCAGAGATGACCTGCATTATCAATACCTGGTAGTAAAGGTATCAGAGATTACCTGCAGGATCAATACCTGGTAGTAAAGGTATCAGATAGAGACCTGCAGGAACAATACCTGGTAGTAAAGGTATCAGAGATGACCAGCAGGATCAATACCTGTTAGTAAAGGTATCAGATAGAGACCTGCAGGATCAATACCTGGAAGTAAAGGTATCAGAGATGACCTGCAGGATCAATACCTGGTAGTAAAGGTGTCTGATAGAGATGACCTGCAGGATCAATACCTGGTAGTAAAGGTATCAGAGATGACCTGTAGGATCAATACCTGGTAGTAAAGGTATCAGAGATGACCTGCAGGATCAATACCTGGTAGTAAAGGTATCAGATAGAGACCTGTAGGATCAATACCTGGTAGTAAAGGTATTAGAGATGACCTGCAGGATCAATACCTGGTAGTAAAGGTATCAGAGATGACCTGTAGGATCAATACCTGGTAGTAAAGGTATCAGAGATGACCTGCAGGATCAATACCTGGTAGTAAAGGTATCAGAGATGACCTGCAGGATCAATACCTGGTAGTAAAGGTATCAGAGATGACCTGCAGGATCAATACCTGGTAGTAAAGGTATCAGATAGAGACCTGTAGGATCAATACCTGGTAGTAAAGGTGTCTGATAGAGACCTGTAGGATCAATACCTGGTAGTAAAGGTATCAGATAGAGACCTGCAGGATCAATACCTGGTAGTAAAGGTATCAGAGATGACCTGTAGGATCAATATCTGGTAGTAAAGGTATCAGAGATGACCTGTAGGATCAATACCTGGTAGTAAAGGTATCAGATAGAGACCTGCAGGATCAATACCTGTTAGTAAAGGTATCAGAGATGACCTGCAGGATCAATACCTGGTAGTAATGGTATCAGAGATGACCTGTAGGATCAATACCTGGTAGTAAAGGTGTCAGAGATGACCTGCACGATCAATACCTGGTAGTAAAGGTGTCAGAGATGACCTGTAGGATCAATACCTGGTAGTAAAGGTGTCAGAGATGACCTGCAGGATCAATACCTGGTAGTAAAGGTGTCAGAGATGACCTGCACGATCAATACCTGGTAGTAAAGGTATCAGAGATGACCTGCAGGATCAATACCTGGTAGTAATGGTATCAGAGATGACCTGTAGGATCAATACCTGGTAGTAAAGGTGTCAGAGATGACCTGCACGATCAATACCTGGTAGTAAAGGTGTCAGAGATGACCTGTAGGATCAATACCTGGTAGTAAAGGTGTCAGAGATGACCTGCAGGATCAATACCTGGTAGTAAAGGTGTCAGAGATGACCTGCACGATCAATACCTGGTAGTAAAGATATCAGAGATGACCTGCAGGATCAATACCTGGTAGTAAAGGTATCAGATAGAGACCTGCAGGATCAATACCTGGTAGTAAAGGTGTCAACTAGAGACCTGCAGGATCAATACCTGGTAGTAAAGCTATCAGACACATGGTTATATAAATAGAGCCGAATATATAGATAAAAGTCACCTTGTCCGAGAGAGATTTACACGGTTATCAAAACCTCACGTCGGACACAGCCCTTATTTTAAGTGTTTTTAAAATTCCCTGTAGGAAAAACATATGGTGGCAAAGTCAGTGCGAGTAAGAAAAGACACATGCAAGTGTTAGGTCAAGAAAGTTGGCGGTGATCGTTTCAGCATTTAATTTGCTTGATGACGCTGAGAGTGTGTGTGTGTGTTGCGAGTGTGTGTGCACGGTACCTGTGTTTATCCAGCTGGGCAGGGCTAGGTAAATGGCCTGCTCCAGGCTTGCCAGATGCCAAGGTAGATCTCCGCCTTCAAGATAACAGTTTCTCTGACTGCCTCTGGTCTCTGTCTGGGAGGACCACACATTCACCTCATCCACCCATTCTTCTTCCTCCTCCTCCTCCTCCTCCTCCTCCAGGTCTGTCTCCAGATCTGTCCATCCATCAGGAGGAGGTGAGAAGTGAGGCTCTGATGGGGTGTTAAGAAGTGGCAGACATGGGACCAGGTCTAGTGGGGTGGGGAGGGGAGGAGGGGGGTGCAGGGATAGAGAGAGATACAGAGAGTGAGTGAGAAATAGAGAGAGAAAAAAAAGGATAAGGAGTCACTAGCACTTCATCTCTTTGCCTCCATAAAGAGACTCATCTATACAGAGATCACATGACATCATGACCCACCACTGGTTTGTAGGAAGTGAAGGCCGTCTCTGTATCCACTGTGGTAGGCCTTGTCCAGAGCCTGAGGAGAGGTTATAGACACAGACACACTCCTTCTGTTATCAACTATCATGTTTAAGGCACTCTGACATGTACTGTACCCAGACTGGTCAACTTCTCAGTATAATTAACTCTCTCACCCAGACTGGTCAACTTCTCTGTTATCAACTATCATGTTTGCAGCACATGACTTACATACATTTACTGTATGTAAAGTCATGTCTCCACCCGGCCTTCTGATAGGCTAATCATATGCTAGTCTGCAGATCTGGAAGGTGGGGATAGGTGGAGGTAATTAAGGCTACTTTAAGTTGTGCCATGGGAAGGAGGTTAGGGGTTGTTTTGGGGCCTATGGGAAGGAGGTTAGGGGTTGTTTTGGGGCCTATGGGAAGGAGGAGAGGGGTTGTTTAGGGGCCTATGGGAAGGAGGTTAGGGGTTGTTTTGGGGCCTATGGGAAGGAGGTTAGGGGTTGTTTAGGGGCCTATGGGAAGGAGGTTAGGGGTTGTTTTGGGGCCTATGGGAAGGAGGTTAGGGGTTGTTTAGGGGCCTATGGGAAGGAAGTTAGGGGTTGCTTTGGGGTCTAGGGTAATGGGGTAGAAGTAGAGGGCTGGGTGGAGATGTAGAGGGCTGGGTGGAGAGGTAGAGGGCTGAGTTTGTTTTGGGGATATACCTCCCAGTCGTAGGGGTACATGGCGTGTAGTATCCGGTAACCGTTGACAAGACTGCAGTGGAGGTACGCTCCGCTCACCACGATGTCACACAGTGGGGCGGGGTCCTTTGGGCAGATGTCCGTCTCACCAGCGAATGGAGACACGGTGAGGGTGTGGCCAATTGGGCAGGAGTTGGTCGGCTGGATACTGGAGAAACCGCCGTCCACGTAATGCTGCGGGACAACACACAAACAGGGATATGATCACATGCACCATGGAGCTTTATAGCAGTCTCTTTCAAACCTCTCATCAGGGAGCCGGTCGTTTGATCGAAACTATTCCAGAACCAGCACACCTGATTCAACTGGTCGACTAATCATCAAAAGCCCTTGACTCAGGTGTGCTACTCCAGGGGTTCAACTCCAATGTAAAACGTTTTGTGTATTAGTTTAAAGTGTAACAGGTTTAGTATTAGCCCACAGACAGTGAGCAGTGTGGGGACTCACCACTCCTTTGTATCTTGGTGGCTGTATACCACAGTACCCAGGCAGAAAGCAACCGCACAACAGCGCCTCCATGTGGGGGTAACACAGAACTGCAGTTAAACATCTGGCTCATAGACAGACACCACTAAATTCAACATGTTGATACTTATATTTAATGATGTGTACCATGGTAACTCACGGTAAACTGAGATCACCTCACGGTAAACTGAGATCACCTCACTAAACTGAGATCACCTCACGGTAAACTGAGATCACCTCACGGTAAACTGAGATCACCTCACGGTAAACTGAGATCACCTCACGGTAAACTGAGATCAACTCACGGTAAACTGAGATCACCTCACGGTAAACTGAGATCAACTCACGGTAAACTGAGATCACCTCACGGTAAACTGAGATCAACTCACGGTAAACTGAGATCACCTCACGGTAAACTGAGATCACCTCACGGTAAACTGAGATCACCTCACGGTAAACTGAGATCAACTCACGGTAAACTGAGATCACCTCACGGTAAACTGAGATCACCTCACGGTAAACTGAGATCACCTCACGTTAGTTTTATCAATGTAATTGTCTATAGCATAACACACCTGCACCACGTCTTCTCGGGACGTGAACTTTGACACCATGATGTTCTGTCCATCTGGGATGCGTGTCATGGCGATGGCCAGGCGTCCGCTGGCCCTGATGTGGGCGTCGGCCGGTAGCAAGAGGCGCAGCATGCGTTCTATCCACACAGACACGTTCCCCGCAGGGTGCAGCGGCCCCAGGACACGGCCCCTCATCTGCCGCGCAAACCTCAGCATCTCATCACGCACCATGTCTGCATGGCATAGACACACACACATATAAACAGTCGGCTTGTTACACACAGACAGACAGACACACACAGACAGACACACACAGACAGACACAGACAGACAGACACACACAGACACACACAGACAGACACACACAGACAGACACACACAGACAGACACACACAGACAGACACAGACAGACACACACAGACAGACACACACAGACATACACACACAGACACACACAGACAGACACACACAGACAGACACACACAGACAGACACACAGACAGACACAGACAGACAGACACACACAGACACACACAGACAGACACACACAGACAGACACACACAGACAGACACACACAGACAGACACAGACAGACACACACAGACAGACACACACAGACATACACACACAGACACACACAGACAGACACACACAGACAGACACACACAGACAGACACACACACAGACAGACACACACAGACAGACAGACACAGACAGACACAGACAGACACACACAGACACACACAGACAGACACACACAGACAGACACACACACATATAAACAGTCGGCTTGTTACACACAGACACACACAGACACACACAGACACACACAGACAGACACAGACAGACACACACAGACAGACACATATAAACAGTCGGCTTGTTACACACAGACACACACAGACACACACAGACACACACAGACAGACACAGACAGACACACACAGACAGACACACACAGACAGACACAGACAGACACACAGACAGACACAGACAGACACACACAGACAGACACACACAGACAGACACACACAGACACACACAGACAGACACACACAGACAGACACACACAGACAGACACAGACAGACACACACAGACAGACACACACAGACAGACAAACACAGACAGACACACACAGACAGACACAGACAGACACACACAGACAGACACACACAGACAGACACACACAGACAGACACACACAGACACACACAGACAGACACACACAGACAGACACACACAGACAGACACAGACAGACACACAGACAGACACACACAGACAGACACACACAGACACACACACACAGACACACACACACAGACACACACACACAGACACACACAGACACACACACACACACACACAGACACACACATACACATAAACAGTCGGCTTGTTACAGACAGACACACACACACACACACACACACACAGACACACACACACACACACACATAGACAGACACACACACACACACACACAGACAGACACACACACATATAGACAGACAGACACACACACACACACACACACACACACACACACACAGACAGACACACACACACATAGACAGACACACACACACACACACACACAGACACACACACACACATAAACAGTCGGCTTGTTACAGACAGACACACACAGACACACACAGACAGACATACACACAAACAGTCGGCTTGTTACAGACACACACACACACACACACACACACACACACACACACACACACACATAGACAGACACACACACACACACACACAGACAGACACACACACAAACAGTCGGCTTGTTACAGACACACACACACACACACACACACACACACACATAGACAGACAGACACACACACACACACACACACACACAGACAGACACACACACAAACAGTCGGCTTGTTACAGACACACACACACACACACACACACATAGACAGACACACACACACACACACACACACACACACACACACACACACACACACACACACACACACACACACAAACAGTCGGCTTGTTACAGACACACACACACACACACACATAGACAGACACACACACACACACACACACACACACAGACAGACACACACACAAACAGTCGGCATGTTACAGACACACACACACACATACACACACACACACACATTGACAGACACACACACACACACATAGACAGACACACACACACACACACACACACACACAGACAGACATACACACAAACAGTCGGCTTGTTACAGACACACACACACACACACACACATGGACAGACACACACACACACACACAGACAGAAACACACACAAACAGTCGGCTTGTTACAGACACACACACACACACACACACACATAGACAGACACACACACACACACACACACACACACACACACACACACACACACACACACACACACACGACACGCACGTACACACATACATATTCGCAGAATGATTAAAACATCAATCAACAGCATCTCACATCAACTTCTCAGCATAATTAACTCTCTTACCCAGACTGGTCAACTTCTCAGTATAATTAACTCTCTTACCCAGACTGGTCAACTTCTCAGCATAATTAACTCTCTTCCCCAGACTGGTCAACTTCTCAGCATAATTCTCTCTTACCCAGACTGGTCAACTTCTCAGCATAATTAACTCTCTTCCCCAGACTGGTCAACTTCTCAGCATAATTAACTCTCTTCCCCAGACTGGTCAACTTCTCAGCATAATTCTCTCTTACCCAGACTGGTCAACTTCTCAGCATAATTAACTCTCTTCCCCAGACTGGTCAACTTCTCAGCATAATTCTCTCTTACCCAGACTGGTCAACTTCTCAGCATAATTACCTCTCTTCCCCAGACTGGTCAACTTCTCAGCATAATTCTCTCTTACCCAGACTGGTCAACTTCTCAGCATAATTCTCTCTTACCCAGACTGGTCAACTTCTCAGCATAATTAACTCTCTTCCCCAGACTGGTCAACTTCTCAGCATAATTTTTTCTTACCCAGACTGGTCAACTTCTCAGTATAATTAACTCTCTTACCCAGACTGGTCAACTTCTCAGCATAATTAACTCTCTTACCCAGACTGGAGCCACAGACTACGGCAGCAGCCACCAGAGACCCGGCCGAGGCCCCCATGACCTTAGGGGCCGTCTGCAACACCCTGGGGGACCGGTCCCGCAGGCTCTGGGCCACACCCAACTGGTACGTAGCCAGGAACCCCGATCCAGAGAAGGAGATGGACAGAGGAGCAGGCACGGACTGACCAGGCACAGACTGACCAGACACAGACTGCCCACTGGAGAGAGGAGGCTCCACAGACCTCGATGGAGACATGTTTAGGATACAGGAACAACAATCAACTAGACTTGACTTTCACTTTTATTGGTGTCCGAGGAGACGAGGAGAGGTTATCGGGCTTGTTATCTTTCGGTGTCCAAGGAGACGAGGAGAGGATATCAGGCTTGTTATCTTTCGGTGTCCAAGGAGACGAGGAGAGGTTATCGGGCTCGTTATCTTTCGGTGTCCAAGGAGACGAGGAGAGGATATCGGGCTTGTTATCTTTCGGTGTCCAAGGAGACGAGGAGAGGTTATCGGGCTCGTTATCTTTCGGTGTCCAAGGAGACGAGGAGAGGATATCGGGCTTGTTATCTTTCGGTGTCCAAGGAGACGAGGAGAGGATATCGGGCTTGTTATCTTTCGGTGTCCAAGGAAACGAGGAGAGGATATCGGGCTTGTTATCTTTCGGTGTCCAAGGAAACGAGGAGAGGATATCGGGCTTGTTATCTTTCGGTGTCCAAGGAGACGAGGAGAGGTTATCGGGCTTGTTATCTTTCGGTGTCCAAGGAGACGAGGAGAGGTTATCGGGCTTGTTATCTTTCGGTGTCCAAGGAGACGAGGAGAGATTAACAGGCTTGTTGTCTTTCGGTGTCCGAGGAGAGGTTATCAGGCTTGTTATCTTTCGGTGTCCAAGGAGACGAGGAGAGGTTAACAGGCTTGTTATCTTTCGGTGTCCAAGGAGACGAGGAGAGGTTATCAGTTATCGTCTTGTCAACCTCTATTGAGGTTTAGTCTTCTCAGCAGGAGAATATCTGAGGTTCTAGCAGACGGGCGGCGTGTCCGAGTTATTTGACGTTCTGTAAATCCACACAAGGAACAGAGGGAATAGAACTGGAGTATCTGTTCTCTGGCTGAGCTCTGTTGCTCTTTACATAGTCCAGTTGGATAACATCAGTCACACTAGTTTAGGGGTGTATTCATTAGTCACACACCGTAGCAAAAACATTCAGAAACTGTTTAATCCAAACGTAAAACATTTTACGATGAAAACAAGTTTCTTTCGGACAAATTCAGCTAGGTCCCTCTCCGTTTTTGTTTCGTTTGGTTCCTAATGAGTTTAATGACAGTTATCGATGTCGATCAGCAGCACCCGGGTCTCTCGGTGGAATGTGTGATGTCCTCAACAGTGCATATCGTAGACAATCAATTAGTCAATTGATTATAATTCTTAGCCAATCAGTTGGAGACCTCTTGTCTCCCAGATCTCTTCAGTGTGTCTTGTCTCTCTCTGCGCTGTGAACAAATAGTCTGCTCCATGATCTCTGTGCTGCATCAACAGGAAGCTGGTAATCAGAGCCTAGAGCCTGTATTATTCAGAGAGTGTGTCAGACTGCTGATCCTAGACCAGCTCTCCTCTCTTATTCATTATGATCTTTAAAGACATAACTGATCCTAGACCAGCTTTCCTCTCTTATTCATTATGCTCTTTAAAGACATAACTGATCCTAGACCAGCTCTCCTACTGATACGGTTTGTGAATAGGATTTACACGTGATGTTCTTCAGCATCAATCTGCCGTTGTTTAAAGTCCCCACTGAGAATGATCTGATTACCACCACCACCACATGAACCAGGGTGCTGTTGTGTCGACACACAACAGAGAGTGTGTTCACCAGATATCAAAGGGCTGAAGAATGAAACGAGGAGGAACCTACCTTCATTTGTCAAAAGGAAACTCCTGTTTTCATTGCAAAACACACAAAAAAAACGTTTTCCCATTTGGATGGTTAGTGTTGGGGGAAGGAGTTACCGAAAGCCTAGTGTTGGGGGAAGGAGCTACCGAAAGCCTAGTGTTTGGGGAAGGAGCTACCGAAAGCTTAGTGTTGGGGGAAGGAGCTACCGAAAGCCTAGTGTTGGGGGAAGGAGTTACCGAAAGCCTAGTGTTGGGGGAAGGAGCTACCGAAAGCCTAGTGTTTGGGGAAGGAGCTACCGAAAGCCTAGTGTTGGGGGAAGGAGCTACCGAAAGCCTAGTGTTGGGGGAAGGAGCTACCGAAAGCCTAGTGTTGGGGGAAGGAGCTACCGAAAGCCTAGTGTTGGGGGAAGGAGCTACCGAAAGCCTAGTGTTGGGGGAAGGAGCTACCGAAAGCCTAGTGTTGGGGGAAGGAGCTACCGAAAGCCTAGTGTTGGGGGAAGGAGCTACCGAAAGCCTAGTGTTGGGGGAAGGAGCTACCAAAGCCTAGTGTTGGGGGAAGGAGCTACCGAAAGCCTAGTGTTTGGGGAAGGAGCTACCGAAAGCCTAGTGTTGGGGGAAGGAGCTACCGAAAGCCTAGTGTTGGGGGAAGGAGCTACCGAAAGCCTAGTGTTGGGGGAAGGAGCTACCGAAAGCCTAGTGTTGGGGGAAGGAGCTACCGAAAGCCTAGTGTTGGGGGAAGGAGCTACCGAAAGCCTAGTGTTGGGGGAAGGAGTGTTGTCGAATCCAACGTAAAACTATCAGTCATTCAAAACTAGTAGTAAAAGCTTGTCAAATTCTAGATAGCATCAAGGCTGATGACCACACACACACACACACACACACACACACACACACACACACACACACACACACACACACACACACACACACACACACACACACACACACACACACACACACACACACACAGACACACACACACACACACACACACACACAGACATAGAAACACACACACACAGACATAGAAACACACACACACACACAGACAATAGAAACACACACACACACACACACACACACACACACACACACACACACACACACACACACACACACACACACAGACAGACATAGAAACACAAACAGACATAGAAAGATACTACTGACCACAACTGCTGTGTAAGTATTATGCTCAGTCTGTACAGTACATGTAATGCTTGTGTTCTCAGTCTCTACAGTACATGTAATGCTTGTGTTCTCAGTCTCTACAGTACATGTAATGCTTGTGTTCTCAGTCTCTACAGTACATGTAATGCTTGTGTTCTCAGTCTGTACAGTACATGTAATGCTTGTCTTCTCAGTATTTAGTGTATGTGCTTGTGTTCTCAGTCAATGCAGAATATAAATGTGTTTTCAGTCTGTACTGTAGTTTCTGTTTTCAGTCTGTACTGTATATGTTTGTGTTTTCAGTCTGTACTGTATATGTTTGTGTTTTCAGTCTGTACTGTATATGTTTGTGTTTTCAGTCTGTACTGTATATGCTTGTGTTTTCAGTGCATTTGGAAAGTATTCAGACCCCTTTCAGACTTTTTCCACTTTTTTTTATATATTATTATATTACAGCGTTATTCTAAAATTCAATAAGTTGTTTACTTTCCTCATCAATCTACACACAATACCCCATAATGACACAATACCCCATAATGACACAATACCCCATAATGACACAATACCCCATAATGACACAATACCCCATAATGACATCACAATACCCCATAATGACACAATACCCCATAATGACATCACAATACCCCATAATGACACAATACCCCATAATGACATCACAATACCCCATAATGACACAATACCCCATAATGACATCACAATACCCCATAATGACACAATACCCCATAATGACATCACAATACCCCATAATGACACAATACCCCATAATGACATCACAATACCCCATCTACACACAATACCCCATAATGACATCACAATACCCCATAATGACACAATACCCCATAATGACATCACAATACCCCATAATGACACAATACCCCATAATGACATCACAATACCCCATAATGACACAATACCCCATAATGACATCACAATACCCCATAATGACACAATACCCCATAATGACATCACAATACCCCATAATGACACAATACCCCATAATGACATCACAATACCCCATAATGACACAATACCCCATAATGACATCACAATACCCCATAATGACACAATACCCCATAATGACATCACAATACCCCATAATGACACAATACCCCATAATGACATCACAATACCCCATAATGACACAATACCCCATAATGACATCACAATACCCCATAATGACACAATACCCCATAATGACATCACAATACCCCATAATGACACAATACCCCATAATGACATCCCAATACCCCATAATGACATCACAATACCCCATAATGACATCACAATACCCCATAATGACACAATACCCCATAATGACATCCCAATACCCCATAATGACACAATACCCCATAATGACACAATACCCCATAATGACACAATACCCCATAATGACATCACAATACCCCATAATGACATCACAATACCCCATAATGACATCACAATACCCCATAATGACATCACAATACCCCATAATGACATCACCATACCCCATAATGACATCACAATACCCCATAATGACATCACAATACCCCATAATGACACAATACCCCATAATGACATCCCAATACCCCATAATGACATCACAATACCCCATAATGACATCACAATACCCCATAATGACATCACCATACCCCATAATGACATCACAATACCCCATAATGACACAATACCCCATAATGACACAATACCCCATAATGACATCACAATACCCCATAATGACATCGCCATACCCCATAATGACATCACAATACCCCATAATGACACAATACCCCATAATGACATCACAATACCCCATAATGACATCACAATACCCCATAATGACATCACAATACCCCATAATGACACAATACCCCATAATGACATCACAATACCCCATAATGACATCACAATACCCCATAATGACATCACAATACCCCATAATGACATCACCATACCCCATAATGACATCACAATACCCCATAATGACATCACAATACCCCATAATGACATCCCAATACCCCATAATGACATCCCAATACCCCATAATGACATCACAATACCCCATAATGACATCCCAATACCCCATAATGACATCCCAATACCCCATAATGACATCACAATACCCCATAATGACATCACAATACCCCATAATGACATCACAATACCCCATAATGACATCACAATACCCCATAATGACATCACAATACCCTATAATGACATCACAATACCCCATAATGACATCACAATACCCCATAATGACAAAACCATACCCCATAATGACATCCCAATACCCCATAATGACATCACAATACCCCATAATGACATCACAATACCCCATAATGACATCCCAATACCCCATAATGACATCACAATACCCCATAATGACATCCCAATACCCCATAATGACATCCCAATACCCCATAATGACATCCCAATACCCCATAATGACATCACAATACCCCATAATGACATCCCAATACCCCATAATGACATCACAATACCCCATAATGACATCCCAATACCCCATAATGACATCCCAATACCCCATAATGACATCCCAATACCCCATAATGACATCACAATACCCCATAATGACATCCCAATACCCCATAACGACATCCCAATACCCCATAATGACATCACAATACCCCATAATGACATCCCAATACCCCATAATGACATCACAATACCCCATAATGACATCCCAATACCCCATAATGACATCACAATACCCCATAATGACATCCCAATACCCCATAACGACATCACAATACCCCATAATGACATCACAATACCCCATAATGACATCACAATACCCCATAATGACATCACAATACCCCATAATGACATCACAATACCCCATAATGACATCACAATACCCCATAATAAGAAAAAAAAACGTTTTTTAGAAAAAAAATTAAATGTATGAAATTTAAAAAATGGAAATATTGTATTGACATCAGTATTCAGACCTTTTACTCACTACTTTGTTGAAGAACCTTTGTCAGTGATTACAGCCTGGAGTCTTCCTGGGTATGATGCGTGACAGCTTGGCACACCTGTGTTTGGGAAGTTAAACCCTTCTTCTTCAACCCCTCTTCTCTGCAGATCCTCTCAACCTCTGTCAGGTTGGATGGGGAGCGTCGCTGCACAGCTATTTTCAGGTCTCTCCAGAGATGTTCGATCGGGTTCAAGTCCAGGCTCTGGCTGGGCCACTCAAGGACATTCAGAGACTTGTCCTGAAGCCACTCCAGCATTGTCTTGGTTGTGTGCTCAGTGTCATTGTCTTGTTGGAAGGTGAACCTTCTCCCCAGTCTGAGGTCCTGAGCGCTCCAGAGCAGGTTTTCATCAAGGATCTCTCTGTACTTTGCTTCGTTCATATTTCCCTCAATCCTGACTAGCCTATGTTAGAAGTTCACCTAGGGGTCATGATTTGGGGCTGTACAAATATTTGATTTATTAGAATAATTGATAATGCTTATGTTATATTAATAGAAGGGGAGGGGTTATAAGACCCCTTACATTTATAGGGTCCTAGACTACAGATTAACAATATATATATATATATTCATTATAGAGGTTTAGGATTGTTCAACAGTTGTTTTTTAGTTCTCTCTCTCTCTCTCTCTCTCTCTCTCTCTCTCTCTCTCTCTCTCTCTCTCTCTCTCTCTCTCTCTCTCTATAAAGAGAACCCTCTGAGAATGTGTGACTGAGACAGAACTCTGCAGGGGAGTGTGGAGATAACGCTCGTCAAACATTCCACAATAAATCAACTTTGAGGATGTTTACTGCTAAGTCTTTAGATAACACTAAAAGCTTTGTTTTATGTAGCTTGGTGGGCACGGGGCTTTGGTCTCAGGAGTAAAAAGGTATTGACGTAGTCAGTGACATCACGAAGGTGGGACGTCGGTTTAACAAAACACCAGGAGACCTTTTGTTTGATGCAGAACTTACTCTGAAACATGCGTGCTGTGTTCCTGTTCCTGTTCCTCTTCCTGTTCCTGTTCCTGTTCCTCTTCCTGTTCCTGTTCCTGTTCCTCTTCCTGTTCCTCTTCCTGTTCCTGTTCCTGTTCCTCTTCCTGTTCCTGTTCCTGTTCCTGTTCCTCTTCCTGTTCCTGTTCCTGTTCCTCTTCCTGTTCCTCTTCCTGTTCCTGTTCCTGTTCCTCTTCCTGTTCCTGTTCCTCTTCCTGTTCCTGATTGTCAACTTCTTTCTGCAATTGCATTAAAGGTTTTTGTAATGATTTATATTAGATATTGTCATAATGCTAATTTCACCAATGAGCCAATGATTGACAAGGACGAAAGGAATCAACCCTAACACCTACCAGTCCCTGCCACTGAAAAACATCCCCACAGCATGATGCTGCCACCACCATGCTTCACCGTAGGGATGGTGCCAGGTTTCCTCCAGATGTGACGCTTGGCTTTCAGGCCAAAGATTTCAATCTTGGTTTTATCAGACCAGAGAATCTTGTTTCTCATGGTCTGATAGTTCTTTAGGTGTCTTTCGGCAAACTCCAAGTGGGCTGTCATGTGCCTTTTACTGAGGAGTGGCTTCCGTCTGGCCACTCTACCATAAAGGCCTGATTGATGGAGTGCTGCAGAGATGGTTGTCCTTCTGGAAGGTTCTTCCATCTCCACAGGGTCACTCTAGAGCTCTGTCAGAGTGACCATCGGGTTCTCGGTCACCTACCTGACCAAGGCCCTTCTCACCCGATTACTTCTTCCATTTCAGAATGATGGAGGCCACTGTGTTCTTGGGGACCTTCAATGATGCAGAAATGTTATGGTACCCTTCCCCAGATCTGAACCGCGACACATCCTGTCTCGGAGCTCTACGGACAATTCCTTCCACCTCATGGCATGGTTTTTGCTCTGTGGGACCTTATATAGACCGGAGTGATCCTATGTATAGGATGAATAGGATGAATAGGATGTATAGGATGAATAGGATGAATAGGATGTATAGGATGTATAGGATGAATAGGATGTATAGGATGTATAGGATGAATAGGATGCATAGGATGTATAGGATGAATAGGATGAATAGGATGTATAGGATGAATAGGATGAATAGGATGTATAGGATGTATAGGATGAATAGGATGAATAGGATGTATAGGATGTATAGGATGTATAGGATGAATAGGATGTATAGGATGAATAGGATGTATAGGATGAATAGGATGAATAGGATGTATAGGATGAATAGGATGTATAGGATGAATAGGATGTATAGGATGTATAGGATGTATAGGATGAATAGGATGTATAGGATGAATAGGATGTATAGGATGTATAGGATGAATAGGATGTATAGGATGAATAGGATGTATAGGATGAAAAGGATGAATAGGATGTATAGGATGTATTTCATTTACATTCTTCGATGGAACCACAATGTCACAAATAATGGAGCATTAGTCCCCCAAAAATATGTGTTAAAGACCATTAGAAAGAAGGTTGGTATGTATTCATTTTGACTGTAACTGTTCCTGTTTCTGTTTCATTGGGGCCTGTAACTGAACCTGTTTCATTAGGGCCTGTAACTGAACCTGTTTCATTAGGGCCTGTAACTGAACCTGTATCTGTTTCATTGGGGCCTGTAACTGAACCTGTTTCTGTTTCATTGGGGCCTGTAACTGAACCTGTTTCATTGGGGCCTGTAACTGAACCTGTTTCATTAGGGCCTGTAACTGAACCTGTTTCATTAGGGCCTGTAACTGAACCTGTTTCATTAGGGCCTGTAACTGAACCTGTTTCATTAGGGCCTGTATCTGAACCTGTTTCATTAGGGCCTGTATCTGAACCTGTTTCATTGGGGCCTGTAACTGAACCTGTATCTGTTTCATTAGGGCCTGTAACTGAACCTGTTTATTTGGGGCCTGTAACTGAACCTGTTTCTGTTTCATTAGGGCCTGTAACTGAACCTGTTTCTGTTTCATTAGGGCCTGTAACTGAACCTGTTTCATTAGGGCCTGTAACAGAACCTGTTTCATTAGGGCCTGTAACTGAACCTGTTTCTGTTTCATTAGGGCCTGTAACTGAACCTGTTTCATTAGAGCCTGTAACTTGAACCTGTTTCATTAGGGCCTGTAACTGAACCTGTTTCTGTTTCATTAGGGCCTGTAACTGAACCTGTTTATTTGGGGCCTGTAACTGAACCTGTTTCTGTTTCATTGGGGCCTGTAACTGAACCTGTTTCATTGGGGCCTGTAACTGAACCTGTTTCATTAGGGCCTGTAACTGAACCTGTTTCATTAGGGCCTGTAACTGAACCTGTTTCATTAGGGCCTGTAACTGAACCTGTTACATTAGGGCCTGTATCTGAACCTGTTTCATTAGGGCCTGTATATGAACCTGTTTCATTAGGGACTGTAACTGAACCTGTTTCATTAGGGCCTGTAACTGAACCTGTTTCATTAGGCCCTGTAACTGAACCTGTTTCATTAGGGCCTGTAACTGAACCTGATTCATTAGGGCCTGTAACTGAACCTGTTTCATTAGGGCCTGTAACTGAACCTGTTACATTAGGGCCTGTATCTGAACCTGTTTCATTAGGGCATGTATCTGAACCTGTTTCATTAGGGCCTGTAACTGAACCTGTTTCATTAGGGCCTGTAACTGAACCTGTTTCATTAGGGCCTGTAACTTGAACCTGTTTCATTAGGGCCTGTAACTGAACCTGTTTCTGTTTCATTAGGGCCTGTAACTGAACCTGTTTCATTAGGGCCTGTAACTGAACCTGTTTCATTAGGGCCTGTAACTGAACCTGTTTCTGTTTCATTAGGGCCTGTAACTGAACCTGTTTCATTAGGGCCTATAACAGAACCTGTTTCATTAGGGCCTGTAACTGAACCTGTTTCATTAGGGCCTGTAACTGAACCTGTTTCTGTTTCATTAGGGCCTGTAACTGAACCTGTTTCATTAGGGCCTGTAACTGAACCTGTTTCATTAGGGCCTGTAACTTGAACCTGTTTCATTAGGGCCTGTAACTGAACCTGTTTCATTAGGCCTGTAACTGAACCTGTTTCTTTGGGGCCTGTAACTGAACCTGTTTCATTAGGGCCTGTAACTGAACCTGTTTCATTGGGGCCTGTAACTGAACCTGTTTCATTAGGGCCTCTAACTGAACCTGTTTCATTAGGGCCTGTAACTGAACCTGTTGCATTAGGGCCTGTAACTGAACCTGTTTCATTAGGGCCTGTAACTGAACCTGTTTCATTAGGGCATGTAACTGAACCTGTTTCATTAGGGACTGTAACTTGAATCTGTTTCTGTTTCATTAGGGCCTGTAACTGAACCTGTTTATTTGGGGCCTGTAACTGAACCTGTTTCTGTTTCATTAGGGCCTGTAACTGAACCTGTTTCATTAGGGCCTGTAACTGAACCTGTTTCTGTTTCATTAGGGCCTGTAACTGAACCTGTTTCATTAGGGCCTGTAACTGAACCTGTTTCTGTTTCATTAGGGCCTGTAACTGAACCTGTTTCATTAGGGCCTGTAACTGAACCTGTTGCATTAGGGCCTGTAACTGAACCTGTTTCATTAGGGCCTGTAACTGAACCTGTTTCATTAGGGCATGTAACTGAACCTGTTTCATTAGGGCCTGTAACTTGAATCTGTTTCTGTTTCATTAGGGCCTGTAACTGAACCTGTTTATTTGGGGCCTGTAACTGAACCTGTTTCTGTTTCATTAGGGCCTGTAACTGAACCTGTTTCATTAGGGCCTGTAACTGAACCTGTTTCTGTTTCATTAGGGCCTGTAACTGAACCTGTTTCATTAGGGCCTGTAACTGAACCTGTTTCTGTTTCATTAGGGCCTGTAACTGAACCTGTTTCATTAGGGCCTGTAACTGAACCTGTTTCTTTGGGGCCTGTAACTGAACCTGTTTCATTAGTGCCTGTATCTGAACCTGTTTCATTAGGGCCTGTAACTGAACCTGTTTCATTGGGGCCTGTAACTGAACCGGTTTCATTAGGGCCTGTAACTGAACCTGTTTCACTAGGGCCTGTAACTGAACCTGTTTCTTTGGGGCCTGTAAATGAACCTGTTTCATTAGGGCCTGTATCTGAACCTGTTTCATTAGGGCCTGTAACTGAACCTGTTTCATTAGGGCCTGTAACTGAACCTGTTTCTGTTTCATTAGGGCCTGTAACTGAACCTGTTTCATTAGGGCCTGTAACAGAACCTGTTTCATTAGGGCCTGTAACTGAACCTGTTTCATTAGGGCCTGTAACTGAACCTGTTTCACTAGGGCCTGTAACTGAACCTGTTTCTTTGGGGCCTGTAAATGAACCTGTTTCATTAGGGCCTGTATCTGAACCTGTTTCATTAGGGCCTGTAACTGAACCTGTTTCATTAGGGCCTGTAACTGAACCTGTTTCTGTTTCATTAGGGCCTGTAACTGAACCTGTTTCATTAGGGCCTATAACAGAACCTGTTTCATTAGGGCCTGTAACTGAACCTGTTTCATTAGGGCCTGTAACTGAACCTGTTTCTGTTTCATTAGGGCCTGTAACTGAACCTGTTTCATTAGGGCCTGTAACTGAACCTGTTTCATTAGGGCCTGTAACTTGAACCTGTTTCATTAGGGCCTGTAACTGAACCTGTTTCATTAGGCCTGTAACTGAACCTGTTTCTTTGGGGCCTGTAACTGAACCTGTTTCATTAGGGCCTGTAACTGAACCTGTTTCATTGGGGCCTGTAACTGAACCTGTTTCATTAGGGCCTCTAACTGAACCTGTTTCATTAGGGCCTGTAACTGAACCTGTTGCATTAGGGCCTGTAACTGAACCTGTTTCATTAGGGCCTGTAACTGAACCTGTTTCATTAGGGCATGTAACTGAACCTGTTTCATTAGGGACTGTAACTTGAATCTGTTTCTGTTTCATTAGGGCCTGTAACTGAACCTGTTTATTTGGGGCCTGTAACTGAACCTGTTTCTGTTTCATTAGGGCCTGTAACTGAACCTGTTTCATTAGGGCCTGTAACTGAACCTGTTTCTGTTTCATTAGGGCCTGTAACTGAACCTGTTTCATTAGGGCCTGTAACTGAACCTGTTTCTGTTTCATTAGGGCCTGTAACTGAACCTGTTTCATTAGGGCCTGTAACTGAACCTGTTGCATTAGGGCCTGTAACTGAACCTGTTTCATTAGGGCCTGTAACTGAACCTGTTTCATTAGGGCATGTAACTGAACCTGTTTCATTAGGGCCTGTAACTTGAATCTGTTTCTGTTTCATTAGGGCCTGTAACTGAACCTGTTTATTTGGGGCCTGTAACTGAACCTGTTTCTGTTTCATTAGGGCCTGTAACTGAACCTGTTTCATTAGGGCCTGTAACTGAACCTGTTTCTGTTTCATTAGGGCCTGTAACTGAACCTGTTTCATTAGGGCCTGTAACTGAACCTGTTTCTGTTTCATTAGGGCCTGTAACTGAACCTGTTTCATTAGGGCCTGTAACTGAACCTGTTTCTTTGGGGCCTGTAACTGAACCTGTTTCATTAGTGCCTGTATCTGAACCTGTTTCATTAGGGCCTGTAACTGAACCTGTTTCATTGGGGCCTGTAACTGAACCGGTTTCATTAGGGCCTGTAACTGAACCTGTTTCACTAGGGCCTGTAACTGAACCTGTTTCTTTGGGGCCTGTAAATGAACCTGTTTCATTAGGGCCTGTATCTGAACCTGTTTCATTAGGGCCTGTAACTGAACCTGTTTCATTAGGGCCTGTAACTGAACCTGTTTCTGTTTCATTAGGGCCTGTAACTGAACCTGTTTCATTAGGGCCTGTAACAGAACCTGTTTCATTAGGGCCTGTAACTGAACCTGTTTCATTAGGGCCTGTAACTGAACCTGTTTCACTAGGGCCTGTAACTGAACCTGTTTCTTTGGGGCCTGTAAATGAACCTGTTTCATTAGGGCCTGTATCTGAACCTGTTTCATTAGGGCCTGTAACTGAACCTGTTTCATTAGGGCCTGTAACTGAACCTGTTTCTGTTTCATTAGGGCCTGTAACTGAACCTGTTTCATTAGGGCCTGTAACAGAACCTGTTTCATTAGGGCCTGTAACTGAACCTGTTTCATTAGGGCCTGTAACTGAACCTGTTTCATTAGGGCCTGTAACTGAACCTGTTTCATTAGGGCCTGTAACTGAACCTGTTTCTTTGGGGCCTGTAACTGAAGCTGTTTCATTAGGGCCTGTATCTGAACCTGTTTCATTAGGGCCTGTAACTGAACCTGTTTCATTAGGGCCTGTAACTGAACCTGTTTCTTTGGGGCCTGTAACTGAACCTGTTTCATTAGGGCCTGTAACTGAACCTGTTTCATTGGGGCCTGTAACTTAACCGGTTTCTGTTTCATTGGGGCCTGGAACTGAACCTGTATCTGTTTCATTGAGGCCTGTAACTGAACCTGTTTCTGTTTCATTGGGGCCTGTAACTGAACCTGTTTCATTGGGGCCTGTAACTGAACCTGTTTCATTAGGGCCTGGAACTGAACCTGTTTCTGTTTCATTGGGGCCTGTAACTGAACCTGTTTCATTAGGGCCTGTAACAGAACCTGTTTCATTAGGGCCTGTATCTGAACCTGTTTCATTAGGGCATGTATCTGAACCTGTTTCATTATGGACTGTAACTGAACCTGTTTCATTAGGGCCTGTAACTGAACCTGTTTCATTAGGGCCTGTAACTGAACCTGTTTCATTAGGGCCTGTAACTGAACCTGTTTATTTGGGGCCTGTAACTGAACCTGTTTCTGTTTCATTAAATGTACATGTAAATGTAAATGTAAAATTAGGGCCTGTAACTGAACCTGTTTCATTAGGGCCTGTAACTGAACCTGTTTCTGTTTCATTAGGGCCTGTAACTGAACCTGTTTCATTAGGGCATGTAACAGAACCTGTTTCATTAGGGCCTGTAACTGAACCTGTTTCTGTTTCATTAGGGCCTGTAACTGAACCTGTTTATTTGGGGCATGTAACTGAACCTGTTTCTGTTTCATTGGGGCCTGTAAGTGAACCTGTTTCATTGGGGCCTGTAACTGAACCTGTTTCATTAGGCCATGTATCTGAACCTGTTTCATTAGGGCATGTATCTGAACCTGTTTCATTAGGGACTGTAACTGAACCTGTTTCATTAGGGCCTGTAACTGAACCTGTTTCATTAGGCCCTGTAACTGAACCTGTTTCATTAGGGCCTGTAACTGAACCTGATTCATTAGGGCCTGTAACTGAACCTGTTTCATTAGGGCCTGTAACTGAACCTGTTTAATTAGGGCCTGTAACTGAACCTGTTTCATTAGGGCCTGTAACTGAACCTGTTTCATTAGGGCCTGTAACTGAACCTGATTCATTAGGGCCTGTAACTGAACCTGTTTCATTAGGGCCTGTAACTGAACCTGTTACATTAGGGCCTGTATCTGAACCTGTTTCATTAGGGCATGTATCTGAACCTGTTTCATTAGGGACTGTAACTGAACCTGTTTCATTAGGGCCTGTAACTGAACCTGTTTCATTAGGTCCTGTAACTGAACCTGTTTCATTAGGGCCTGTAACTGAACCTGATTCATTAGGGCCTGTAACTGAACCTGTTTCATTAGGGCCTGTAACTGAACCTGTTACATTAGGGCCTGGATCTGAACCTGTTTCATTAGGGCATGTATCTGAACCTGTTTCATTAGGGACTGTAACTGAACCTGTTTCATTAGGGCCTGTAACAGAACCTGTTTCATTAGGGCCTGTAACTGAACCTGTTTCATTAGGGCCTGTAGCTGAACCTGTTTATTTGGGGCCTGTAACTGAACCTGTTTCTGTTTCATTAGGGCCTGTAACTGAACCTGTTTCATTAGGGCCTGTAACTGAACCTGTTTCTGTTTCATTAGGGCCTGTAACTGAACCTGTTTCATTAGGGCCTGTAACTGAACCTGTTTCTGTTTCATTAGGGCCTGTAACTGAACCTGTTTCATTAGGGCCTGTAACAGAACCTGTTTCATTAGGGCCTGTAACTGAACCTGTTTCATTAGGGCCTGTAACTTGAACCTGTTTCATTAGGGCCTGTAACTGAACCTGTTTCTGTTTCATTAGGGCCTGTAACTGAACCTGTTTATTTGGGGCCTGTAACTGAACCTGTTTCTGTTTCATTGGGGCCTGTAACTGAACCTGTTTCATTGGGGCCTGTAACTGAACCTGTTTCATTAGGGCCTGTAACTGAACCTGTTTCATTAGGGCCTGTAACTGAACCTGTTTCATTAGGGCCTGTAACTGAACCTGATTCATTAGGGCCTGTAACTGAACCTGTTTCATTAGGGCCTGTAACTGAACCTGTTACATTAGGGCCTGTATCTGAACCTGTTTCATTAGGGCATGTATCTGAACCTGTTTCATTAGGGACTGTAACTGAACCTGTTTCATTAGGGCATGTAACAGAACCTGTTTCATTAGGGCCTGTAACTGAACCTGTTTCTGTTTCATTAGGGCCTGTAACTGAACCTGTTTATTTGGGGCATGTAACTGAACCTGTTTCTGTTTCATTGGGGCCTGTAAGTGAACCTGTTTCATTGGGGCCTGTAACTGAACCTGTTTCATTAGGCCATGTATCTGAACCTGTTTCATTAGGGCATGTATCTGAACCTGTTTCATTAGGGACTGTAACTGAACCTGTTTCATTAGGGCCTGTAACTGAACCTGTTTCATTAGGCCCTGTAACTGAACCTGTTTCATTAGGGCCTGTAACTGAACCTGATTCATTAGGGCCTGTAACTGAACCTGTTTCATTAGGGCCTGTAACTGAACCTGTTTAATTAGGGCCTGTAACTGAACCTGTTTCATTAGGGCCTGTAACTGAACCTGTTTCATTAGGGCCTGTAACTGAACCTGATTCATTAGGGCCTGTAACTGAACCTGTTTCATTAGGGCCTGTAACTGAACCTGTTACATTAGGGCCTGTATCTGAACCTGTTTCATTAGGGCATGTATCTGAACCTGTTTCATTAGGGACTGTAACTGAACCTGTTTCATTAGGGCCTGTAACTGAACCTGTTTCATTAGGTCCTGTAACTGAACCTGTTTCATTAGGGCCTGTAACTGAACCTGATTCATTAGGGCCTGTAACTGAACCTGTTTCATTAGGGCCTGTAACTGAACCTGTTACATTAGGGCCTGGATCTGAACCTGTTTCATTAGGGCATGTATCTGAACCTGTTTCATTAGGGACTGTAACTGAACCTGTTTCATTAGGGCCTGTAACAGAACCTGTTTCATTAGGGCCTGTAACTGAACCTGTTTCATTAGGGCCTGTAGCTGAACCTGTTTATTTGGGGCCTGTAACTGAACCTGTTTCTGTTTCATTAGGGCCTGTAACTGAACCTGTTTCATTAGGGCCTGTAACTGAACCTGTTTCTGTTTCATTAGGGCCTGTAACTGAACCTGTTTCATTAGGGCCTGTAACTGAACCTGTTTCTGTTTCATTAGGGCCTGTAACTGAACCTGTTTCATTAGGGCCTGTAACAGAACCTGTTTCATTAGGGCCTGTAACTGAACCTGTTTCATTAGGGCCTGTAACTTGAACCTGTTTCATTAGGGCCTGTAACTGAACCTGTTTCTGTTTCATTAGGGCCTGTAACTGAACCTGTTTATTTGGGGCCTGTAACTGAACCTGTTTCTGTTTCATTGGGGCCTGTAACTGAACCTGTTTCATTGGGGCCTGTAACTGAACCTGTTTCATTAGGGCCTGTAACTGAACCTGTTTCATTAGGGCCTGTAACTGAACCTGTTTCATTAGGGCCTGTAACTGAACCTGATTCATTAGGGCCTGTAACTGAACCTGTTTCATTAGGGCCTGTAACTGAACCTGTTACATTAGGGCCTGTATCTGAACCTGTTTCATTAGGGCATGTATCTGAACCTGTTTCATTAGGGACTGTAACTGAACCTGTTTCATTAGGGCCTGTAACTGAACCTGTTTCATTAGGCCCTGTAACTGAACCTGTTTCATTAGGGCCTGTAACTGAACCTGATTCATTAGGGCCTGTAACTGAACCTGTTTCATTAGGGCCTGTAACTGAACCTGTTACATTAGGGCCTGTATCTGAACCTGTTTCATTAGGGCATGTACCTGAACCTGTTTCATTAGGGACTGTAACTGAACCTGTTTCATTAGGGCCTGTAACAGAACCTGTTTCATTAGGGCCTGTAACTGAACCTGTTTCTGTTTCATTAGGGCCTGTAACTGAACCTGTTTCATTAGGGCCTGTAACTTGAACCTGTTTCATTAGGGCCTGTAACTGAACCTGTTTCATTAGGCCTGTAACTGAACCTGTTTCTTTGGGGCCTGTAACTGAACCTGTTTCATTAGGGCCTGTAACTGAACCTGTTTCATTGGGGCCTGTAACTGAACCTGTTTCATTAGGGCCTGTAACTGAACCTGTTTCATTAGGGCCTGTAACTGAACCTGTTGCATTAGGGCCTGTAACTGAACCTGTTTCATTAGGGCACGTAACTGAACCTGTTTCATTAGGGCCTGTAACTTGAACCTGCTTCTGTTTCATTAGGGCCTGTAACTGAACCTGTTTATTTGGGGCCTGTAACTGAACCTGTTTCTGTTTCATTAGGGCCTGTAACTGAACCTGTTTCATTAGGGCCTGTAACTGAACCTGTTTCTGTTTCATTAGGGCCTGTAACTGAACCTGTTTCATTAGGGCCTGTAACTGAACCTGTTTCTTTGGGGCCTGTAACTGAACCTGTTTCATTAGGGCCTGTATCTGAACCTGTTTCATTAGGGCATGTATCTGAACCTGTTTCATTAGGGACTGTAACTGAACCTGTTTCATTAGGGCCTGTAACAGAACCTGTTTCATTAGGGCCTGTACCTGAACCTGTTTCATTAGGGCCTGTAACTGAACCTGTTTATTTGGGGCCTGTAACTGAACCTGTTTCTGTTTCATTAGGGCCTGTAACTGAACCTGTTTCATTAGGGCCTGTAACTGAACCTGTTTCTGTTTCATTAGGGCCTGTAACTGAACCTGTTTCATTAGGGCCTGTAACAGAACCTGTTTCATTAGGGCCTGTAACTGAACCTGTTTCATTAGGGCCTGTAAACAGGGCTCCGGGCAGCCGAGCGGAAATGGAGGAAAACTCGCCTCCCTGCAGACCTGGCATCCTTTCACTCCCTCCTCTCTACATTTTCCTCCTCTGTCTCTGCTGCTAAAGCCACTTTCTACCACTCTAAATTCCAAGAATCTGCCTCTAACCCTAGGAAGCTCTTTGCCACCTTCTCCTCCCTCTTGAATCCTCCTCCCCCTCCCCCCCCTCCTCCCTCTCTGCAGATGACTTCGTCAACCATTTTGAAAAGAAGGTCGACGACATCCGATCCTCGTTTGCTAAGTCAAACGACACCGCTGGTTCTGCTCACACTGCCCTACCCTGTGCTCTGACCTCTTTCTCCCCTCTCTCTCCAGATGACATCTCGCGTCTTGTGACGGCCGGCCGCCCAACAACCTGCCCGCTTGACCCTATCCCCTCCTCTCTTCTCCAGACCATCTCCGGTGACCTTCTCCCTTACCTCACCTCGCTCATCAACTCATCCCTGACCGCTGGCTACGTCCCTCCCGTCTTCAAGAGAGCGAGAGTTGCACCCCTTCTGAAAAAACCTACACTCGATCCCTCCGATGTCAACAACTACAGACCAGTATCCCTTCTTTCTTTTCTCTCCAAAACTCTTGAACGTGCCGTCCTTGGCCAGCTCTCCCGCTATCTCTCTCAGAATGACCTTCTTGATCCAAATCAGTCAGGTTTCAAGACTAGTCATTCAACTGAGACTGCTCTTCTCTGTATCACGGAGGCGCTCCGCACTGCTAAAGCTAACTCTCTCTCCTCTGCTCTCATCCTTCTAGACCTATCGGCTGCCTTCGATACTGTGAACCATCAGATCCTCCTCTCCACCCTCTCCCGAGTTGGGCATCTCCGGCGCGGCCCACGCTTGGATTGCGTCCTACCTGACAGGTCGCTCCTACCAGGTGGCGTGGCGAGAATCCGTCTCCTCACCACGTGCTCTCACCACTGGTGTCCCCCAGGGCTCTGTTCTAGGCCCTCTCCTATTCTCGCTATACACCAAGTCACTTGGCTCTGTCATAACCTCACATGGTCTCTCCTATCATTGCTATGCAGACGACACACAATTAATCTTCTCCTTTCCCCCTTCTGACGACCAGGTGGCGAATCGCATCTCTGCATGTCTGGCAGACATATCAGTGTGGATGACGGATCATCACCTCAAGCTGAACCTCGGCAAGACGGAGCTGCTCTTCCTCCCGGGAAGGACTGCCCGTTCCATGATCTTGCCATCACGGTTGACAACTCCATTGTGTCCTCGTCCCAGAGCGCTAAGAACCTTGGCGTGATCCTGGACAACACCCTGTCGTTCTCAAATAACATCAAGGCGGTGGCCCGTTCCTGTAGGTTCATGCTCTACAACATCCGCAGAGTACGACCCTGCCTCACACAGGAAGCGGCGCAGGTCCTAATCCAGGCACTTGTCATCTCCCGTCTGGATTACTGCAACTCGCTGTTGGCTGGGCTCCCTGCCTGTGCCATTAAACCCCTACAACTCATCCAGAACGCCGCAGCCCGTCTGGTGTTCAACCTTCCCAAGTTCTCTCACGTCACCCCGCTCCTCCGCTCTCTCCACTGGCTTCCAGTTGAAGCTCGCATCCGCTACAAGACCATGGTGCTTGCCTACGGAGCTGTGAGGGAACGGCACCTCACTACCTCCAGGCTCTGATCAGGCCCTACACCCAAACAAGGGCACTGCGTTCATCCACCTCTGGCCTGCTCGCCTCCCTACCACTGAGGAAGTACAGTTCCCGCTCAGCCCAGTCAAAACTGTTCGCTGCTCTGGCCCCCCAATGGTGGAACAAACTCCCTCACGACGCCAGGACAGCGGAGTCAATCACCACCTTCCGGAGACACCTGAAACCCCACCTCTTTAAGGAATACCTAGGATAGGATAAAGCAATCCTTCTCCCCCCCCCCCCTTAAAAGACCTAGATGCACTATTGTAAAGTGGCTGTTCCACTGGATGTCATAAGGTGAAAGCACCAATTTGTAAGTCGCTCTGGATAAGAGCGTCTGCTAAATGACTTAAATGTAAATGTAAATGTAAATGTAACTTGAACCTGTTTCATTAGGGCCTGTAACTGAACCTGTTTCTGTTTCATTAGGGCCTGTAACTGAACCTGTTTCATTAGGGCCTGTAACTGAACCTGATTCATTAGGGCCTGTAACTGAACCTGTTTCTGTTTCATTAGGCCCTGTAACTGAACCTGTTTCATTAGGGCCTGTAACTGAACCTGATTCATTAGGGCCTGTAACTGAACCTGTTTCATTAGGGCCTGTAACAGAACCTGTTTCATTAGGGCCTGTAACTGAACCTGTTTCATTAGGGCCTGTAACTGAACCTGTTTATTTGGGGCCTGTAACTGAACCTGTTTCTGTTTCATTAGGGCATGTAACTGAACCTGTTTCATTAGGGCCTGTAACTGAACCTGTTTCATTAGGGCCTGTAACAGAACCTGTTTCATTAGGGCCTGTAACTGAACCTGTTTCATTAGGGCCTGTAACTTGAACCTGTTTCATTAGGGCCTGTAACTGAACCTGTTTCTGTTTCATTAGGGCCTGTAACTGAACCTGTTTATTTGGGGCCTGTAACTGAACCTGTTTCTGTTTCATTGGGGCCTGTAACTGAACCTGTTTCATTGGGGCCTGTAACTGAACCTGTTTCATTAGGGCCTGTAACTGAACCTGTTTCATTAGGGCCTGTAACTGAACCTGTTTCATTAGGGCCTGTAACTGAACCTGTTTCATTAGGGCCTGTAACTGAACCTGATTCATTAGGGCCTGTAACTGAACCTGTTTCATTAGGGCCTGTAACTGAACCTGTTACATTAGGGCCTGTATCTGAACCTGTTTCATTAGGGCATGTATCTGATCCTGTTTCATTAGGGACTGTAACTGAACCTGTTTCATTAGGGCCTGTAACTGAACCTGTTTCATTAGGCCCTGTAACTGAACCTGTTTCATTAGGGCCTGTAACTGAACCTGATTCATTAGGGCCTGTAACTGAACCTGTTTCATTAGGGCCTGTATCTGAACCTGTTTCATTAGGGCATGTATCTGAACCTGTTTCATTAGGGACTGTAACTGAACCTGTTTCATTCGGGCCTGTAACAGAACCTGTTTCATTAGGGCCTGTAACTGAACCTGTTTCTGTTTCATTAGGGCCTGTAACTGAACCTGTTTCATTAGGGCCTGTAACTGAACCTGTTTCATTAGGGCCTGTAACTGAACCTGTTTCATTAGGGCCTGTAACTGAACCTGTTTCATTAGGGCCTGTAACTGAACCTGTTTCATTAGGGCCTGTAACTGAACCTGTTTCTGTTTCATTAGGGCCTGTAACTGAACCTGTTTCTTTGGGGCCTGTAACTGAACCTGTTTCATTAGGGCCTGTATCTGAACCTGTTTCATTAGGGCCTGTAACTGAACATGTTTCATTAGGGCCTGTAACTGATCCTGTTTCATTAGGGCCTGTAACTGAACCTGTTTCATTAGGGCCTGTAACTGAACCTGTTTCATTAGGGCCTGTATCTGAACCTGTTTCATTAGGGCCTGTAACTGAACCTGTTTCATTAGGGCCTGTAACTGAACCTGTTTCATTAGGCCCTGTAACTGAACCTGTTTCATTAGGGCCTGTAACTGAACCTGATTCATTAGGGCCTGTAACTGAACCTGTTTCATTAGGGCCTGTAACAGAACCTGTTTCATTAGGGCCTGTAACTGATCCTGTTTCATTAGGGCCTGTAACTGAACCTTTTTATTTGGGGCCTGTAACTGAACCTGTTTCTGTTTCATTAGGGCATGTAACTGAACCTGTTTCATTAGGGCCTGTAACTGAACCTGTTTCTGTTTCATTAGGGCCAGTAACTGAACCTGTTTCATTAGGGCCTGTAACAGAACCTGTTTCATTAGGGCCTGTAACTGAACCTGTTTCATTAGGGCCTGTAACTTGAACCTGTTTCATTAGGGCCTGTAACTGAACCTGTTTCTGTTTCATTAGGGCCTGTAACTGAACCTGTTTATTTGGGGCCTGTAACTGAACCTGTTTCTGTTTCATTGGGGCCTGTAACTGAACCTGTTTCATTGGGGCCTGTAACTGAACCTGTTCCATTAGGGCCTGTAACTGAACCTGTTTCATTAGAGCCTGTAACTGAACCTGTTTCATTAGGGCCTGTAACTGAACCTGTTTCATTAGGGCCTGTAACTGAACCTGATTCATTAGGGCCTGTAACTGAACCTGTTTCATTAGGGCCTGTAACTGAACCTGTTACATTAGGGCCTGTATCTGAACCTGTTTCATTAGGGCATGTATCTGAACCTGTTTCATTAGGGACTGTAACTGAACCTGTTTCATTAGGGCCTGTAACTGAACCTGTTTCATTAGGCCCTGTAACTGAACCTGTTTCATTAGGGCCTGTAACTGAACCTGATTCATTAGGGCCTGTAACTGAACCTGTTTCATTAGGGCCTGTATCTGAACCTGTTTCATTAGGGCATGTATCTGAACCTGTTTCATTAGGGACTGTAACTGAACCTGTTTCATTAGGGCCTGTAACAGAACCTGTTTCATTAGGGCCTGTAACTGAACCTGTTTCTGTTTCATTAGGGCCTGTAACTGAACCTGTTTCATTAGGGCCTGTAACTGAACCTGTTTCATTAGGGCCTGTAACTTGAACCTGTTTCATTAGGGCCTGTAACTGAACCTGTTTCATTAGGCCTGTAACTGAACCTGTTTCATTGGGGCCTGTAACTGAACCTGTTTCATTAGGGCCTGTATCTGAACCTGTTTCATTAGGGCATGTATCTGAACCTGTTTCATTAGGGACTGTAACTGAACCTGTTTCATTAGGGCCTGTAACTGAACCTGTTTCATTAGGCCCTGTAACTGAACCTGTTTCATTAGGGCCTGTAACTGAACCTGATTCATTAGGGCCTGTAACTGAACCTGTTTCATTAGGGCCTGTATCTGAACCTGTTTCATTAGGGCATGTATCTGAACCTGTTTCATTAGGGACTGTAACTGAACCTGTTTCATTAGGGCCTGTAACAGAACCTGTTTCATTAGGGCCTGTAACTGAACCTGTTTCTGTTTCATTAGGGCCTGTAACTGAACCTGTTTCATTAGGGCCTGTAACTGAACCTGTTTCATTAGGGCCTGTAACTTGAACCTGTTTCATTAGGGCCTGTAACTGAACCTGTTTCATTAGGCCTGTAACTGAACCTGTTTCATTGGGGCCTGTAACTGAACCTGTTTCATTAGGGCCTGTAACTGAACCTGTTTCATTAGGGCCTGTAACTGAACCTGTTGCATTAGGGCCTGTAACTGAACCTGTTTCATTAGGGCACGTAACTGAACCTGTTTCATTAGGGCCTGTAACTTGAACCTGTTTCTGTTTCATTAGGGCCTGTAACTGAACCTGTTTATTTGGGGCCTGTAACTGAACCTGTTCTGTTTCATTAGGGCCTGTAACTGAACCTGTTTCATTAGGGCCTGTAACTGAACCTGTTTCTGTTTCATTAGGGCCTGTAACTGAACCTGTTTCATTAGGGCCTGTAACTGAACCTGTTTCTTTGGGGCCTGTAACTGAACCTGTTTCATTAGGGCCTGTATCTGAACCTGTTTCATTAGGGCATGTATCTGAACCAGTTTCATTAGGGACTGTAACTGAACCTGTTTCATTAGGGCCTGTAACTGAACCTGTTTATTTGGGGCCTGTAACTGAACCTGTTTCTGTTTCATTAGGGCCTGTAACTGAACCTGTTTCATTAGGGCCTGTAACTGAACCTGTTTCTGTTTCATTAGGGCCTGTAACTGAACCTGTTTCATTAGGGCCTGTAACAGAACCTGTTTCATTAGGGCCTGTAACTGAACCTGTTACATTAGGGCCTGTATCTGAACCTGTTTCATTAGGGCATGTATCTGAACCTGTTTCATTAGGGACTGTAACTGAACCTGTTACATTAGGGCCTGTATCTGAACCTGTTTCATTAGGGCCTGTAACTAAACCTGTTTCATTAGGGCCTGTAACTTGAACCTGTTTCATTAGGGCCTGTAACTGAACCTGTTTCATTAGGCCTGTAACTGAACCTGTTTCTTTGGGGCCTGTAACTGAACCTGTTTCATTAGGGCCTGTAACTGAACCTGTTTCATTGGGGCCTGTATCTGAACCTGTTTCATTAGGGCCTGTAACTGAACCTGTTTCATTAGGGCCTGTAACTGAACCTGTTGCATTAGGGCCTGTAACTGAACCTGTTTCATTAGGGCACGTAACTGAACCTGTTTCATTAGGGCCTGTAACTTGAACCTGTTTCTGTTTCATTAGGGCCTGTAACTGAACCTGTTTATTTGGGGCCTGTAACTGAACCTGTTTCATTAGGGCCTGTAACTGAACATGTTTCATTAGGGCCTGTAACTGATCCTGTTTCATTAGGGCCTGTAACTGAACCTGTTTCATTAGGGCCTGTAACTGAACCTGTTTCATTAGGGCCTGTATCTGAACCTGTTTCATTAGGGCCTGTAACTGAACCTGTTTCATTAGGGCCTGTAACTGTACCTGTTTCATTAGGGCCTGTAACTGAACCTGTTTCTTTGGGGCCTGTAACTGAACCTGTTTCATTAGGCCTGTAACTGAACCTGTTTCTTTGGGGCCTGTAACTGAACCTGTTTCATTAGTGCCTGTATCTGAACCTGTTTCATTAGGGCCTGTAACTGAACCTGTTTCATTGGGGCCTGTAACTGAACCGGTTTCATTAGGGCCTGTAACTGAACCTGTTTCACTAGGGCCTGTAACTGAACCTGTTTCTTTGGGGCCTGTAAATGAACCTGTTTCATTAGGGCCTGTATCTGAACCTGTTTCATTAGGGCCTGTAACTGAACCTGTTTCATTAGGGCCTGTAACTGAACCTGTTTCTGTTTCATTAGGGCCTGTAACTGAACCTGTTTCATTAGGGCCTGTAACTGAACCTGTTTCATTAGGGCCTGTAACTGAACCTGTTTCATTAGGGCCTGTAACTGAACCTGTTTCTTTGGGGCCTGTAACTGAACCTGTTTCATTAGGACCTGTATCTGAACCTGTTTCATTAGGGCCTGTAACTGAACCTGTTTCATTAGGGCCTGTAACTGAACCTGTTTCTTTGGGGCCTGTAACTTAACCTGTTTCATTACGGCCTGTAACTGAACCTGTTTCATTGGGGCCTGTAACTTAACCTGTTTCTGTTTCATTGGGGCCTGGAACTGAACCTGTATCTGTTTCATTGGGGCCTGTAACTGAACCTGTTTCATTAGGGCCTGTAACTGAACCTGTTACATTAGGGCCTGTATCTGAACCTGTTTCATTAGGGCATGTATCTGAACCTGTTTCATTAGGGACTGTAACTGAACCTGTTACATTAGGGCCTGTATCTGGACCTGTTTCATTAGGGCCTGTAACTAAACCTGTTTCATTAGGGCCTGTAACTTGAACCTGTTTCATTAGGGCCTGTAACTGAACCTGTTTCATTAGGCCTGTAACTGAACCTGTTTCTTTGGGGCCTGTAACTGAACCTGTTTCATTAGGGCCTGTAACTGAACCTGTTTCATTGGGGCCTGTATCTGAACCTGTTTCATTAGGGCCTGTAACTGAACCTGTTTCATTAGGGACTGTAACTGAACCTGTTTCATTAGGGCCTGTAACTGAACCTGATTCATTAGGGCCTGTAACTGAACCTGTTTCATTAGGGCCTGTAACTGAACCTGTTACATTAGGGCCTGTATCTGAACCTGTTTCATTAGGGCATGTATCTGAACCTGTTTCATTAGGGCCTGTAACTGAACCTGTTTCATTAGGGCCTGTAACTGAACCTGTTTCATTAGGCCCTGTAACTGAACCTGTTTCATTAGGGCCTGTAACTGAACCTGATTCATTAGGGCCTGTAACTGAACCTGATTCATTAGGGCCTGTAACTGAACCTGTTTCATTAGGGCCTGTAACTGAACCTGTTACATTAGGGCCTGTATCTGAACCTGTTTCATTAGGGCATGTATCTGAACCTGTTTCATTAGGGACTGTAACTGAACCTGTTACATTAGGGCCTGTATCTGAACCTGTTTCATTAGGGCCTGTAACTAAACCTGTTTCATTAGGGCCTGTAACTTGAACCTGTTTCATTAGGGCCTGTAACTGAACCTGTTTCATTAGGCCTGTAACTGAACCTGTTTCTTTGGGGCCTGTAACTGAACCTGTTTCATTAGGGCCTGTAACTGAACCTGTTTCATTGGGGCCTGTATCTGAACCTGTTTCATTAGGGCCTGTAACTGAACCTGTTTCATTAGGGACTGTAACTGAACCTGTTTCATTAGGGCCTGTAACTGAACCTGTTTCATTAGGGCACGTAACTGAACCTGTTTCATTAGGGCCTGTAACTTGAACCTGTTTCTGTTTCATTAGGGCCTGTAACTGAACCTGTTTATTTGGGGCCTGTAACTGAACCTGTTTCATTAGGGCCTGTAACTGAACATGTTTCATTAGGGCCTGTAACTGATCCTGTTTCATTAGGGCCTGTAACTGAACCTGTTTCATTAGGGCCTGTAACTGAACCTGTTTCATTAGGGCCTGTATCTGAACCTGTTTCATTAGGGCCTGTAACTGAACCTGTTTCATTAGGGCCTGTAACTGTACCTGTTTCATTAGGGCCTGTAACTGAACCTGTTTCTTTGGGGCCTGTAACTGAACCTGTTTCATTAGGCCTGTAACTGAACCTGTTTCTTTGGGGCCTGTAACTGAACCTGTTTCATTAGTGCCTGTATCTGAACCTGTTTCATTAGGGCCTGTAACTGAACCTGTTTCATTGGGGCCTGTAACTGAACCGGTTTCATTAGGGCCTGTAACTGAACCTGTTTCACTAGGGCCTGTAACTGAACCTGTTTCTTTGGGGCCTGTAAATGAACCTGTTTCATTAGGGCCTGTATCTGAACCTGTTTCATTAGGGCCTGTAACTGAACCTGTTTCATTAGGGCCTGTAACTGAACCTGTTTCTGTTTCATTAGGGCCTGTAACTGAACCTGTTTCATTAGGGCCTGTAACTGAACCTGTTTCATTAGGGCCTGTAACTGAACCTGTTTCATTAGGGCCTGTAACTGAACCTGTTTCATTAGGGCATGTAACTGAACCTGTTTCTTTGGGGCCTGTAACTGAACCTGTTTCATTAGGACCTGTATCTGAACCTGTTTCATTAGGGCCTGTAACTGAACCTGTTTCATTAGGGCCTGTAACTGAACCTGTTTCTTTGGGGCCTGTAACTTAACCTGTTTCATTACGGCCTGTAACTGAACCTGTTTCATTGGGGCCTGTAACTTAACCTGTTTCTGTTTCATTGGGGCCTGGAACTGAACCTGTATCTGTTTCATTGGGGCCTGTAACTGAACCTGTTTCTGTTTCATTGGGGCCTGTAACTGAACCTGTTTCATTGGGGCCTGTAACTGAACCTGTTTCATTAGGGCCTGGAACTGAACCTGTTTCTGTTTCATTGGGGCCTGTAACTGAACCTGTTTCATTAGGGCCTGTAACAGAACCTGTTTCATTAGGGCCTGTAACTGAACCTGTTACATTAGGGCCTGTATCTGAACCTGTTTCATTAGGGCATGTATCTGAACCTGTTTCATTAGGGACTGTAACTGAACCTGTTTCATTAGGGCCTGTAACTGAACCTGTTTCATTAGGGCCTGTAACTGAACCTGTTTCATTAGGGCCTGTAACTGAACCTGTTTATTTGGGGCCTGTAACAGAACCTGTTTCATTAGGGCCTGTAACTGAACCTGTTTCTGTTTCATTAGGGCCTGTAACTGAACCTGTTTCATTAGGGCCTGTATCTGAACCTGTTTCATTAGGGCCTGTAACTGAACCTGTTTCATTAGGGCCTGTAACTGAACCTGTTTCTTTGGGGCCTGTAACTTAACCTGTTTCATTAGGGCCTGTAACTGAACCTGTTTCATTGGGGCCTGTAACTTAACCTGTTTCTGTTTCATTGGGGCCTGGAACTGAACCTGTATCTGTTTCATTGGGGCCTGTAACTGAACCTGTTTCTGTTTCATTGGGGCCTGTAACTGAACCTGTTTCATTGGGGCCTGTAACTGAACCTGTTTCATTAGGGCCTGGAACTGAACCTGTTTCTGTTTCATTGGGGCCTGTAACTGAACCTGTTTCATTAGGGCCTGTAACAGAACCTGTTTCATTAGGGCCTGTAACTGAACCTGTTTCTGTTTCATTAGGGCCTGTAACTGAACCTGTTTCATTAGGGCCTGTAACTGAACCTGTTTCATTAGGGCCTGTAACTGAACCTGTTTATTTGGGGCCTGTAACTGAACCTGTTTCTGTTTCATTAGGGCCTGTAACTGAACCTGTTTCATTAGGGCCTGTAACAGAACCTGTTTCATTAGGGCCTGTAACTGAACCTGTTTCTGTTTCATTAGGGCCTGTAACTGAACCTGTTTCATTAGGGCCTGTAACAGAACCTGTTTCATTAGGGCCTGTAACTGAACCTCTTTCATTGGGGCCTGTAACTGAACCGGTTTCATTATGGCCTGTAACTGAACCTGTTTCATTAGGGCCTGTAACTGAACCTGTTTCATTGGGGCCTGTAACTGAACCTGTTTCATTAGGGCCTGTAACTGAACCTGTTTCATTAGGGCCTGTAACTGAACCTGTTTCTGTTTCATTTTGGCCTGTAACTGAACCTGTTTCATTAGAGCCTGTAACAGAACCTGTTTCATTAGGGCCTGTAACTGAACCTGATTCATTACGGCCTGTAACTGCACCTGTTTCATTAGGGCCTGTAACTGAACCTGTTTCATTAGGGCCTGTAACTGAACCTGTTTCATTAGGGCCTGTAACTGAATCTGTTTATTTGGGGCCTGTAACTGAACCTGTTTCTGTTTCATTAGGGCCTGTAACTGAACCTGTTTCATTAGGGCCTGTAACAGAACCTGTTTCATTAGGGCCTGTAACTGAACCTGTTTCTGTTTCATTAGGGCCTGTAACTGAACCTGTTTCATTAGGGCCTGTAACAGAACCTGTTTCATTAGGGCCTGTAACTGAACCTGTTTCATTAGGGCCTGTAACTGAACCTGTTTATTTGGGGCCTGTAACTGAACCTGTTTCTGTTTCATTCGGGCCTGTAACTGAACCTGTTTCATTAGGGCCTGTAACTGAACCTGTTTCATTAGGGCCTGTAACTGAACCTGTTTCTGTTTCATTAGGGCCTGTAACTGAACCGGTTTCATTATGGCCTGTAACTGAACCTGTTTCATTAGGGCTTGTAACTGAACCTGTTTCATTGGGGCCTGTAACTGAACCTGTTTCATTAGGGCCTGTAACTGAACCTGTTTCATTAGGGCCTGTAACTTGAACCTGTTTCATTAGGGCCTGTAACTGAACCTGTTTCATTAGGGCCTGTAACTTGAACCTGTTTCATTAGGGCCTGTAACTTGAACCTGTTTCATTAGGGCCTGTAACTTGAACCTGTTTCATTAGGGCCTGTAACTGAACCTGTTTCTGTTTCATTAGGGCCTGTAACTGAACCTGTTTCATTAGGGCCTGTAACTGAACCTGTTTCAGTTTCATTAGGGCCTGTAACTGAACCTGTTTCATTAGGGCCTGTAACTGAACCTGTTTCTGTTTCATTAGAGCCTGTAACTGAACCTGTTTCATTAGGGCCTGTAACATAACCTGTTTCATTAGGGCCTGTAACAGAACCTGTTTCATTAGGGCCTGTACCTGAACCTGTTTCTGTTTCATTAGGGCCTGTAACTGAACCTGTTTCATTAGGGCCTGTAACAGAACCTGTTTCATTAGGGCCTGTAACTGAACCTCTTTCATTGGGGCCTGTAACTGAACCGGTTTCATTATGGCCTGTAACTGAACCTGTTTCATTAGGGCCTGTAACTGAACCTGTTTCATTGGGGCCTGTAACTGAACCTGTTTCTGTTTCATTAGGGCCTGTAACTGAACCTGTTTCATTAGGGCCTGTAACATAACCTGTTTCATTAGGGCCTGTAACTGAACCTCTTTCATTGGGGCCTGTAACTGAACCTGTTTCATTAGGGCCTGTAACTGAACCTGTTTCATTAGGGCCTGTAACTTGAACCTGTTTCATTAGGGCCTGTAACTGAACCTGTTTCATTAGGGCCTGTAACTGAACCTGTTTCATTAGGGCCTGTAACTGAACCTGTTTCATTAGGGCCTGTAACTGAACCTGTTTCATTAGGGCCTGTAACTGAACCTGTTTCATTAGGGCCTGTAACTGAACCTGTTTCATTAGGGCCTGTAACTGAACCTGTTTCATTAGGGCCTGTAACTGAACCTGTTTCTGTTTCATTAGGGCCTGTAACTGAACCTGTTTCATTAGGGCCTGTAACAGAACCTGTTTCATTAGGGCCTGTAACTGAACCTGTTTCTGTTTCATTAGGGCCTGTAACTGAACCTGTTTCATTAGGGCCTGTAACAGAACCTGTTTCATTAGGGCCTGTAACTGAACCTCTTTCATTGGGGCCTGTAACTGAACCGGTTTCATTATGGCCTGTAACTGAACCTGTTTCATTAGGGCCTGTAACTGAACCTGTTTCATTGGGGCCTGTAACTGAACCTGTTTCATTAGGGCCTGTAACTGAACCTGTTTCATTAGGGCCTGTAACTGAACCTGTTTCTGTTTCATTAGGGCCTGTAACTGAACCTGTTTCATTAGAGCCTGTAACAGAACCTGTTTCATTAGGGCCTGTAACTGAACCTGATTCATTACGGCCTGTAACTGAACCTGTTTCATTAGGGCCTGTAACTGAACCTGTTACATTAGGGACTGTAACTGCACCTGTTTCATTAGGGCCTGTAACTGAACCTGTTTCATTAGGGCCTGTAACTGAACCTGTTTCATTAGGGCCTGTAACTTGAACCTGTTTCATTAGGGCCTGTAACTGAACCTGTTTCATTAGGGCCTGTAACTTGAACCTGTTTCATTAGGGCCTGTAACTGAACCTGTTTCATTAGGGCCTGTAACTTGAACCTGTTTCATTAGGGCCTGTAACTGAACCTGTTTCTGTTTCATTAGGGCCTGTAACTGAACCTGTTTCATTAGGGCCTGTAACTGAACCTGTTTCAGTTTCATTAGGGCCTGTAACTGAACCTGTTTCATTAGGGCCTGTAACTGAACCTGTTTCTGTTTCATTAGAGCCTGTAACTGAACCTGTTTCATTAGGGCCTGTAACAGAACCTGTTTCATTAGGGCCTGTAACAGAACCTGTTTCATTAGGGCCTGTACCTGAACCTGTTTCTGTTTCATTAGGGCCTGTAACTGAACCTGTTTCATTAGGGCCTGTAACAGAACCTGTTTCATTAGGGCCTGTAACTGAACCTCTTTCATTGGGGCCTGTAACTGAACCGGTTTCATTATGGCCTGTAACTGAACCTGTTTCATTAGGGCCTGTAACTGAACCTGTTTCATTGGGGCCTGTAACTGAACCTGTTTCATTAGGGCCTGTAACTGAACCTGTTTCATTAGGGCCTGTAACTGAACCTGTTTCTGTTTCATTAGGGCCTGTAACTGAACCTGTTTCATTAGAGCCTGTAACAGAACCTGTTTCATTAGGGCCTGTAACTGAACCTGATTCATTACGGCCTGTAACTGAACCTGTTTCATTAGGGCCTGTAACTGAACCTGTTACATTAGGGACTGTAACTGCACCTGTTTCATTAGGGCCTGTAACTGAACCTGTGTCATTAGGGCCTGTAACTGAACCTGTTTCATTAGGGCCTGTAACTGAATCTGTTTATTTGGGGCCTATAACTGAACCTGTTTCTGTTTCATTAGGGCCTGTAACTGAACCTGTTTCATTAGGGCCTGTAACAGAACCTGTTTCATTAGGGCCTGTAACTGAACCTGTTTCTGTTTCATTAGGGCCTGTAACTGAACCTGTTTCATTAGGGCCTGTAACAGAACCTGTTTCATTAGGGCCTGTAACTGAACCTGTTTCATTAGGGCCTGTAACTGAACCTGTTTCATTTGGGGCCTGTAACTGAACCTGTTTCATTAGGGCCTGTAACTGAACCTGTTTCATTAGGGCCTGTAACAGAACCTGTTTCATTAGGGCCTGTACCTGAACCTGTTTCTGTTTCATTAGGGCCTGTAACTGAACCTGTTTCATTAGGGCCTGTAACAGAACCTGTTTCATTAGGGCCTGTAACTGAACCTGTTTCATTAGGGGCCTGTAACTGAACCGGTTTCATTATGGGGCCTGTAACTGAACCTGTTTCATTAGGGCCTGTAACTGAACCTGTTTCATTAGGGCCTGTAACTGAACCTGTTTCATTAGGGCCTGTAACTGAACCTGTTTCATTAGGGCCTGTAACTGAACCTGTTTCTGTTTCATTAGGGCCTGTAACTGAACCTGTTTCATTAGAGCCTGTAACAGAACCTGTTTCATTAGGGCCTGTAACTGAACCTGTTTCATTAGGGCCTGTAACTGAACCTGTTTCATTAGGGCCTGTAACTGAACCTGTTTCATTAGGGCCTGTAAGGGCCTGAACCTGTTTCATTAGGGCCTGTAACTGAACCTGTTTCATTAGGGCCTGTAACTCCTGTTTCATTAGGGCCTGTAACTGAACCTGTTTCATTAGGGCCTGTAACTGAACCTGTTTCATTAGGGCCTGTAACTGAACCTGTTTCATTAGGGCCTGTAACTTGAACCTGTTTCATTAGGGCCTGTAACTGAACCTGTTTCTGTTTCATTAGGGCCTGTAACTGAACCTGTTTCATTAGGGCCTGTAACTGAACCTGTTTCAGTTTCATTAGGGCCTGTAACTGAACCTGTTTCATTAGGGCCTGTAACTGAACCTGTTTCTGTTTCATTAGGGCCTGTAACTGAACCTGTTTCATTGGGGCCTGTAACTGAACCTGTTTCATTAGGGCCTGTAACTGAACCTGTTTCATTAGGGCCTGTAACTGAACCTGTTTCATTAGGGACTGTACCATGAACCTGTTTCATTAGGGCCTGTAACTGAACCTGTTTCTGTTTCATTAGGTCCTGTAACTGAACCTGTTTGATAGGGCCTGTAACTGAACCTGTTTCTGTTTCATTAGGGCCTGTAACTGAATCTGTTTATTTGGGGCCTGTAACTGAACCTGTTTCTGTTTCATTAGGGCCTGTAACTGAACCTGTTTCATTAGGGCCTGTAACAGAACCTGTTTCATTAGGGCCTGTAACTGAACCTGTTTCATTAGGGCCTGTAACTGAACCTGTTTCATTAGGGCCTGTAACAGAACCTGTTTCATTAGGGCCTGTAACTGAACCTGTTTCATTAGGGCCTGTAACTGAACCTGTTTATTTGGGGCCTGTAACTGAACCTGTTTCTGTTTCATTAGGGCCTGTAACTGAACCTGTTTCATTAGGGCCTGTAACAGAACCTGTTTCATTAGGGCCTGTAACTGAACCTGTTTCTGTTTCATTAGGGCCTGTAACTGAACCTGTTTCATTAGGGCCTGTAACAGAACCTGTTTCATTAGGGCCTGTAACTGAACCTCTTTTCATTGGGGCCTGTAACTGAACCGGTTTCATTATGGCCTGTAACTGAACCTGTTTCATTAGGGCCTGTAACTGAACCTGTTTCATTGGGGCCTGTAACTGAACCTGTTTCATTAGGGCCTGTAACTGAACCTGTTTCATTAGGGCCTGTAACTGAACCTGTTTCTGTTTCATTAGGGCCTGTAACTGAACCTGTTTCATTAGAGCCTGTAACTGAACCTGTTTCATTAGGGCCTGTAACTGAACCTGATTCATTAGGGCCTGTAACTGAACCTGTTTCATTAGGGCCTGTAACTGAACCTGTTACATTAGGGACTGTAACTGCACCTGTTTCATTAGGGCCTGTAACTGAACCTGTTTCATTAGGGCCTGTAACTGAACCTGTTTCATTAGGGCCTGTAACTTGAACCTGTTTCATTAGGGCCTGTAACTGAACCTGTTTCATTAGGGCCTGTAACTTGAACCTGTTTCATTAGGGCCTGTAACTGAACCTGTTTCATTAGGGCCTGTAACTTGAACCTGTTTCATTAGGGCCTGTAACTGAACCTGTTTCTGTTTCATTAGGGCCTGTAACTGAACCTGTTTCATTAGGGCCTGTAACTGAACCTGTTTCAGTTTCATTAGGGCCTGTAACTGAACCTGTTTCATTAGGGCCTGTAACTGAACCTGTTTCTGTTTCATTAGGGCCTGTAACTGAACCTGTTTCATTGGGGCCTGTAACTGAACCTGTTTCATTAGGGCCTGTAACTGAACCTGTTTCATTAGGGCCTGTAACTGAACCTGTTTCATTAGGGACTGTAACATGAACCTGTTTCATTAGGGCCTGTAACTGAACCTGTTTCTGTTTCATTAGGTCCTGTAACTGAACCTGTTTGATTAGGGCCTGTAACTGAACCTGTTTCTGTTTCATTAGGGCCTGTAACTGAACCTGTTTCATTAGGGCATGTAACATAACCTGTTTCATTAGGGCCTGTAACTGAACCTGTTTCTGTTTCATTAGGGCCTGTAACTGAACCTGTTTCATTAGGGCCTGTAACAGAACCTGTTTCATTAGGGCCTGTAACTGAACCTATTTCATTGGGGCCTGTAACTGAACCGGTTTCATTATGGCCTGTAACTGAACCTGTTTCATTGGGGCCTGTAACTGAACCTGTTTCATTAGGGCCTGTAACTGAACCTGTTTCATTAGGGCCTGTAACTGAACCTGTTTCATTGGGGCCTGTAACTGAACCTGTTTCATTAGGGCCTGTAACTGAACCTGTTTCATTCGGGCCTGTAACTGAACCTGTTTCTGTTTCATTAGGGCCTGTAACTGAACCTGTTTCATTAGGGCCTGTAACTGAACCTGTTTCTGTTTCATTAGGGCCTGTAACTGAACCTGTTTCATTAGGGCCTGTAACTGAACCTGTTTCATTAGGGCCTGTAACTTGAACCTGTTTCATTAGGGCCTGTAACTGAACCTGTTTCTGTTTCATTAGAGCCTGTAACTGAACCTGTTTCATTAGGGCCTGTAACATAACCTGTTTCATTAGGGCCTGTAACTGAACCTGTTTCATTAGGGCCTGTAACTGAACCTGTTTCATTGGGGCCTGTAACTGAACCTGTTTCATTAGGGCCTGTAACTGAACCTGTTTCATTAGGGCCTGTAACTGAACCTGTTTCATTAGGGCCTGTAACTGAACCTGTTTCATTAGGGCCTGTAACTGAACCTGTTTCATTGGGGCCTGTAACTGAACCTGTTTCATTAGGGACTGTAACTGAACCTGTTTCATTAGGGCCTGTAACTGAACCTGTTTCTGTTTCATTAGGGCCTGTAACTGAACCTGTTTGATTAGGGCCTGTAACTGAACCTGTTTCTGTTTCATTAGGGCCTGTAACTGAACCTGTTTCATTAGGGCCTGTAACAGAACCTGTTTCATTAGGGCCTGTAACTGAACCTGTTTCTGTTTCATTAGGGCCTGTAACTGAACCTGTTTCATTAGGGCCTGTAACAGAACCTGTTTCATTAGGGCCTGTAACTGAACCTCTTTCATTGGGGCCTGTAACTGAACCGGTTTCATTATGGCCTGTAACTGAACCTGTTTCATTGGGGCCTGTAACTGAACCTGTTTCATTAGGGCCTGTAACTGAACCTGTTTCATTCGGGCCTGTAACTGAACCTGTTTCTGTTTCATTAGGGCCTGTAACTGAACCTGTTTCATTAGGGCCTGTAACTGAACCTGTTTCATTAGGGCCTGTAACTTGAACCTGTTTCATTAGGGCCTGTAACTGAACCTGTTTCATTAGGCCTGTAACTGAACCTGTTTCTTTGGGGCCTGTAACTGAACCTGTTTCATTAGGGAATGTAACTGAACCTGTTTCATTGGGGCCTGTAACTGAACCTGTTTCATTAGGGCCTGTAACTGAACCTGTTTCATTAGGGCCTGTAACTGAACCTGTTTCTGTTTCATTAGGGCCTGTAACTGAACCTGTTTCATTACGGACTGTAACAGAACCTGTTTCATTAGGGCCTGTAACTGAACCTGTTTCATTAGGGCCTGTAACTGAACCTGTTTCATTGGGGCCTGTAACTGAACCTGTTTCATTAGGGCCTGTAACTGAACCTGTTTCATTAGGGCCTGTAACTGAACCTGTTTCATTAGGGCCTGTAACTGAACCTGTTTCATTAGGGCCTGTAACTGAACCTGTTTCATTGGGGCCTGTAACTGAACCTGTTTCATTAGGGACTGTAACTTGAACCTGTTTCATTAGGGCCTGTAACTGAACCTGTTTCTGTTTCATTAGGGCCTGTAACTGAACCTGTTTGATTAGGGCCTGTAACTGAACCTGTTTCTGTTTCATTAGGGCCTGTAACTGAACCTGTTTCATTAGGGCCTGTAACAGAACCTGTTTCATTAGGGCCTGTAACTGAACCTGTTTCTGTTTCATTAGGGCCTGTAACTGAACCTGTTTCATTAGGGCCTGTAACAGAACCTGTTTCATTAGGGCCTGTAACTGAACCTCTTTCATTGGGGCCTGTAACTGAACCGGTTTCATTATGGCCTGTAACTGAACCTGTTTCATTGGGGCCTGTAACTGAACCTGTTTCTGTTTCATTAGGGCCTGTAACTGAACCTGTTTCATTAGGGCCTGTAACTGAACCTGTTTCATTAGGGCCTGTAACTTGAACCTGTTTCATTAGGGCCTGTAACTGAACCTGTTTCATTAGGCCTGTAACTGAACCTGTTTCTTTGGGGCCTGTAACTGAACCTGTTTCATTAGGGAATGTAACTGAACCTGTTTCATTGGGGCCTGTAACTGAACCTGTTTCATTAGGGCCTGTAACTGAACCTGTTTCATTAGGGCCTGTAACTGAACCTGTTTCTGTTTCATTAGGGCCTGTAACTGAACCTGTTTCATTACGGACTGTAACAGAACCTGTTTCATTAGGGCCTGTAACTGAACCTGTTTCATTAGGGCCTGTAACTGAACCTGTTTCTGTTTCATTAGGGCCTGTAACTGAACCTGTTTCATTAGGGCCTGTAACTGAACCTGTTTCTGTTTCATTAGGGCCTGTAACTGAACCTGTTTCATTAGGGCCTGTAACTGAACCTGTTTCATTAGGGCCTGTAACTTGAACCTGTTTCATTAGGGCCTGTAACTGAACCTGTTTCATTAGGCCTGTAACTGAACCTGTTTCTTTGGGGCCTGTAACTGAACCTGTTTCATTAGGGCCTGTAACTGAACCTGTTTCATTGGGGCCTGTAACTGAACCTGTTTCATTAGGGCCTGTAACTGAACCTGTTTCATTAGGGCCTGTAACTGAACCTGTTTCTGTTTCATTAGGGCCTGTAACTGAACCTGTTTCATTACGGCCTGTAACAGAACCTGTTTCATTAGGGCCTGTAACTGAACCTGTTTCATTAGGGCCTGTAACTGAACCTGTTTCTGTTTCATTAGGGCCTGTAACTGAACCTGTTTCATTAGGGCCTGTAACTGAACCTGTTTCATTAGGGCCTGTAACTTGAACCTGTTTCATTAGGGCCTGTAACTGAACCTGTTTCATTAGGCCTGTAACTGAACCTGTTTCTTTGGGGCCTGCAACTGAACCTGTTTCATTAGGGCCTGTATCTGAACCTGTTTCATTAGGGCCTGTAACTGAACCTGTTTCATTAGGGCCTGTAACTGAACCTGTTTCTTTGGGGCCAGTAACTGAACCTGTTTCATTAGGGCCTGTAACTGAACCTGTTTCTGTTTCATTAGGGCCTGTAACTGTTTCTGTTTCATTAGGGCCTGTAACTGAACCTGTTTCATTAGGGCCTGTAACTTGAACCTGTTTCATTAGGGCCTGTAACTGAACCTGTTTCATTAGGCCTGTAACTGAACCTGTATCTGTTTCATTGGGGCCTGTAACTGAACCTGTTTCTGTTTCATTGGGGCCTGTAACTGAACCTGTTTCTGTTTCATTAGGGCCTGTATCTGAACCTGTTTCATTAGGGCCTATAACTGAACCTGTTTCTTTGGGGCCTGTATCTGAACCTGTTTCATTGGGGCCTGTAACTTAACCTGTATCTGTTTCATTGGGGCCTGTAACTGAACCTGTTTCTGTTTCATTGGGTCCTGTAACTGAACCTGTTTCTGTTTCATTAGGGCCTGTAACTGAACCTGTTTCATTAGGGCCTGTCACTGAACCTGTTTCATTAGGGCCTGTCACTGAACCTGTTTTATTAGGGCCTGTATCTGAACCTGCTTCATTATGGCCTGTAACTGAACCGGTTACATTAGGGCCTGTAACTGAACCTGTTTCATTAGGGCCTGTAATTGAACCTGTTTCATTAGGGCCTGTATCTGAACCTGTTTCATTAGGGCCTGTAACTGAACCTGTTACATTAGGGCCTGTAACTGAACCTGTTTCATTGGGGCCTGTAACTGAACCTGTTTCATTAGTGTAACTGAACCTGTTTCATTAGGGCCTGTAACTGCACCTGTTTCATTAGGGCCTGTAACTGAACCTGTTTCATTAGGGCCTGTAACTGAACCTGTTTCATTAGGGCCTGTAACTGAACCTGTTTCATTAGGGCCTGTAACTGAACCTGTTTCTGTTTCATTAGGGCCTGTAACTGAACCTGTTTGATTAGGGCCTGTAACTGAACCTGTTTCATTAGGGCCTGTAACTGAACCTGTTTCATTAGGGCCTGTAACAGAACCTGTTTCATTAGGGCCTGTACCTGAACCTGTTTCTGTTTCATTAGGGCCTGTAACTGAACCTCTTTCATTGGGGCCTGTAACTGAACCGGTTTCATTATGGCCTGTAACTGAACCTGTTTCATTGGGGCCTGTAACTGAACCTGTTTCATTAGGGCCTGTAACTGAACCTGTTTCATTAGGGCCTGTAACTGAACCTGTTTCATTAGGGCCTGTAACTGAACCTGTTTCATTAGGCCTGTAACTGAACCTGTTTCTTTGGGGCCTGTAACTGAACCTGTTTCATTAGGGCCTGTATCTGAACCTGTTTCATTAGGGCCTATAACTGAACCTGTTTCTTTGGGGCCTGTAACTGAACCTGTTTCATTAGGGCCTGTAACTGAACCTGTTTCTGTTTCATTAGGGCCTGTAACTGAACCTGTTGCATTACGGCCTGTAACAGAACCTGTTTCATTAGGGCCTGTATCTGAACCTGTTTCATTGGGGCCTGTAACTGAACCTGTATCTGTTTCATTGGGGCCTGTAACTGAACCTGTTTCTGTTTCATTGGGGCCTGTAACTGAACCTGTTTCATTGGGGCCTGTAACTGAACCTGTTTCATTAGGGCCTGTAACTGAACCTGTTTCATTAGGGCCTGTAACTGAACCTGTTTCATTAGGGCCTGTAACTGAACCTGTTTCTGTTTCATTGGGTCCTGTAACTGAACCTGTTTCTGTTTCATTGGGGCCTGTAACTGAACCTGTTTCTGTTTCATTAGGGCCTGTATCTGAACCTGTTTCATTAGGGCCTATAACTGAACCTGTTTCTTTGGGGCCTGTAACTGAACCTGTTTCATTAGGGCCTGTATCTGAACCTGTTTCATTAGGGCCTGTAACTGAACCGGTTACAGTAGGGCCTGTAACTGAACCTGTTTCATTAGGGCCTGTAACTGAACCTGTTTCATTAGGGCCTGTAACTGAACCTGTTTCTTTGGGGCCAGTAACTGAACCTGTTTCATTAGGGCCTGTAACTGAACCTGTTTCTGTTTCATTAGGGCCTGTAACTGAACCTGTTTCATTAGGGCCTGTAACTGAACCTGTTTCATTAGGGCCTGTAACTGAACCTGTTTCATTAGGGCCTGTAACTGAACCTGTTTCATTAGGCCTGTAACTCAACCTGTATCTGTTTCATTGGGGCCTGTAACTGAACCTGTTTCTGTTTCATTGGGGCCTGTAACTGAACCTGTTTCTGTTTCATTAGGGCCTGTATCTGAACCTGTTTCATTAGGGCCTATAACTGAACCTGTTTCTTTGGGGCCTGTAACTGAACCTGTTTCATTAGGGCCTGTAACTGAACCTCTTTCATTAGGGCCTGTAACTGAACCTGTTTCATTAGGGCCTGTATCTGAACCTGTTTCATTGGGGCCTGTAACTGAACCTGTATCTGTTTCATTGGGGCCTGTAACTGAACCTGTTTCTGTTTCATTGGGGCCTGTAACTGAACCTGTTTCATTGGGGCCTGTAACTGAACCTGTTTCATTAGGGCCTGTAACTGAACCTGTTTCATTAGGGCCTGTAACTGAACCTGTTTCATTAGGGCCTGTAACTGAACCTGTTTCTGTTTCATTGGGTCCTGTAACTGAACCTGTTTCTGTTTCATTAGGGCCTGTAACTGAACCTGTTTCATTAGGGCCTGTCACTGAACCTGTTTCATTAGGGCCTGTAACTGAACCTGTTTCATTAGGGCCTGTAACTGAACCGGTTTCATTAGGGCCTGTAACTGAACCTGTTTCATTAGGGCCTGTAACTGAACCTGTTTCATTAGGGCCTGTAACTGAACCTGTTTCATTAGGCCTGTAACTGAACCTGTTTCATTAGGGCCTGTAACTGAACCTGTTTCTGTTTCATTAGGGCCTGTAACTGAACCTGTTTTGGGGCCTGTAACATTTTCAGGGCCTGTAACTGAACCTGTTTCATTAGGGCCTGTAACTGAACCTGTTTCATTAGGGCCTGTAACTGAACCTGTTTCATTAGGGCCTGTAACTGTAATTGGGGCCTGTAACTGAACCTGTTTCTGTTTCATTGGGGCCTGTAACTGAACCTGTTTCTGTTTCATTAGGGCCTGTATCTGAACCTGTTTCATTAGGGCCTATAACTGAACCTGTTTCTTTGGGGCCTGTAACTGAACCTGTTTCATTAGGGCCTGTAACTGAACCTGTTTCATTAGGGCCTGTAACTGAACCTGTTTCATTAGGGCCTGTAACTGAACCTGTTTCTTTGGGGCCTGTAACTGAACCTGTATCTGTTTCATTGGGGCCTGTAACTGAACCTGTTTCATTAGGGCCTGTAACTGAACCTGTTTCATTGGGGCCTGTAACTGAACCTGTTTCATTAGGGCCTGTAACTGAACCTGTTTCATTAGGGCCTGTAACTGAACCTGTTTCATTAGGGCCTGTAACTGAACCTGTTTCTGTTTCATTGGGTCCTGTAACTGAACCTGTTTCTGTTTCATTAGGGCCTGTAACTGAACCTGTTTCATTAGGGCCTGTCACTGAACCTGTTTCATTAGGGCCTGTATCTGAACCTGCTTCATTAGGGCCTGTAACTGAACCGGTTACATTAGGGCCTGTAACTGAACCTGTTTCATTAGGGCCTGTAATTGAACCTGTTTCATTAGGGCCTGTATCTGAACCTGTTTCATTAGGGCCTGTAACTGAACCTGTTACATTAGGGCCTGTAACTGAACCTGTTTCATTGGGGCCTGTAACTGAACCTGTTTCATTAGGGCCTGTAACTGAACCTGTTTCATTAGGGCCTGTAACTGAACCTGTTTCATTAGGGCCTGTAACTGAACCTGTTTCATTAGGGCCTGTAACTGAACCTGTTTCATTAGGGCCTGTAACTGAACCTGTTTCATTAGGGCCTGTAACTGAACCTGTTTCTGTTTCATTGGGGCCTGTAACTGAACCTGTTTCTGTTTCATTAGGGCCTGTAACTGAACCTGTTTCATTAGGGCCTGTAACTGAACCTGTTTCATTAGGGCCTGTAACTGAACCTGTTTCTTTGGGGCCAGTAACTGAACCTGTTTCATTAGGGCCTGTAACTGAACCTGTTTCTGTTTCATTAGGGCCTGTAACTGAACCTGTTTCATTAGGGCCTGTAACTGAACCTGTTTCATTAGGGCATGTAACTTGAACCTGTTTCATTAGGGCCTGTAACTGAACCTGTTTCATTAGGCCTGTAACTCAACCTGTATCTGTTTCATTGGGGCCTGTAACTGAACCTGTTTCTGTTTCATTGGGGCCTGTAACTGAACCTGTTTCTGTTTCATTAGGGCCTGTATCTGAACCTGTTTCATTAGGGCCTATAACTGAACCTGTTTCTTTGGGGCCTGTAACTGAACCTGTTTCATTAGGGCCTGTAACTGAACCTCTTTCATTAGGGCCTGTATCTGAACCTGTTTCATTAGGGCCTGTATCTGAACCTGTTTCATTGGGGCCTGTAACTGAACCTGTATCTGTTTCATTGGGGCCTGTAACTGAACCTGTTTCTGTTTCATTGGGGCCTGTAACTGAACCTGTTTCATTGGGGCCTGTAACTGAACCTGTTTCATTAGGGCCTGTAACTGAACCTGTTTCATTAGGGCCTGTAACTGAACCTGTTTCATTAGGGCCTGTAACTGAACCTGTTTCTGTTTCATTGGGTCCTGTAACTGAACCTGTTTCTGTTTCATTAGGGCCTGTAACTGAACCTGTTTCATTAGGGCCTGTCACTGAACCTGTTTCATTAGGGCCTGTATCTGAACCTGTTTCATTAGGGCCTGTAACTGAACCGGTTACATTAGGGCCTGTAACTGAACCTGTTTCATTAGGGCCTGTAACTGAACCTGTTTCATTAGGGCCTGTAACTGAACCTGTTTCATTAGGGCCTGTAACTGAACCTGTTTCATTAGGGCCTGTAACTGAACCTGTTTCATTAGGGCCTGTAACTGAACCTGTTTCATTAGGGCCTGTAACTGAACCTGTTTCATTAGGGCCTGTAACTGAACCTGTTTCATTAGGGCCTGTAACTGAACCTGTTTCTGAACCTGTTTCATTAGGCCTGTAACTCAACCTGTATCTGTTTCATTGGGGCCTGTAACTGAACCTGTTTCTGTTTCATTGGGGCCTGTAACTGAACCTGTTTCTGTTTCATTAGGGCCTGTATCTGAACCTGTTTCATTAGGGCCTATAACTGAACCTGTTTCTTTGGGGCCTGTAACTGAACCTGTTTCATTAGGGCCTGTAACTGAACCTCTTTCATTAGGGCCTGTATCTGAACCTGTTTCATTAGGGCCTGTATCTGAACCTGTTTCATTGGGGCCTGTAACTGAACCTGTTTCATTGGGGCCTGTAACTGAACCTGTTTCATTAGGGCCTGTAACTGAACCTGTTTCATTGGGGCCTGTAACTGAACCTGTTTCATTAGGGCCTGTATCTGAACCTGTTTCATTAGGGCCTGTATCTGAACCTGTTTCATTGGGGCCTGTAACTGAACCTGTTTCTGTTTCATTGGGTCCTGTAACTGAACCTGTTTCTGTTTCATTAGGGCCTGTAACTGAACCTGTTTCATTAGGGCCTGTCACTGAACCTGTTTCATTAGGGCCTGCAACTGAACCGGTTACATTAGGGCCTGTAACTGAACCTGTTTCATTAGGGCCTGTAATTGAACCTGTTTCATTAGGGCCTGTATCTGAACCTGTTTCATTAGGGCCTGTATCTGAACCTGTTTCATTAGGGCCTGTAACTGAACCTGTTACATTAGGGCCTGTAACTGAACCTGTTTCATTGGGGCCTGTAACTGAACCTGTTTCATTAGGGCCTGTAACTGAACCTGTTTCATTAGGGCCTGTAACTGAACCTGTTTCATTAGGGCCTGTAACTGAACCTGTTTCATTAGGGCCTGTAACTGAACCTGTTTCATTAGGGCCTGTAACTGAACCTGTTTCTGTTTCATTAGGGCCTGTAACTGAACCTGTTTCTGTTTCATTGGGGCCTGTAACTGAACCTGTTTCTGTTTCATTAGGGCCTGTATCTGAACCTGTTTCATTAGGGCCTATAACTGAACCTGTTTCTTTGGGGCCTGTAACTGAACCTGTTTCATTAGGGCCTGTAACTGAACCTCTTTCATTAGGGCCTGTATCTGAACCTGTTTCATTGGGGCCTGTAACTGAACCTGTATCTGTTTCATTGGGGCCTGTAACTGAACCTGTTTCTGTTTCATTGGGGCCTGTAACTGAACCTGTTTCATTGGGGCCTGTAACTGAACCTGTTTCATTAGGGCCTGTAACTGAACCTGTTTCATTAGGGCCTGTAACTGAACCTGTTTCATTAGGGCCTGTAACTGAACCTGTTTCTGTTTCATTGGGTCCTGTAACTGAACCTGTTTCTGTTTCATTAGGGCCTGTAACTGAACCTGTTTCATTAGGGCCTGTCACTGAACCTGTTTCATTAGGGCCTGTATCTGAACCTGTTTCATTAGGGCCTGTAACTGAACCGGTTACATTAGGGCCTGTAACTGAACCTGTTTCATTAGGGCCTGTAACTGAACCTGTTTCATTAGGGCCTGTAATTGAACTGAACCTGTTTCATTAGGGCCTGTAACTGAACCTGTTACATTAGGGCCTGTAACTGAACCTGTTTCATTGGGGCCTGTAACTGAACCTGTTTCATTAGGGCCTGTAACTGAACCTGTTTCATTAGGGCCTGTAACTGAACCTGTTTCATTAGGGCCTGTAACTGAACCTGTTTCATTAGGGCCTGTAACTGAACCTGTTTGATTAGGGCCTGTAACTGAACCTGTTTCTGTTTCATTAGGGCCTGTAACTGAACCTGTTTCTGTTTCATTGGGTCCTGTAACTGAACCTGTTTCTGTTTCATTAGGGCCTGTAACTGAACCTGTTTAATTAGGGCCTGTCACTGAACCTGTTTCATTAGGGCCTGTATCTGAACCTGCTTCATTAGGGCCTGTAACTGAACCGGTTACATTAGGGCCTGTAACTGAACCTGTTTCATTAGGGCCTGTAATTGAACCTGTTTCATTAGGGCCTGTATCTGAACCTGTTACATTAGGGCCTGTAACTGAACCTGTTTCATTGGGGCCTGTAACTGAACCTGTTTCATTAGGGCCTGTAACTGAACCTGTTTCATTAGGGCCTGTAACTGAACCTGTTTCATTAGGGCCTGTAACTGAACCTGTTTCATTAGGGCCTGTAACTGAACCTGTTTCATTAGGGCCTGTAACTGAACCTGTTTCTGTTTCATTAGGGCCTGTAACTGAACCTGTTTCATTAGGGCCTGTAACTGAACCTGTTTCATTAGGGCCTGTATCTGAACCTGCTTCATTAGGGCCTGTAACTGAACCTGTTTCATTAGGGCCTGTAACAGAACCTGTTTCATTAGGGCCTGTAACTGAACCTGTTTCTGTTTCATTAGGGCCTGTAACTGAACCTGTTTCATTAGGGCCTGTAAGAGAACCTGTTTCATTAGGGCCTGTAACTGAACCTGTTTCATTGGGGCCTGTAACTGAACCGGTTTCATTATGGCCTGTAACTGAACCTGTTTCATTGGGGCCTGTAACTGAACCTGTTTCATTAGGGCCTGTAACTGAACCTGTTTCATTAGGGCCTGTAACTGAACCTGTTTCATTAGGGCCTGTAACTGAACCTGTTTCATTAGGGCCTGTAACTGAACCTGTTTCTGTTTCATTGGGTCCTGTAACTGAACCTGTTTCTGTTTCATTAGGGCCTGTAACTGAACCTGTTTCATTAGGGCCTGTCACTGAACCTGTTTCATTAGGGCCTGTATCTGAACCTGCTTCATTAGGGCCTGTAACTGAACCGGTTACATTAGGGCCTGTAACTGAACCTGTTTCATTAGGGCCTGTAATTGAACCTGTTTCATTAGGGCCTGTATCTGAACCTGTTACATTAGGGCCTGTAACTGAACCTGTTTCATTGGGGCCTGTAACTGAACCTGTTTCATTAGGGCCTGTAACTGAACCTGTTTCATTAGGGCCTGTAACTGAACCTGTTTCATTAGGGCCTGTAACTGAACCTGTTTCATTAGGGCCTGTAACTGAACCTGTTTCATTAGGGCCTGTAACTGAACCTGTTTCTGTTTCATTAGGGCCTGTAACTGAACCTGTTTGATTAGGGCCTGTAACTGAACCTGTTTCATAGGGCCTGTATCTGAACCTGCTTCATTAGGGCCTGTAACTGAACCTGTTTCATTAGGGCCTGTAACTGAACCTGTTTCTGTTTCATTAGGGCCTGTAACTGAACCTGTTTCTGTTTCATTGGGTCCTGTAACTGAACCTGTTTCTGTTTCATTAGGGCCTGTAACTGAACCTGTTTCATTAGGGCCTGTCACTGAAACTGTTTCATTAGGGCCTGTATCTGAACCTGCTTCATTAGGGGCCTGTAACTGAACCTGTTTCATTAGGGGCCTGTAACTGAACCTGTTTCATTAGGGCCTGTAATTGAACCTGTTTCATTAGGGCCTGTAACTGAACCTGTTACATTAGGGCCTGTAACTGAACCTGTTTCATTGGGGCCTGTAACTGAACCTGTTTCATTAGGGGCCTGTATACTGAACTGAACCTGTTTCATTAGGGCCTGTAACTGAACCTGTTTCATTAGGGCCTGTAACTGAACCTGTTTCATTAGGGCCTGTAACTGAACCTGTTTCATTAGGGCCTGTAACTGAACCTGTTTCTGTTTCATTAGGGCCTGTAACTGAACCTGTTTGATTAGGGCCTGTAACTGAACCTGTTTCATAGGGCCTGTATCTGAACCTGCTTCATTAGGGCCTGTAACTGAACCTGTTTCATTAGGGCCTGTAACAGAACCTGTTTCATTAGGGCCTGTACCTGAACCTGTTTCTGTTTCATTAGGGCCTGTAACTGAACCTGTTTCATTAGGGCCTGTAAGAGAACCTGTTTCATTAGGGCCTGTAACTGAACCTCTTTCATTGGGGCCTGTAACTGAACCGGTTTCATTATGGCCTGTAACTGAACCTGTTTCATTGGGGCCTGTAACTGAACCTGTTTCATTAGGGCCTGTAACTGAACCTGTTTCATTAGGGCCTGTAACTGAACCTGTTTCATTAGGGCCTGTAACTGAACCTGTTTCATTAGGGCCTGTAACTGAACCTGTTTCTGTTTCATTGGGTCCTGTAACTGAACCTGTTTCTGTTTCATTAGGGCCTGTAACTGAACCTGTTTCATTAGGGCCTGTCACTGAACCTGTTTCATTAGGGCCTGTATCTGAACCTGTTTCATTAGGGCCTGTAACTGAACCGGTTACATTAGGGCCTGTAACTGAACCTGTTTCATTAGGGCCTGTAATTGAACCTGTTTCATTAGGGCCTGTAACTGAACCTGTTTCATTAGGGCCTGTAACTGAACCTGTTTCATTGGGGCCTGTAACTGAACCTGTTTCATTAGGGCCTGTAACTGAACCTGTTTCATTAGGGCCTGTAACTGAACCTGTTTCATTAGGGCCTGTAACTGAACCTGTTTCATTAGGGCCTGTAACTGAACCTGTTTCATTAGGGCCTGTAACTGAACCTGTTGTCTGTTTCATTAGGGCCTGTAACTGAACCTGTTTCATTAGGGCCTGTAAACGAACAGCATCTAGTAGAACCCTGTTTCATTAGGGCCTGTAACTGAACCTGTAACTGTTTCATTGGGGCCTGTAACTGAACCTGTTTCATTAGGGCCTGTAACTGAACCTGTTTCATTGGGGGCCTGTAACTGAACCTGTTTCATTAGGGCCTGTAACTGAACCTGTTTCATTAGGGCCTGTAACTGAACCTGTTTCATTAGGGCCTGTAACTGAACCTGTTTCATTAGGCCTTCATTGGGGCCTGTAACTGAACCTGTTTCATTGGGGCCTGTAACTGAACCTGTTTCTTTTCATTGGGGCCTGTAACTGAACCTGTTTCATTGGGGCCTGTAACTGAACCTGTTTCATTAGGGCCTGTAACTGAACCTGTTTCATTAGGGCCTGTAACTGAACCTGTTTCATTAGGGCCTGTAACTGAACCTGTTTCTGTTTCATTGGGTCCTGTAACTGAACCTGTTTCTGTTTCATTAGGGCCTGTAACTGAACCTGTTTCATTAGGGCCTGTAACTGAACCTGTTTCATTAGGGCCTGTATCTGAACCTGTTTCATTAGGGCCTGTAACTGAACCTGTTTCATTAGGGCCTGTAACTGAACCTGTTTCATTAGGGCCTGTAACTGAACCTGTTTCATTAGGGCCTGTAACTGAACCTGTTTCATTAGGGCCTGTAACTGAACCTGTTTCATTAGGGCCTGTAACTGAACCTGTTTCATTGGGGCCTGTAACTGAACCTGTTTCATTAGGGCCTGTAACTGAACCTGTTTCATTAGGGCCTGTAACTGAACCTGTTTCATTAGGGCCTGTAACTGAACCTGTTTCATTAGGGCCTGTAACTGAACCTGTTTCATTAGGGCCTGTAACTGAACCTGTTTCTGTTTCATTAGGGCCTGTAACTGAACCTGTTTCATTAGGGCCTGTAACTGAACCTGTTTCATTAGGGCCTGTAACTGAACCTGTTTCATTAGGGCCTGTAACTGAACCTGTTTCATTAGGGCCTGTAACTGAACCTGTTTCATTAGGGCCTGTAACTGAACCTGTTTCATTTCATTAGGGCCTGTAACTGAACCTGTTTCATTGGGGCCTGTAACTGAACCTGTTTCATTAGGGCCTGTAACTGAACCTGTTTCATTCGGGCCTGTAACTGAACCTGTTTCATTAGGCCTGTAACTGAACCTTTTTCTTTGGGGCCTGTAACTGAACCTGTTTCATTAGGGCCTGTAACTGAACCTGTTTCATTAGGGCCTGTAACTGAACCTGTTTCATTAGGGCCTGTAACTGAACCTGTTTCTTAGGCCTGTTTGTATCTGAACCTTTTCATTGGGGCCTGTAACTGAACCTGTTTCTGTTTCATTAGGGCCTGTAACTGAACCTGTTTCTTTTCATTAGGGCCTGTAACTGAACCTGTTTCATTAGGGCCTGTAACTGAACCTGTTTCATTAGGGCCTGTAACTGAACCTGTTTCATTAGGGCCTGTAATTGAACCTGTTTCATTAGGGCCTGTATCTGAACCTGTTTCATTAGGGCCTGTAACTGAACCTGTTACATTAGGGCCTGTAACTGAACCTGTTTCATTGGGGCCTGTAACTGAACCTGTTTCATTAGGGCCTGTAACTGAACCTGTTTCATTAGGGCCTGTAACTGAACCTGTTTCATTAGGGCCTGTAACTGAACCTGTTTCATTAGGGCCTGTAACTGAACCTGTTTCTGTTTCATTAGGGCCTGTAACTGAACCTGTTTCATTAGGGCCTGTAACTGAACCTGTTTCATTAGGGCCTGTAACTGAACCTGTTTCATTAGGGCCTGTAACTGAACCTGTTTCATTAGGGCCTGTAACTGAACCTGTTTCATTAGGGCCTGTAATTGAACCTGTTTCATTAGGGCCTGTATCTGAACCTGTTTCATTAGGGCCTGTAACTGAACCTGTTACATTAGGGCCTGTAACTGAACCTGTTTCATTGGGGCCTGTAACTGAACCTGTTTCATTAGGGCCTGTAACTGAACCTGTTTCATTAGGGCCTGTAACTGAACCTGTTTCATTAGGGCCTGTAACTGAACCTGTTTCATTAGGGCCTGTAACTGAACCTGTTTCATTAGGGCCTGTAACTGAACCTGTTTCATTAGGGCCTGTAACTGAACCTGTTTCATTAGGGCCTGTAACTGAACCTGTTTCATTAGGGCCTGTAACTGAACCTGTTTCATTGGGGCCTGTAACTGAACCTGTTTCATTAGGGCCTGTAACTGAACCTGTTTCATTAGGGCCTGTAACTGAACCTGTTTCATTAGGGCCTGTAACTGAACCTGTTTCATTAGGGCCTGTAACTGAACCTGTTTCTGTTTCATTGGGTCCTGTAACTGAACCTGTTTCTGTTTCATTAGGGCCTGTAACTGAACCTGTTTCATTAGGGCCTGTCACTGAACCTGTTTCATTAGGGCCTGTATCTGAACCTGCTTCATTAGGGCCTGTAACTGAACCTGTAAACCCTGATTAGGGCCTGTAACATTAGGGCCTGTAACTGAACCTGTTTCATTAGGGCCTGTAACTGAACCTGTTTCATTAGGGCCTGTAACTGAACCTGTTTCATTAGGGCCTGTAACTGAACCTGTTTCATTAGGGCCTGTAACTGAACCTGTTTCATTAGGGCCTGTAACTGAACCTGTTTCATTAGGGCCTGTAACTGAACCTGTTTCATTAGGGCCTGTAACTGAACCTGTTTCATTAGGGCCTGTAACTGAACCTGTTTCATTAGGGCCTGTAACTGAACCTGTTTCTGTTTCATTAGGGCCTGTAACTGAACCTGTTTGATTAGGGCCTGTAACTGAACCTGTTTCATTAGGGCCTGTAACTGAACCTGTTTCATTAGGGCCTGTAACTGAACCTGTTTCATTAGGGCCTGTAACTGAACCTGTTTCTGTTTCATTAGGGCCTGTAACTGAACCTGTTTCATTAGGCCTGTAACTGAACCTGTTTCATTAGGGCCTGTAACTGAACCTGTTTCATTAGGGCCTGTAACTGAACCTGTTTCATTAACTGGGCCTGTAACTGAACCTGTTTCATTGGGGCCTGTAACTGAACCTGTTTCATTAGGGCCTGTAACTGAACCTGTTTCATTGGGGCCTGTAACTGAACCTGTTTCATTAGGGCCTGTAACTGAACCTGTTTCATTCGGGCCTGTAACTGAACCTGTTTCATTAGGGCCTGTAACTGAACCTGTTTCATTGGGGCCTGTAACTGAACCTGTTTCATTAGGGCCTGTAACTGAACCTGTTTCATTAGGGCCTGTAACTGAACCTGTTTCATTAGGGCCTGTAACTGAACCTGTTTCATTAGGGCCTGTAACTGAACCTGTTTCATTAGGGCCTGTAACTGAACCTGTTTCATTAGGGCCTGTTTGTAACTGAACCTGTTTCATTAGGGCCTGTAACTGAACCTGTTTCATTAGGGCCTGTAACTGAACCTGTTTCATTAGTTAACTGAACCTGTTTCATTAGGGCCTGTAACTGAACCTGTTTCATTAGGGCCTGTAACTGAACCTCTTTCATTAGGGCCTGTATCTGAACCTGTTTCATTAGGGCCTGTATCTGAACCTGTTTCATTGGGGCCTGTAATTGAACCTGTTTCTGTTTCATTGGGGCCTGTAACTGAACCTGTTTCATTAGGGCCTGTAACTGAACCTGTTTCATTAGGGCCTGTAACTGAACCTGTTTCTGTTTCATTGGGTCCTGTAACTGAACCTGTTTCATTAGGCCTGTAACTGAACCTGTTTCATTGATCCTGTAACTGAACCTGTTTCATTAGGCCTGTAACTGAACCTGTTTCATTGGGTCCTGTAACTGAACCTGTTTCATTAGGCCTGTAACTGAACCTGTTTCTTTGGGGCCTGTAACTGAACCTGTTTCATTAGGGCCTGTATCTGAACCTGTTTCATTAGGGCCTATAACTGAACCTCATTAGGGCCTGTAATTTGGCCTGTAACTGAACCTGTTTCATTAGGGCCTGTAACTGAACCTGTTTCATTAGGGGCCTGTATCTGAACCTGTTTCATTAGGGCCTGTATCTGAACCTGTTTCATTAGGGCCTGTTTATTTGGGGCCTGTACTGAACCTGTTTCATTAGGGCCTGTAACTGGGGCCTGTATCTGAACCTGTTTCATTGGGGCCTGTAACTGAACCTGTATCTGTTTAATTGGGGCCTGTAACTGAACCTGTTTCATTGGGGCCTGTAACTGAACCTGTTTCATTAGGGCCTGTAACATTTAACATTTACATTTAAGTCATTTAGCTCTTTTCAAATTGGTGCATTCACCTTATGACATCCAGTGGAACAGCCACTTTACAATTGTGCATCTAAATCTTTTAAGGGGGGTTGAGAAGGATTACTTTATCCTATCCTAGGTATTCCTTAAAGAGGTGGGGTTTCAGGTGTCTCCGGAAGGTGGTGATTGACTCCGCTGTCCTGGCGTCGTGAGGGAGTTTGTTCCACCATTGGGGGGCCAGAGCAGCGAACAGTTTTGACTGGGCTGAGCGGGAACTGTACTTCCTCAGTGGTAGGGAGGCGAGCAGGCCAGAGGTGGATGAACGCAGTGCCCTTGTTTGGGTGTAGGGCCTGATCAGAGCCTGGAGGTACTGAGGTGCCGTTCCCCTCACAGCTCCGTAGGCAAGCACCATGGTCTTGTAGCGGATGCGAGCTCCAACTGGAAGCCAGTGGAGGGAGCGGAGGAGCGGGGTGACGTGAGAGAACTTGGGAAGGTTGAACACCAGACGGGCTGCGGCGTTCTGGATGAGTTGTAGGGGTTTAATGGCACAGGCAGGGAGCCCAGCCAACAGCGAGTTGCAGTAATCCAGACGGGAGATGACAAGTGCCTGGATTAGGACCTGCGCCGCTTCCTGTGTGAGGCAGGGTTGTACTCTGCGGATGTTGTAGAGCATGAACCTACATGAACGGGCCACCGCCTTGATGTTAGTTGAGAACGACAGGGTGTTGTCCAGGATCACGCCAAGGTTCTTAGCGCTCTGGGAGGAGGACACAATGGAGTTGTCAACCGTGATGGCGAGATCATGGAACGGGCAGTCCTTCCCCGGGACGAAGAGCAGCTCCGTCTTGCCGATGTTCAGCTTGAGGTGGTGATCCGTCATCCACACTGATATGTCTGCCAGACATGCAGAGATGCGATTCGCCACCTGGTCATCAGAAGGGGGAAAGGAGAAGATTAATTGTGTGTCGTCTGCATAGCAATGATAGGAGAGACCATGTGAGGTTATGACAGAGCCAAGTGACTTGGTGTATAGCGAGAATAGGAGAGGGCCTAGAACAGAGCCCTGGGGGACGCCAGTGGTGAGAGCGCGTGGTGAGGAGACAGATTCTCGCCACGCCACCTGGTAGGAGCGACCTGTCAGATAGGACGCAATCCAAGCGTGGGCCGCGCCGGAGATGCCCAACTCGGAGAGGGTGGAGAGGAGGATCTGATGGTTCACAGTATCGAAGGCAGCCGATAGGTCTAGAAGGATGAGAGCAGAGGAGAGAGAGTTAGCTTTAGCAGTGCGGAGCGCCTCCGTGATACAGAGAAGAGCAGTCTCAGTTGAATGACTAGTCTTGAAACCTGACTGATTTGGATCAAGAAGGTCATTCTGAGAGAGATAGCGGGAGAGCTGGCCAAGGACGGCACGTTCAAGAGTTTTGGAGAGAAAAGAAAGAAGGGATACTGGTCTGTAGTTGTTGACATCGGAGGGATCGAGTGTAGGTTTTTTCAGAAGGGGTGCAACTCTCGCTCTCTTGAAGACGGAAGGGACGTAGCCAGCGGTCAGGGATGAGTTGATGAGCGAGGTGAGGTAAGGGAGAAGGTCTCCGGAAATGGTCTGGAGAAGAGAGGAGGGGATAGGGTCAAGCGGGCAGGTTGTTGGGCGGCCGGCCGTCACAAGACGCGAGATTTCATCTGGAGAGAGAGGGGAGAAAGAGGTCAGAGCACAGGGTAGGGCAGTGTGAGCAGAACCAGCGGTGTCGTTTGACTTAGCAAACGAGGATCGGATGTCGTCGACCTTCTTTTCAAAATGGTTGACGAAGTCATCTGCAGAGAGGGAGGAGGGGGGGGAGGGGGAGGAGGATTCAGGAGGGAGGAGAAGGTGGCAAAGAGCTTCCTAGGGTTAGAGGCAGATGCTTGGAATTTAGACTGGTAGAAAGTGGCTTTAGCAGCAGAGACAGAAGAGGAAAATGTAGAGAGGAGGGAGTGAAAGGATGCCAGGTCCGCAGGGAGGCGAGTTTTCCTCCATTTCCGCTCGGCTGCCCGGAGCCCTGTTCTGTGAGCTCGCAATGAGTCGTCGAGCCACGGAGCGGGAGGGGAGGACCGGGCCGGCCTGGAGGATAGGGGACATAGAGAGTTAAAGGATGCAGAAAGGGAGGAGAGGAGGGTTGAGGAGGCAGGATCAGGAGATAGGTTGGAGAAGGTTTGAGCAGAGGGAAGAGATGATAGGATGGAAGAGGAGAGAGTAGCGGGGGAGAGAGCGAAGGTTGGGACGGCGCGATACCATCCGAGTAGGGGCAGTGTGGGAAGTGTTGGATGAGAGCGAGAGGGAAAAGGATACAAGGTAGTGGTCGGAGACTTGGAGGGGAGTTGCAATGAGGTTAGTGGAAGAACAGCATCTAGTAAAGATGAGGTCGAGCGTATTGCCTGCCGTGTGAGTAGGGGGGGAAGGTGAGAGGGTGAGGTCGAAAGAGGAGAGGAGTGGAAAGAAGGAGGCAGAGAGGAATGAGTCAAAGGTAGACGTGGGGAGGTTAAAGTCGCCCAGAACTGTAACTGAACCTGTTTCATTAGGGCCTGTAACTGAACCTGTTTCATTAGGGCCTGTAACTGAACCTGTTTCTGTTTCATTGGGTCCTGTAACTGAACCTGTTTCTGTTTCATTGGGGCCTGTAACTGAACCTGTTTCATTAGGGCCTGTAACTGAACCTGTTACATTAGGGCCTGTATCTGGAACCTGTTTCATTAGGGCCTGTAACTGAACCTGTTTCATTAGGGCCTGTAACTGAACCTGTTTCTTTTTCATTTGGGCATGTAACTGAACCTGTTTCTGTTTCATTGGGGCCTGTAACTGAACTTGTTTCATTAGGGCCTGTATCTGAACCTGTTTCATTAAGGCCTTTAACTGAACCTGTTTCTGTTTCATTAGGGCCTGTAACTGAACCTGTTTCATTAGGGCCTGTAACTGAACCTGTTTCATTAGGGCCTGTATCTGAACCTGTTTCATTAGGGCCTGTAACTGAACCTGTTTCATTAGGGCCTGTAACTGAACCTGTTTCATTAGGGCCTGTATCTGAACCTGTTTCATTAGGGCCTGTAACTGAACCTGTTTCATTAGGGCCTGTAACTGAACCTGTTTCTGTTTCATTGGGTCCTGTAACTGAACCTGATTCATTAGGGCCTTTAACTGAACCTGTTTCTGTTTCATTAGGGCCTGTAACTGAACCTGTTTAATTAGGGCCTGTAACTGAACCTGTTTCTGTTTCATTGGGGCCTGTAACTGAACCTGTTTCATTAGGGCCTGTATCTGAACCTGTTTCATTAGGGCCTGTAACTGAACCTGTTTCATTAGGGCCTGTATCTGAACCTGTTTCATTAGGGCCTGTAACTGAACCTGTTACATTAGGGCCTGTAACTGAACCTGTTTCATTAGGGCCTGTATCTGAACATGTTTCATTAGGGCCTGTAACTGAACCTGTTTCATTAGGGCCTATAACTGAACCTGTTACATTAGGGCCTATAACTGAACCTGTTACGTTAGGGCCTGTATCTGAACCTGTTTCATTAGGGCCTGTAACTGAACCTGTTTCATTAGGGCCTGTAACTGAACCTGTTTCATTAGGGCCTGTAACTGAACCTGTTTCATTAGGGCATGTAACTGAACCTGTTACATAAGGGCCTGTAACTGAACCTGTTTCATTAGGGCCTGTAACTGACCTGTTTCATTAGGGCCTGTAACTGAACCTGATTCATTAGGGCCTGTACCTGAACCTGTTTCATTAGGACCTGTAACTGAACCTGTTTCATTAGGGCCTGTAACTGAACCTGTTTCTGTTTCATTAGGGCCTGTAACTGAACCTGTTTCATTAGGGCCTGTAACTGAACCTGTTTCATTAGGGCCTGTAACTGAACCTGTTTCATTAGGGCCTGTATCTGAACCTGTTTCATTAGGGCCTGTAACTGAACCTGTTTCATTAGGGCCTGTAACTGAACCTGTTTCATTAGGGCCTGTATCTAAACCTGTTTCATTAGGGCCTGTAACTGAACCTGTTTCTTTTTCATTGGGGCCTGTAACTGAACCTGTTTCTTTTTCATTGGGGCCTGTATCTGAACCTGTTTCATTAGGGCCTGTACCTGAACCTGTTTCATTAGGGCCTGTAACTGAACCTGTTTCATTAGGGCCTGTAACTGACCTGTTTCATTAGGGCCTGTAACTGAACCTGATTCATTAGGGCCTGTACCTGAACATGTTTCATTAGGGACTGTAACTGAACCTGTTTCATTAGGGCCTGTAACTGAACCTGTTTCTTTTTCATTGGGGCCTGTAACTGAACCTGTTTCTGTTTCATTGGTGCCTGTAACTGAACCTGTTTCATTAGGGCCTTTAACTGAACCTGTTTCTGTTTCATTAGGGCCTGTATCTGAACCTGTTTCATTAGGACCTGTACCTGAACCTGTTTCATTAGGGCCTGTAACTGAACCTGTTTCATTAGGGCCTGTAACTGAACCTGTTTCTTTTTCATTGGGGCCTGTAACTGAACCTGTTTCTGTTTCATTGGTGCCTGTAACTGAACCTGTTTCATTAGGGTTTGTACCTGAACCTGTTTCATTAGGGCCTGTAACTGAACCTGTTTCATTAGGGCCTGTAACTGAACCTGTTTCTTTTTCATTGGGGCCTGTAACTGAACCTGTTTCATTACGGCCTGTAACTGAACCTGTTTCATTACGGCTTGTAACTGAACCTGTTTCATTAGGGCCTGTATCTGTACCTGTTTCATTAGGGCCTGTAACTGAACCTGTTTCATTAGGGCCTGTAACTTAACCTGTTTCATTAGGACCTGTAACTGAACCTGTTTCATTAGGGCCTGTAACTGAACCTGTTTCTGTTTCATTAGGGCCTGTAACTGAACCTGTTTCATTAGGGCCTGTAACTGAACCTGTTTCATTAGGGCCTGTAACTGAACCTGTTTCATTAGGGCCTGTATCTGAACCTGTTTCATTAGGGCCTGTAACTGAACCTGTTTCATTAGGGCCTGTAACTGAACCTGTTTCATTAGGGCCTGTAACTGAACCTGTTTCATTAGGGCCTGTAACTAAACCTGTTTCATTAGGGCCTGTAACTGAACCTGTTTCTTTTTCATTGGGGCCTGTAACTGAACCTGTTTCTTTTTCATTGGGGCCTGTACTGAACCTGTTTCATTAGGGCCTGTAACTGAACCTGTTTCATTAGGGCCTGTAACTGAACCTGTTTCATTAGGGCCTGTAACTGAACCTGTTTCATTAGGGCCTGTACCTGAACATGTTTCATTAGGGACTGTAACTGAACCTGTTTCATTAGGGCCTGTAACTGAACCTGTTTCTTTTTCATTGGGGCCTGTAACTGAACCTGTTTCTGTTTCATTGGTGCCTGTAACTGAACCTGTTTCATTAGGGCCTTTAACTGAACCTGTTTCTGTTTCATTAGGGCCTGTATCTGAACCTGTTTCATTAGGACCTGTACCTGAACCTGTTTCATTAGGGCCTGTAACTGAACCTGTTTCATTAGGGCCTGTAACTGAACCTGTTTCTTTTTCATTGGGGCCTGTAACTGAACCTGTTTCTGTTTCATTGGTGCCTGTAACTGAACCTGTTTCATTAGGGTTTGTACCTGAACCTGTTTCATTAGGGCCTGTAACTGAACCTGTTTCATTAGGGCCTGTAACTGAACCTGTTTCTTTTTCATTGGGGCCTGTAACTGAACCTGTTTCATTACGGCCTGTAACTGAACCTGTTTCATTACGGCTTGTAACTGAACCTGTTTCATTAGGGCCTGTATCTGTACCTGTTTCATTAGGGCCTGTAACTGAACCTGTTTCATTAGGGCCTGTAACTTAACCTGTTTCATTAGGGCTTGTAACTGAACCTGTTTCATTAGGGCCTGTATCTGAACCTGTTTCATTAGGGCCTGTATCTGAACCTGTTTCTGTTTCATTAGGGCCTGTAACAGAACCTGTTTCATTAGGGCCTGTAACTGAACCTGTTTCATTAGGGCCTGTAACTGAACCTGTTTCGTCCAGATACTCAGCTTATTTGTGTTGTGACTTTTTTTTAGGAATCAGATGTTTTTATGAATATCTATTATATAGATATAGATATAGATATATTAGATAGATATAGATAGGGATAGTATTACGCCCAGTCTACTATAGGAGAGATTTTTTGAATATTAATTTGTACAGCTGTGGACAGGTTTAGGTTATCGGGACATTATTGCGCCCAGTCTGTGTTTAAAACTATCGATTATAGAAGTGTTCCCTTTTCTGTCCATTTATACAGCTTGTGTCATCATGCAGGTTTATGGATATGGATGCAGTTTGTAGATTAGGGACACGTTTTATTTCCATGTGTAGACCACAGGAGGTCGGTGGCACATTGTCTGAAGCCATTCCATTTGCTCCGTTCCAGACATTATTATGAGCCGTTCCTCCCCGCAGAATCCGGCACTGGTGTAGACGCAACAAATCTCCATCAGATAGAGATTGGATCATCTTGATTGGATGGCGACAACCACATGTTAACGCAAGGTGAAACCAGGGCTAGAGAGAGAAGGGTTGGGAGAGAGAGAGGGGTTGGGAGAGAGAGAGGGAGAGGGAGAGAGAGAGAGATAGAGCGAGCGATAGAAATGGATACACAGAGAGACAGAGAGAGATGGAGGAGTTATAGAAAGAACGATAGAGATGGATAGACAGAGAGAGAGAGAGAGAGAGAGAGACAGAGACAGAGAGAGGGAGAGAGAGAGAGAGAGCGAGCGATAGAAATGGATACACAGAGAGACAGAGAGAGATGGAGCAGTTATAGAAAGAACGATAGAGATGGATAGACAGAGAGAGAGAGAGAGAGAGAGAGAGAGAGAGAGAGAGAGAGGGAGAGAGAGAGACAGAGAGAGGGAGAGAGAGAGAGAGAGTGAGCGATAGAAATGGATACACAGAGAGACAGAGAGAGATGGAGCAGTTATAGAAAGAACGATAGAGATGGACAGACAGAGAGAGAGAGAGAGAGAGAGACAGAGAGAGGGAGAGAGAGAGAGATAGAGCGAGAGATAGAAATGGATACAGAGAGAGATGGAACAGTTATAGAAAGAACGATAGAGATGGATAGACAGAGAGAGAGAGAGAGAGAGAGAGAGACAGAGAGAGGGAGAGAGAGAGACAGAGAGAGGGAGAGAGAGAGAGAGAGTGAGCGATAGAAATGGATACACAGAGAGACAGAGAGAGATGGAGCAGTTATAGAAAGAACGATAGAGATGGATAGACAGAGAGAGAGAGAGAGACAGAGAGAGGGAGAGAGAGAGAGAGAGAGCGAGCGATAGAAATGGATACACAGAGAGACAGAGAGAGATGGAGCAGTTATAGAAAGAACGAGAGAGAGAGAGAGAGACACTCAACCTTCGAGTACTGTAGGCCTCAGTCAAATATAGTGTACTACTTTAGGCCAGGGCCCTATAGAACCCTATTCCCTATATAGTGCACTACTTTAGGCCAGGGCCCTATAGAACCCTATTCCCTATATAGTGCACTACTTTAGGCCAGGGCCCTATAGAACCCTATTCCCTATATAGTGTACTACTTTAGGCCAGGGCCCTATAGAACCCTATTCCCTATATAGTGTACTACTTTAGGCCAGGGCCCTATAGAACCCTATTCCCTATATAGTGTACTACTTTAGGCCAGGGCCCTATAGAACCCTATTCCCTATATATAGTGCACTACTTTAGACCAGGGCCCTATAGAACCCTATTCCCTATATAGTGCACTGCTTTAGATCAGGGCCCTATAGAACCCTATTGCCTATATATTGCACTACTTTAGACCAGGGCCCTATAGAACCCTATTCCCTATATAGTGCACTACTTTAGACCAGGGCCCTATAGAACCCTATTCCCTATATAGTACACTACTTTAGACCAGGGCCCTATAGAACCCTATTCCCTATATAGTGCACTACTTTAGACCAGAGACATTTGGGATGCACACAGACATATCTGGGGGGTCTTACAACTATGGAAATAGAATCCCACGGAATGGATGAATTCTGTCCAATGAAACAACTAGGTTATTATATTTAGTTGAGTAAACAAACACCATTTCAGGAGGGGAAAATATATCACCATTTCAGGTGAAGTTATATCACCATTTCAGGAGGAGAAGTTATATCACCATTTCAGAAGGAGAAGTTATATCACCATTTCAGAAGGAGAAGTTATATCACCATTTCAGGAGGGGAAGTTATATCACCATTTCAGAAGGAGAAGTTATATCACCATTTCAGGTGAAGGTATAACACCATTTCAGGAGGAGAAGTTATATCACCATTTCAGGAGAAGTTATATCACAATTTCAGGAGGAGAAGTTATATCACAATTTCAGGTGAAGTTATATCACCATTTCAGGTGAAGTTACCCCAGAAGGAAGGAGGAAGTGAGAAGACCCAGATCTTCCTGGGATTCTCTCTGAAGAAAACTTTGAAATTACTACTGGAATCTGGGGAACACCTCCTCCACCCACTCTTCTCCTCCACCTCTTCTCCTCTCTTCTCCTCCTCTCCTCCACCTCTTCTTCTCTCCTCTCCTCCAACTATTCTCCTCTTCTCTCCGCCACCTCTCCTCCTCTCCTCCCCCTCTTCTCCTCTCCTCAAACTCTTCTTCTCTCTTCTCCTCTCCTCAAACTCTTCTTCTCTCCTATATACCTCTTCTCCTCTCCTCTCCCTATTCTTCTCTCCTCTCCTCCAACTTTTCTCTTCTCCTCTCCTCCACCTCTTCTCCTCTCCTCCACCTCTTCTCATCTCCTCATACTCTTCTTCTCTCCTCTCCACCTCTTCTCTTCTCCTCTCCTCCACCTCTTCTCCTCTCCTCCACCTCTCCTCCTCTCCTCCCCCTCTTCTCCTCTCCTCCACCTCGCCTCTTCTCCTCTCCTCCACCTCTTCTCCTCTCCTCCACCTCTTCTCCTCTCCTCCACCTCTCCTCTTCTCCTCTCCTCCACCTCTTCTCCTCTCCTCTCCTCCACCTCTTCTCCTCTCCTCCACCTCGCCTCTTCTCCTCTCCTCCACCTCTTCTCCTCTCCTCTCCTCCACCTCTTCTCCTCTCCTCCACCTCTTCTCCTCTCCTCCACCTCTCCTCTTCTCCTCTCCTCCACCTCTTCTCCTCTCCTCTCCTCCACCTCTTCTCCTCTCCTCTCCTCCACCTCTTCTCCTCTCCTCTCCTCCACCTCTTCTCCTCTCCTCTCCTCTCCTCCACCTCTTCTCATCTCTTCTCCTCCACCTCTTCTCCTCTCCTCCTCTCCTCCACCTCTTCTCATCTCTTCTCCTCCACCTCTCCTCCTCTCCTCTCCCTATTCTTCACTCCTCTCCTCCACCTCTTCTCCTCTCCTCTCCTCTCCTCCACCTCTTCTCATCTCTTCTCCTCCACCTCTTCTCCTCTCCTCCACCTCTCCTCCTCTCCTCCACCTCTTCTCATCTCTTCTCCTCCACCTCTTCTCTTCTCCTCTCCTCAAACTCTTCTTCTCTCCTCTCCACCTCTTCTCATTCTCATTTCCTCCACCTCTTCTCCTCTCCTCTCCTCCACCTCTTCTCCTCTCCTCCACCTCTCCTCCTCCTCTCCTCCACCTCTCCTCCACCTCTCCTCCTCTCCTCCACCTCTTCTGCTCTCCTCACCTCCACCTCTTCTCCTCTCCTCATCTCCACCTCTTCTCCTCTCCTCTCCTCCACCTCTTCTCCAACTCTTCTTTTCTCCTCTCCACCTCTTCTCCTCTCCTCTCCTCCACCTTTTCTCTTCTCCTCTCCTCTCCTCCACCTCTTCTCCAACTCTTCTTTTCTTCTCTCCACCTCTTCTCCTCTCCTCATCTCCAACTCTTATTTTCTCCTCTCCACCTCTTCTCCTCTCCTCTCCTCCACCTTTTCTCTTCTCCTCTCCTCTCCTCTCCTCCACCTCTTCTCCAACTCTTCTTTTCTCCTCTCCACCTCTTCTCCTCTCCTCTCCTCCACCTCTTCTCCAACTCTTCTTTTCTTCTCTCCACCTCTTCTCCTCTCCTCATCTCCAACTCTTCTTTTCTCCTCTCCACCTCTTCTCCTCTCCTCTCCTCCACCTTTTCTCTTCTCCTCTCCTCTCCTCCACCTCTTCTCCAACTCTTCTTTTCTTCTCTCCACCTCTTCTCATCTCCTCTCCTCTCCTCCACCTTTTCTCTTCTCCTCTCCTCTCCTCCACCTCTTCTCCTCTCCTCCACCTCTTCTTCTCTCCTCTCCTCCACCTCTTCTCCTCTCCTCCAACTCTTCTTCTCTCCTCCAACTCTTCTCCTTTCCTCAACCTCTTCTCCTCTCCTTCAACTCTTCTCCTCTCCTCCTCTCCTCCACCTCTTCTTCTCTCCTCCACCTCTTCTCCTCTCCTCTCCTGTTTCTCCCTCAGTATCTCTCTCTCTCTCTCTCCCTCAGTCTCTCTCACCCTCTCCCTCAGTCTCTCTCTCTTTCCTCCCCCCTCTCTCTCTTCTCTCATTCTCTCTCTCTGTCTCTTTCTCCCTCAAAGACCCCAGACGGGCCTCAGAGGACCACAGAATATATCAAACAGAGCTATAAATAATCAACCTAGTTAAAGAGGGAAGGGTCACCGATAAAACACACGAGATGACCAGAGGATAGCAGCTTCCTTAGATGACAGTGTTGGTACAAAAACAACGTGTTGCTTTTTAATGAGCAGGAAAAGCCTTTCATTGACCTTCTATTTCCCTCTGCCTGTTTGTTCTTCAGTAAATGAAACCTCAGTTGGAGTACGATTGTTTTGTATAAGCAGTGGCTCAAATGTCATACGTCAGATTTATCATGCGATGCGTTTTAATGAATGTCTCTTGTCAGACTGGAGTTTGTTAGACATCTCAACTCAAATATAGGCTTGACAATTAAGGCTAGGATAGCAGAGAAGGAGAGAGGAGGATGGATAGCAGAGGAGAGAGGAGGATGGATAGCAGAGAAGGAGAGAGGAGGATGGATAGCAGAGGAGAGAGGAGGATGGATAGCAGAGGAGGAGAGAGGAGGATGGATAGCAGAGGAGAGAGGAGGATGGATAGCAGAGAAGGAGAGAGGAGGATGGATAGCAGAGGAGAGAGGAGGATGGATAGCAGAGAAGGAGAGAGGAGGATGGATAGCAGAGGAGAGAGGAGGATGGATAGCAGAGAAGGAGAGAGGAGGATGGATAGCAGAGGAGGAGAGAGGAGGATGGATAGCAGAGGAGGAGAGGGGAGGATGGATAGCAGAGGAGAGAGGAGGATGGATAGCAGAGAAGGAGAGAGGAGGATGGATAGCAGAGGAGGAGAGAGGAGGATGGATAGCAGAGGAGAGAGGAGGATGGATAGCAGAGGAGAGAGGAGGATGGATAGCAGAGGAGGAGAGAGGAGGATGGATAGCAGAGGAGAGAGGAGGATGGATAGCAGAGAAGGAGAGAGGAGGATGGATAGCAGAGGAGGAGAGAGGAGGATGGATAGCAGAGGAGGAGAGAGGAGGATGGATAGCAGAGGAGGAGAGAGGAGGATGGATAGCAGAGGAGGAGAGGGGAGGATGGATAGCAGAGGAGGAGAGGGGAGGATGGATAGCAGAGGAGAGAGGAGGATGGATAGCAGAGGAGGAGAGAGGAGGATGGATAGCAGAGGAGGAGAGAGGAGGATGGATAGCAGAGGAGGAGAGAGGAGGATGGATAGCAGAGGAGGAGAGAGGAGGAAGACAGGAATAATGATACCCTGCCACTGACCCACACTGGCCTTGTGCCCAGAGAAAGAACAGATGAGAGGAGAGGTGCAAGGGAGGGAGGAGGGAGGGAGACGAGGACAACAGATGAAGGGATAGGGAGGGAGGGAGGGAGGGAGGGAGGGAGGGAGGGAGGAGGGAGGGAGGAGGGAGGGAGGGGGAGGGACAACAGATGGAGGGATATAGAGGAGAGGGAGAGAGAAGAGGGAGGGAGACAAGGACAAGAGATTAAGGGATAGAGAGGGAGGGAGGGAGGGAGGGAGGGAGGGAGGGAGGGAGGGAGGGAGGGAGGGAGGGAGGGATATAGAGGAGGAGGGAGAGAGAGGAGGGAGGGAGACAAGGACAAGAGATGAAGGGATAGAGAGGGAGGGAGGGAGGGAGGGAGGGAGGGAGGGAGGGAGGGAGGGAGGGAGGGATATAGAGGAGAGGGAGAGAGAGGAGGGAGGGAGACAAGGACAAGAGATGAAGGGATAGAGAGGAGTGGGAGGGAGGGAGAAGGGAGGGAGGAAGAGAGAGGGAGGAGGGAGGGAGGGAGAAGGAGGAGGGAGAGAGACGAGGACAACAGATGAAGGGATAGAGAGGAGAGGGTGAAGGGAGGGAGACAGGGACAACAGATGAAGGGATAGAGATGAGAGTGAT